>NC_090833.1:64270714-64591428 GCF_028021215.1 Eschrichtius robustus
TTAAGCTGTAGATGGAGACAGTCATTGTGATTAGGAAGCAAAATCATAAATCAGGTTTGAGAATTATGACCAGGAAAGAACTTTGGGTACAGTTACTAGCACATGAAGCTGATTGGAAGCAAATAGATTAGAAGTCTACTAGGTTTTTGAGGGAATTATACTGCCAAAGAAACCATGAGCTTGGACTAAAACAAGCCTTTGAGTATCAAAATAAATTTTGGGCCCCTAAATTTATCAGCAATATATGGGCTTTGAAAGCCTCCAAGGAGGGCATACTTTCCTCCAAACATAACAGAGGTGGCCAAAGAAGAAAAGAACAAAGAAGAAACTTCCAGACAGTGGAGCAAGGACCCATGAAGAACAATGGACAAGAGAGTTTCTCCCAGGAAGCAGATCTAGGAATTACTCTAGAAGCTTTCTTCACTCCCAGGGTAGGGTTTTCAGGAAGCCTGCCCATTAGAATTTAACATCTTTACGTACCAGTGATCGCTGGCTATCTTCTCTTTTCCACAGGGGTGGGTTTACTATCATTGTGTTCTTGTTCTCTCATTGTATATCAGATGCTGTTGGGAGGAGGTGGTAGGTAACTTGTCCTTCTAGGTATTGGTAGCTGCACCGTGAGGAGTGATGGACCTGAACCTGATGGAGAATACTGAGCATCCCTAGAGAATCTGAGCTTCGAGCCAAACTCAGTGACTGGACAGCATTTGGGGTTATCTTTCTCAGGGAGGAGATGATTGTGCTCTCTTTGTGGACGGAAGCATGGCATAGGTATTTGGTGACAAGAGGATCGACTGGAACAGAGATTGCCTAGCTGTTCCTCTTTCTTCCTGGGCCCCAGCTGGACTATATTTCCTAACCTCTCTTACAGTTAAGTGTGGTCAGGTGACTGAGTTCTGACCACTAATATGAGAACAGAAGTGATGGATGTTGCTTCCAGACTTGGCCTATAAAAATTTCACACATGGACCTCCACTCCCCCTTTTCTCCTATTTGCTGACAGAATGTTGAGGCTCAAGGTGATCTTGCGAGTCATATGTTGAAAATGTTAAGGCTCTCATCAGCTTGAATTCCTCAGTGATCGCATGGAGCAAGGCCTCACCTCCTTTCCTTTGAATTCCAGTTGAACTTTGAGTGAGAAATACAGTATCTTGTCTTAAGCCATTGAGATTTCACAGTTTATCTGTTAATACAGATAGTATGTCAGTATTACAACTAATGTACTGGTTGCTGCCTTATCTTTATTCCTGCCCATTTTCCAAGCCTGGTGTGGTCTTGGCCACGCTGTGAGCTTCTGAATATCCTTCCAGTTTATTTCTTTTCTGTTTGTCATTCAGAATTGGTTTACTTGTTTGCAACTAAAATCTTTGATTGGTAGATTAGTTGTAAAAGTTAAATAGTGTCCTTAGCACAATGCCTGACACCTAACCATTCTACAAATGTTAGATTTCCCTTTGGTTTAACTGGAAGGACCAGTTTATAACTTCCATATGAGTCAATAATAGACTCTATAATAAAGTCAGATAATATCTCAATGCAAATCAATGTTGTCTCTGATTCACTGACCAGCTGACCATGCCTTGAGGAAAATGTTGTATGTTACTGGTAAATTGTGATGAGATGGGGAGAGGAAGTCTCCAATGTTGCTGAGCTGGGGTAGGTCTGAGGAGTAGTTAGTCAGGTGCGTGCCACTGCTCAACTCAGGGGCTGAACTCAGGTGGGAATGAGCATTAAAAGGAATCAGAAGGGAAGCAAGTTTGTCCACTTAATTTTTCCAAGGGCACCATTACTATATAATAATCCAGACACTGTGGAATAAAAGTTCAGAGCCTTCTCAGTATGGGAAGTGACAAGTGTTACTTGAGAATAAAACTTGATACCCAGAAACCACACGAGGATGTAGAACATTTCCAAAGGAGAAGCCCTCAGTTCCTATGGTGTAAGTTTGTCTGCACAGGACAATGTTAATGAGGAAAATATACCTGTAGGTAGGTAGAATTATACCTTTACGGTTATATTTTAGACCAGAAGGTTTAGTTAGTTTCACTCTGGGTTGCAAGGAATAGCCAATTACATTAGTTCAAGTAATGAAGGCTTATTATAAAGATTCACATGATAATAAGGGAGATGGAATTTCCCAGAAATCCAAGAATATGAGCCACATTAGCTAAATTTCATGGATCTAGAACTGTGAGATCATTCATAATCTAAGTTTATCTCTAAAGACCTCTGAAACCTGATTCTGTATATCTTCATTCTCATTCTAAACCATGAACATATTTCAGCTACTTTTTTATATCTTTCTTGCCATCAACTATGACTGATTTATTCCATATTTCTTTGCTCTATACTTAGGTTGTAGCTTTCTTCTTCAGGGTCCAATATGGTGGCTTGAGCTCCAGCCATCACATTCAAGTTTCAGAGACCAAGATAGAAGAAGGAATAGAAAAGAAAAAAAGGCAAAATGAATGTGCCTACTGTCACTGAAAATAAATTCCTGGAAGCCACCACATGATACTTTTGTTTATATTGTCTTGATCCGAATTTATTCACGGGATGCTGAGAAATCTAATCTTTATTTTGGATGGCCACAAGTCCAACAAAAATTGTTTTATTGGTGTGGAGGAAGAACATTAGAGATTTTGAGAGGTGAGGAAAAAAATGAGATGGAATCAAAGAGGGAATAGCAGCCCTTAGAATTGTAGTTAGTTTATTTAACAAACACTGAAGTAGTACTTATTAGGTTTCAGGCACTGTTCCAAAATGCTTTACAAATATCAACTCTTAATCCTCATAGCAACCTTATGAAGTAGGTGCTATATTATCTCCATTTTACAGATGATGAGACTAAGGCATAAAGAAGTTAAATAATGTGCGCAAGTCACATAAGCCATTAAATAGCAACACCTGGGCTTAAACCCAGCCAGTCTGGCTCAAGTACTACCACAAACTTGGGATTAATAGAAGGATGCTCCTAGCAATATGCTGGTAAATATTTAACAACTGGTTCTCCGGGGGAGAGGGGGGAACCCTGATTTATAGTGTTGGCTGGTATCCGTGGTATAAATACTCTCGCCATAGATAAATAACCTCAAGAACATAGATAAGAGCAAAATGTAGCCAAATAATTAGGAAGTGACGAGTTTTGAGAATTTATTATGTTTTCTTTTCAATATAATTGATTTAATTGTAAGTTATATCATTTAGTTTTTAACACTAACTATGTTTAACCATAGGTTTGCAAATTTCATGAAAATTTAACAGTTGGGTCTTACGAGCAAGCGCAAGTCACCTTCAGCACAGTTTTGCACTGGATGTTGCAGTGACAGAAAGTCAGGTGTCAGAGGATGAAGGTGATGAGCAGTGAGAGGGTGGGTATTGAGGTTATGTATTCCTGAGTCCTCAGGTAGACGCTGCTCTTGCCCCCCTAGGAGCATGCATCCACCCTCCTATCGCAGCTATTTGGGCACAGAACAGCATCGACCTTCTCAAACTTGACATCTCTCCTCTGCTCTGGCTCATCCTGATTCAGACTTAGAACACAGATGCACACAGAAAGTGATGAATTTAAAACCAAGTCTTGGGACTTCTCTGGTGGTCCAATGGTTAAGACTTCGCCTTCCAATGCAGGGGGTGTGGGTTCTATCCCTGCTTGGAGAGCTAAGATCCCACATGCCTCACAGCAAAAAAAAAAAAAAAAAACCAAAAACCAAAACAAACAAAAAACGTAAAACAGAAGCAATACTGTAACAAATTCAATAAAGACTTTAAAAATGGTCCACATCAAAAAGAGAAAATCTTTTAAAAATTTTTTAAAAAAAGAATAAAATGAAGTCTCATTAGTTTCCTTCTCATTTCTGTTGATATAAGGAATATCAATTTTAAAGATAAAGCAGTCTCTGGAATTAGTCTTTTGTTAGAGCTCTGTTACCTTGGACACCTTGCAAACGTCAGCAATTTTTACCAGACCTATAATGGATACTTTAAAAATCAATTAGTGGGCTTCCCTGGTGGCACAGTGGTTGAGAATCTGCCTGCCAATGCAGGGGACACGGGTTCGAGCCCTGGTCTGGGAAGATCCCACATGCTGCGGAGCAACTATGCCCGTGAGCCACAGTTACTGAGCCTGCGCGTCTGGAGCCTGTGCTCCACAACAAGAGAGGCCGCGATAGTGAAAGGCCCCCGCACAGGAATGAAGAGTGGCCCCGCTCTCCGCAACTAGAGAAAGCCCTCGCACAGAAACGAAGATCCAACACAGCTAAAAATAAATAAATAAATTTATTAAAAAAAGAAGTCAGGGGGATAGGGCTGAGGCCGAAAGATTATTAAAAAAAAAAAAAAAATCAATTAGTGATAAGTAAAAAGTAACGAACTATGGTTCTTGGAGACGTCTGTTTCCATTTTGACAGCATTATAAAAATGAACAAAAATATTAAGATGCTATTCATTTAGAAATCTAAACATCCCTGTCCTTCCATTACTTCTCACAAAGTTGTCATTAAATGAAGACAAAAATAAGTCTTAGTGAACACACATTACTAGATACTGGCAATTTTGGTAGATAGTTGTGGGTACGGATTCTTAGACCATCTTGGTCTCAACATTGCATTATTAATAATGATACACATTATTACTACACATTAATACACATCCATATCTATGACCCATACAATTTATCAATTGATCCTTTTCAGAGGTCTTAGTAGAGTTCAGATAAAGCTCCTGATGCTGGGGAGTGGGGCTCCCAGTGCTCAAAGAGCTTAGCATATTCTGTATCCCACTTTCCTCTTGGCTCAGAAAACGATGGGGCCTTAAATTGCATGAACCCAATGTGGGGGCAGCTGGCCATCTTAAGCATCCAGGGAAGGAAAAAGATTGTGGCAGAAGAGAAACCATCCCTTGTTACTGAATGGGAGAGCTACTGTGAATTTTCATAAATGATAGACGGATCCTGTGGTCCTGGGTTCTATTTCTCCTTGTGGTCTTGGTTTCTGTTGGGGGCCTTCCCTGATGCTCCTAGACTGGGTGTAGTGGTCAGTCTCCATGATGGCTCCCCAAAGCCCCCTCCTGGTATTTATGCCGTTGTTTCGTTCCCTCCTACATTGTGTCAGAGTTGATCTGTGACCAACAGAATACAGCAGAAGTGACGGTAAGTCTCTTCTGATTGTAGGTTATAAAAACACTGTGGCTTCTGATTCTCTCACAGATCACTGACTCTGTGGGAGGATGGCAGCCTAAAGAAGAGGCCCACGTGGTGAGGAACTGAGGCCAACAGTCCTGTGAGTGAGCTTTCTTGGGAGAGGATCCTTCAGCCCCAGTCAAGCCTTCACATGACTGCAGCACTGGCTGACATCTTGACAGCAATCTCAGGATCATCTCTGAGCCAGAATTACCCAGCTAAGCCACTCCTTGACTTTGGGCTCTCAGAATCTATATGAGATAATAAATATTTGTTGTTTTAAGCTGCCAAGTTCAGGGTGACTTTTTTATGTAGCAATAAATAATACCGGGGCTTAGGTTATCTTTCCCTATGGTCCCACATAATTTATTACTCAAGACTGCAATCACTCATTCATGTGTCTGACTCCTCTGCTGAACCTTTTCTGCTTTGAGGAAAGGAATTCAGTTGACTGTTGAACCTCCGTACCTAGAATAGTGCTTAGCACACAGTAGGTCTCAATAAATGTCATTGAACAAATGAATAAAGTGAAATGAGATAACGGACATGGTTTCAGACCACACCATGATTACTGCTCGCTAAAGAATGAGTCAGCACAGGTCAAGTTGGGTTATTCTCTCGAATTGTGAGAAATTCATACTGAACATTCATTTCCTCTCTTCTATTGTTACTGGCCTCCCTACCATCCTCCCAAATAACTCACAAGTCAAGTTCTATTCTTCTGCCACCACCACGGAGATCTTGCAATGGTAATCTGGGGTCTGCGGAAGGAGCAGGACTCAGAGGAGAGAATGAATGCTTCGGTGGTTTCCTCCCAACTCGAAGTGAGAAAGAAGAGTTTCTACGATTCCCCAGACACAGGAGACACTCCCCAGAGGAGACTGCTCAAGGTGTGGGATACAGAGTTAAACCAGACCAAGGGACAAAGCAAAATTAAGGGTGGGACATGGGGCTTTTAGATTTTTTTTTTTTTTTTAAGGAACTTTTAAAAACGTTTGTTAAGAAGAGGCTAAAAGTTCACTTACTGCCTCTAAGTGGTGTGGTGTCTGGTTACAAATGTTCTAGGACAGGCACTTCTACTTCAAGACCCAGCCCTGCTCACCCTAGGAGAGCCACATTACAAACCACCCCTCCCCCTTCCCTCAAGCCATACCTCTCTAACTGGCAGCTGCCGTCTCTAACTGGCAGAATATACACGGGAGGTTTTCAAAGAACCCCTGGATGGCTCTGAAGTCCCATCAGGCACTAGCTCTCAGAATCTGTTGATAAAGTCTTAATGAAACACTATGAAAAGACCCAAAAGCCTTTAGTTCGAAAGGGATAAATCTCCAGTGCAGTGCAGAGATCCCATTTTAGGGCAGGTGGAACCTTCCCGGTGTGCTGAAAACCCACATCATTTCGGGAAACACGATCAGGCTAATTTAAATACCTTTTCCTCTTTTTTTTTTCCCACATGCTCAAGAATGTGGGCGGGGGGAAGCATGGTCTATCGCGTTATCACTTCCCATGCAGAACATTTTGGGGGGAAATACACAGCACTCAGCTTGGTATTGTGCGTGGAGTCCTGAGCATGGAGCAGGATGGTTTGATTTCAGATCTCTCATCTGTTATTTCTAATTGTTTAACCACAGGCCGTTAGCTTTTTTGAGTCTCAGTTTTTTAAATCTGTGAAGTGAAGACACTGGCAATTACCCCCTAGCACTCACTAAAAACATGTTAGCTGAATCTGAATAGGGTTCTCAAGGCCAAAAGAAATAAAAAAGCTGCAAGTGGAACTTGGGAATGCTTGATTAAATCTAAGGCCTGCAGAAAAAAGTAAATCATAGGATGCCTACCAGCTTGGGACGTTGTGCTGCGATTTCCAGAGGTAATTTAATATCTTCTAGGATACATAAAAACAGCATGACCCACGAGAGC
The DNA here is from genome assembly GCF_028021215.1 of Eschrichtius robustus. Classification (NCBI taxonomy): domain Eukaryota; kingdom Metazoa; phylum Chordata; class Mammalia; order Artiodactyla; family Eschrichtiidae; genus Eschrichtius; species Eschrichtius robustus. Next base: position 64,277,811 of record NC_090833.1, read on the forward strand.
CACAAAATGGTACTTCCATTGACAATGTCAAGCTCAGTCTTTTGTTTCTACATTTTCAAAAGAATATTAATAAAACTTAGAATATGCTGGTAAAAGCCACTAAAATGGAGACAACATTGCAAATGACTTACCAAAGTTAATAGGCCTAGAATCCTATCTGGTCCAAGAGTCTGAGCTTCTACTATTTCCATCTTTATCGAGTTACTGAAGTGTTCACTTTGGTCTACTTGGCACTTATGGTTATCATTAGGAAAAATACCTCTTTGACGAATTCACACAGGCCCTCTCAGAAGTCTAGTGAGGCCCATGCCATGTCCAGGTTTCATAAGAGCTAGACATAATTCTAAAAATGGAGATACATGGGAGCATAATTGGACACCAAAAGGCCAAAAAACTTGTTTGCCTTTTGCCCTCCCCCATCTTTTTTTTTCAAATACACTTAATAGTTGAGCTGATAATTTTACTTCTGGGTACCTCAGCTTCCTCATTTGTAAAATGGGGTTTTTATCTGATAGGCCACTTAAGAGGATTAAATGAATTAGTATATACAAAGCTTTTCAAAGTGTGACTGGCACATAGTGTATGCTAAGTAAATGAGAGCTGTTATTCTAATGATCAATATTAATTTTTAAGGGAAATGGCTTTTATGTAAATGTTGGAGAAGATTTCAAGCATGGTCCTCATCCACTAAAATCTGAAATATTTACAAGTATATAGATACTAGGTCCCCTTTGATCTTGGCCCTCCCAGGCTAAATGTTTCTCTGGAGGCCTTCTCTCATCAGCCTTGTATAGTTCCCCCTACACACTGCCAGGCAAGGCAAATCAAATGGTCGTTCTATTCGTTTTCTATTGCTGAGTAATAAACTACCACAAAGTTAGTGGCTTAAAACAATACATACTTATTATCCCACAATTTACGTGGGTCAGGGCTCTGAACACAGCTTGCATTGGTCCTCCGCTTAGGAACCCACAAGGCTGCAATCAAGTTGTTGCCCAGGCAGCATTCTCATGGGAAGGCTTGACCGGGGAACAATCTGCTTCCAAGTTCATTTAGGTTGTTGACAGAATTCATTTTCCTTGCAGTTGTAGGACTGAGGGCCCTAGTTCCCTGCTGGCTGTTGGCTGGAGACTGCCCTCAGCTCCCAAAGGCCACCCATGGTTGCTTGCCGCATGGGCTTTGCCCACATAGCCACTGGCTTCATTCACTAAGCCAGCAAGCAGAATCTCTGGGGGCATGTTCGCCAGCCAGACGGAGTCTTATAAAACATGACATATTCATGTGAATGGCATCCCACCACCTTTACTATATTCTGTTGATGAGAAGACAGTCACAGGCCCTGCCCACACTCAAAGGGAGAGAATTACACAAAGCATGAGCACGAGGAGGCCACCTCAGAGGCTTTCCGCCACCGCCACAGAGGGGAAAGGCCGTGCCCAACTTCCATTTAAATTCCCCACTTCATTTTCTGCTCCGACCACAGAGGTCAGACAAGGTTTTATAGTCTGTTAATTAGAGGGATGAAATGTAGGGAAGGCAAGGGAAAGTAGAAAGAATGGAGTTTGAGAGCAGGTCAAAGAAGAGACAGTTGCTCTCTCCATGTAAACTGTGGAGTGGTAATGTCAATGTCCAACAACAGCTCCTTAAATTCCCAGAGTCCCTCCAAGACGGCTTCGGGGAAGGCAATCTGAGTAGGCACCTGAGGTGTTTGAGGTCCAGGCCTAACTCAGCCATCCTTGGACCTACTGGAGTCATAAGGATGGAAACTGGCCCCTGACCATGAACAAAACTGTTTGCCATGTGGATTAAAGGGAAGGTACATTTGACCTTCTTTAAACCCATACAGGATTATTATCAAGACACAATCCAATTATTCTCTATGTCTTCTGAGGGGGGAATGGGGGAAATGGGCTCCAATTTCAGCAAGAAGAAATCTGTATAGACCTAAGGAGAAAAGTCTTAACAGTAATGATGATTAATCGCTGAAACAGGCTATGAAAAGAAGCTATAAAATATCTGTCTCCTGAGTTGGAAAAAAAAATAGGCTAGACACCTCTCTAGATGGTGGTCCGAAGGCAGTGAAGGAGATGGTCCAGACCTTTCCTTATGCACATAGTAACACCTTAAAAATAAACACTTAGTAATGTCTCAGTCATTTCGGGATGCTATAAACTAGACTGAGTGGCTTATAAAGAACAGAAATTTATTTCTCAGTTTTGGAGGCTTTGGAAGTCCAAGGTCAAGGTGTTGGCAGATTTGGTGTCTGGTTAGAGTTTGATTCTTAGTTCATAGATGGTTACCTTCTCTCTGTGTCCTCACAGGGCTGAAGGGGCAAGAGAGCTTTCTGGGGTTTCTTTTATAAGGGCATTAATCCCATTCATGTGGGCTCCACCTTCATGGCTCCACCTAATCATCTCCCAATGGCCACACCTCCTCACACCATCACTTTGGGGATTAGGTTTCAACATACGAATTTAGAGGGGAACATTCAGTCTACAGCAATTAAATAAATCGAAGTCTGTTTGTTGGTATTGATGACCAACCTGATAACCGTATTTTAAAAACTGAGATCCTGGGACCAACTGTGTCAATGTCATCCGAGGTGCTGCTTAAAATGCCAATTCCTAGGCCCATCTAAGGATGTAATGAGTTAAAATCTCTTGTGGTGGGACCTGGGCATTTGCTTTTTTAACAAGTGCCCCAGGAAGTGTTTATGTACAAATTAAAGTTTGTGAACCACTGTAAATGAAATATAATCCATATCAGAATTTGAATTCCTTCATTCCAATATCCTTATCCCTACACCACCACCCCCAACCCTAAATTTCAAAGGCACAAATATTGTGTCCTCCTTCGAGCAGCCAAAAAGCATCCCATAGCCCCCGGACTTCCATCCCTAAATACGGTCAAGCAACCAAACTACATGGACATAGGCAATGCTGTTGCCATGCTGGTTCCCCAGGGAAGTTACGTAATAGGTCTCTGGCACATAATATGCTTACTAGAGTTACAAACGAACCCTATCTTCACCTCTCCAGGAGACCTGTGTCCTGAGCAAAACCACAAGAATATGTCTGCTGCTTATAGCCCAGGGTAGGGAGTAGGGGCATGCTTGGAAAAGCGTGCGTGGTTTGCTGCACGGAAACTCGGGGTGCACCATCCTACCCAGTGTGCAGCTGTAGTCTGAACTCTGTCTCTACATACTGTACTTGAATTTTGCAGGACCCTATTAGGGTCCCCAGAAGAGCTCTCATATGAAGTCCAAGAAATCTGAGGAAAATGTGGAGCTTACATGATGGACTAATTTCATTTCAATAAAATTCCCATATTACATTCAATGCGCCTGGCTATATTAAGTTTTGTCATAAACACTGGGAATACTTCCAAATTTAGGCTTGCACGATTATTTTTATTGGTGCGTTAACTAAAAATGGTATATGCATAAGTCAGAGTGTACATTTGACTTCATCTGGGGAGCCAGAATGAGCTTTAGTTTGATTTATAGTCATTTTACCCCTGTAAATGAGATACAGGAAATCGGGGTTAGAGTTTCTGATCACAGCATTCCTAAACCCTCCGCGGGTTCCATCCCCAGCTCTGCCATGTATCTAATGAATTTAAATTCCAAATGTCTATCGGCAGCCCACAAAGTCACCAAACAAAGAGGCTGGCTTAATTTCAGACCCAGAGCCATCCAAACTGGTCAAAAAAAATAGAGGTTTGTTGCACTAAAGTAAGACTGGGGAGCTCTTGGTGCTTTGAAAGGTTTTAATTGCTATGGAAAAAATCCTTTCAAAGATTTTTTCCCTTAACATGGGCCCCTTGGAAACTTTTCATAGGGGAACTGTAAAATATTTATACAGCTAGCAGCACTGTTGAAAAAAAAAAAGCAAGCAAGAAAGAAACATAGCGCTGAATGAGAAGCAGACTTGAAGTGAGCCCTGCAGATTCAGGGGATCCAGAGAGGGAGGTTCCTGTGATTTCAACCCCTGGAAAACAGAATTAATCCCTCCCAGCCAGGCCCACAGACAGGGTCGACATTTTGAAATTCTTCATTTTGGAACAAGGGGCCCTACATTCTCATTTTGCACCATGCCCTGCACAGTATGGGGCTGGCCCTGCTCACAGAACTTTCCCAGGATTGCTGTTTTCAGACATGTCAGTATGCTTCTCCCCTCTGTTGGCTTCTCTTTTGCTTTTCCTCTTCTCCAGGAACCTACAATTCTGACGCTCCCCTTTGCCTGTCCTTAGTGGCATCAGCTACACTTCCCATCGGTTTGTTTGGCTGGCAGACCTTCTGCCTGTACAGCTTCAACACCCCAGGGCATAGAAGGCGAACAATCCATGTCAGAGTCCTAGAAAACATGGCACTGTCCTTGTGAACGGACTAAAAATTGGAGAATTTTAGAGTTGAAAGGAACCGTGGTGATCTCACTATATAGAGTAAATTTAGTCCTGGAAAGAGGCAGGAAATTTCCCAAGGCTACTTTTGTTTTTTGTTCTTTGTTTTTTTTTAAATTTATTTATTTATTCTTGGTTGTGTTGGTTCTTCGTTTCTGTGCGAGGGCTTTTCTCTAGTTGCGGCAAGCGGGGGCCACTCTTCATCGCGGTGCGCGGGCCTCTCACTGTTGCGGCCTCTCTTGTTGCGGAGCACGGGCTCCAGACGCGCAGGCTCAGTAGTCGTGGCTCGCGGGCCTAGTTGCTCCGCGGCATGTGGGATCTTCCCAGACCAGGGCTCGAACCCGTGTCCCCTGCATTGGCAGGCAGAATCTCAACCACTGCGCCACCCGGGAAGCCCTACTTTGTTTATTAATATCAGGTTAGGGACATGGCTAGCTCATCCTACAACATCTGTAAAAAGGGGTTAACATGGACAATTAGAGTCCCCAAACAGCCCCCAAACTCATGCGAACTCCTGCTTCAGTATTTTCTCTAAGCTTTAATCAACAGCGACATTATTAAAGAGAGGGCTGGAAAGATAATCACTTTCTCCACAACAACTTCCCAAATATTTTCATTCCCTCCCACACACACTTTATCTTTTACTGGTGAGGATACTTGGTAGTTTAAAAAACAAAAAACCAATAGATGTAAACCGCATGGCCTCTTCATGGCTCCAGCCTACCATCAATGCTAACAACCCAGTAACCTATGGAGAGGAGGAGAATCTAAGGGCTCAAAGAACCCACAAAGTAGATAATTAACACCAGAGAAATCAAGATTTGGCTACATTCCGGTAGCTAAAGTACTAAGGGGCAGGATGAGACATGGTCCTGAAACTTTCTAACAGGTGAGAATGGGTTACAGAATTACCACAGTCTCGCCCATCAGAAGGGACCCCCTTGTCTCAAGGCTGACTTAATTGCCATAATTCAATTAACATGCTTCCACTAATTATATAAGCTTTTAAATGACAGTTCAACGGCAGCACCACTGAGAGTAAGCCAATTTTTTTCATTTTTAACTTAATTTTAAATTAATTATAAGTAAATTGCATTGATTTCTTTTTCACATCCTGCCTGCAACTGTTTTGTTGCAGAACTAGCACATAATTTTAAAACTCTTGATCTTATGTAAAAGAGGCATTTAATACCACATGAAATAATGGTAGTATACATAAATATAGAGAAGTAAGCTTTTTCTTTCCTCCCTCCCTCCTTCCCTCTCTTCTTTCCTTCCTTCCTCCCTCCCTCCTTCCCTTCCTTTTTCTTCATAGATGACAGTTCTAACCAGATGTTAAATGAGATAAGTAGCAGTCACACCAACAGAAAGAACATTTACTTTCCAAATTCTTGACCTAGAAACAGTGTCTTATACATGTCAAGAAATATTTGTTAAGTTAATATCAATATTAATTATTGGATGAGATGCTTTGGGCATGATAGAAAAAAGTTGAAAAGGCATCAAACCCCTGGTCCCGGATCTCAAGAGTATAGACATTCCTTCAGGAGATAATATGTAAGTATATGAACATAACAGGTCATTCAAAACCTAGCTGGAATTTAAGATACTAAAGGAATGCATAGCATATAGTATATAATAAAAATATAAAAGGAATGCAATGGATACTAAGAGGAACACATAGTATACAGTATAAAAATGGTAAATCAGATTACCTCTTCCACTGAGGAAGATAAGAAGATGGGCTATCAATATGAGTTAGCATATCTACATATGTAGATATGATATGAGATATGAGCTATGAGAGATCTACATATGAGAGTTGACAAATGTAAATTGCCTGCTACACACCAGTGGACAGTGGATTTATCACAACTGGAAACATTTCAGCAAAGCAAAGGATGCCATACTAGGATTGGGCAGGTGCTAATTTGCATAGCAGCACAGATTCATTTTTTAAAAAATAATTTTTACTGAAGTATAGTTGATTTACAATGTTGTGTTAGTTTCAGGTGTACAGCAAAGTGATTCAGATTACATATATATTATATATATATATATATATATATATATATTCTTTTTTAGATTCCTTTCCCTTATAGGTTATTACAAAATATTGAGTATAGTTCTAGCACATATTCATTTTGAGATACCTTTAGCGGTGACGTCCAACAATAGTATATATTCTTTGCACCGAACCATACCCAGTTTTTGTATATTTTCATGATTTTTGATTGAGTAAAAAAATATATAGATATGTCAGAATTTTTATAGATAAATATTTAAGACTCCAAAGTCAGTTAATCACAGAAGAATTAGAAGTAATATTTTTTTTTCTTGAAGGTTATTTATTTCACTTTTCTACTTAGCACTTCATTTTATTCAGATCAAAATTTTCTCTTATGTGTTTTCAACTTAATAATGTTACAGGAAGTATGAAAAGTATAGGAAAACTCATATTCCCATTAATATTATCAGATAAACTGGCTGGTGTCAGTTCAGTTAGTTGAAAAATCAAAAGAGACATTTTAAAATTTAGGTAGCTACCATGCTATGCAGGGTTATGATGGCAAAGGAGACCTTGGCCCGTGGAGATGGGACTAACCCCTAACCACCTTCAGGTCAGACTAACCATCACTTCCTTGTGGAAACAGTCACTTCCTCCCCACCCAGACATGAAGCCTCTAGTTATTGTCTACTTTTCCTTATAGAACACCAAAGACTTGAAATTGATTAATTTCAAGCAATCATTGAGTGTTAGCTCTTCCCAATAGGCCATGATCTCCCTGACTGTCAATAGAACCTGTTTGCTCACCACCATATTTCCAGTCTGGCATGTATTCTAAAAAGTCTCCTGTAAACATTCTTAGGGAGTAAGAAAAAGAAAGTAAAGCTCCTTCCTAAATTCTGCTAAGGTCCATGTATTCATTGTGCACCTTTCAATTGCACCTGATAAACATCCAGCTTGAACTACTTTAAAATTTAAAAGTCAGTAAGGCTTATAGGCCAATAGGTTCTTAAAACCAAAAAAGTATTTGCTAAAATTGAAGGGAGGGGAGTCTGGTAGGCACATGAAGCAATGATGCTCACAGAGTCTCCCAGCCTGGTCTGGAAGCAGCAGCGGCGTTTCCACAGTTCTGGATTCTCAACAACAGTAGTCTTGGTATGGATGGCTTTTATTTTATTTATTTAAGAGCCATAGGGATTCATGACAGCTCAAATTACCACTCCTATCTCTATCGACTCTTTCCTGAGGAACACGTATGCCCGAAGAACAATAGCAATTTTACAAATTAATTCAAAGGGTGCTACCAATATAACTACTTCTGATTGATTGACTTGGAAAATAACGCATATGTCATGTTTTGTTTTGAGGAAGACTGGGAGGGCAGCAGTGGCAATAGGGTTAGGAGCAAAAAGTGTTCTAACTTCATTCTTAAGGATGCTTTATTGCTCCTCTACATGAAAGCACAGAGTGGCCAGTAATATCTGATTCTTCTGGGGCCCTGGAACTCCCTACTGTTTTCCTGTGTGCTCACGATGTTTTCTCATGCTGAAGCTACTCGTGTAAATCAATCCTGCTTACACAGAGATGTGTATGATGAGACGGATTTTTTTCTTTATGAGTTATACTTTCAGCCCACATGTGGCTGCACATGAAATATCAAATTCTCCCCCCTTTTTCACTTTGCGTGTCGAGTCAGGCCTCTCCTCTGTTTACACAAGGACAGAAGAAAAGTTTGAGGAAGGTAAAAGGGTCGCTGGGCCCATTATCCCAGCAGTCTATGGTTTTCTCTTGCCATCTCCTCTCATCCATCATTGTCCCCCCCAAGAAACTCATCTACATCCCTTGAGATTTGGTTATTTTTCCTACGTAATGCTCCTTTTAGGGAACCTATTTTAAGATCATTATGTTCTCTGCAAAGCACTTTTGCCAGAACTTTCCCGTTGATCCCAATTTTCTGTCTACTCAGATTCTGTTTTCGCTGTTGAGGCCGTGCAGGGAATATTCTTTCTGATTGTGGGGAATGGTACAGTAATCTTACACCATATATATTTTTATACTGAAAGTCATAAGATCTTTATTTTGCATTCCTTAACCATGAGCCGTCATCCATTTCCCATTCTTCACAAGGGCAACTCAGGCAGGCCTGCTTCTCCACCAGAGAGTTCCTGGGAATTGAGTCCTTTTACCTCTCATTTTGGAATAAATGGGGTTATGCTTGTTTGTTTATTTTGGTATAAACGCTTATAATCTCTAGCGCCTCCAACTGTCTAATTCCAGGTATTTCATGCTTCTAACACTGATGTCACAGCTGTTTTCATTAAAAATAAGCCCAGGGCTTGAGAGAGTAGAGAGAGGGCCGAGTTAGGAAACAAGAAATAGAGACACAATTGCCTTAACACTTTGCTGACTTAATGAAGATGGGATGGAGGGATAGAGGTATTCACTGATTCTGGGGACAAAGAATGTCAGCGTCTTTCATCCCTATATTCTGCAGGACACTGTTTCCTGAAGATGTGAAAAACAGTGCTCCATGGTCAAACAACTGGGAAACTACGTGTTCCCAGAACACTTTAGTATATTAAGGGCTCTGATGGTTTCCCATTAAATAAACCTATTTAACCTTGTTTATCTCAGCATCCCCTAAATTTATTTGAGCTTGAAACACTTGTCACAGTTTACCCAGAGGTGACCTGCAGAATGACATTCCTTGGACTACCCAATTAGAAGACAGAGAAATACAATTCTATTATCTTACAACTGATATGCTCTTGGTAGATATTAAAGACATGAATTTAATTTCCTTCTTAAATCATTGCTTCACTGCATCTCTCAGAGACTTGAGCCAAAGGGCTTACTGACTCAGAGGCCGATCTCTGAGAGTAGGTTCTTGGCATCTTGAGTGACGTAATGGGCAGGAGAGAGAGGCGTTATAGAGAGGGAAAGGATTTTTTAAAATTCCTGTACCTCCAAGTTGACATATCTGGGGGTTAGGTTTGATGGCCTGGGTAGAATTTTACCTAAGGGACATCCAGGTAGGAAGAAGAGGTGGAGAAGGGAAGTCCACTCTTCCAGGGCTGCCAGCATTTGGGGGATAATTAGAGAGAGAGGATGAAGGGTGAACTGATCAGGTCTGTTCCAATTTCCCCTCATGAGCCTTTGGACTAGAGATGAGGGAGAAGACTGGGTAAATATGGAGGGCTCAAGTCCCCGATCCCTACCTAGGAGACATGGGGTTTAGTCTGTGGCGTGGACAGGCAGAGTATCTGAAATGAGTTTTACTGCTCTGCTCTAGGTTTTTGAATGACATAGATGACCCACCAATTCCCATAGTACTCAGATGAACTGAGACTCAGTGAGTCTTCCATGGGGCCAGATAGGTCACGTGGCAGAGGTTTAAAGGGATCCTCAGCATCGAGAGAGCCAGGTTGTGGCTGAGTCGGCCAGGAAGGGCCACGAGAACCTGACCAAGTGAAAGGAGCCAGAACACAAGGTTCGCCACCATTGCCTTCAGCACGTGTCCCAGCAGGAATAGAGGGCAAAACAGGGACGCTGTGTGGTCTATGACCCCCTCCCTGTACCCCCAAAAGATCACATGAGCCCTGCTACCTGCCCCAACCATGCACCTGAGGCCACCGTGTAGAGAATTTGGGGGAAAGCGGCAGAAATAATGAAGACTAAACCACTATTCAGAGAGACTTAGCATTAGTTATAGGGAATATTTACATCTGGGGATTGGACTGAAATTTAAACTGAATTGGGCAGTTCGTTATTTCCTGCCTTTCTACCCATAGGGTGGGGCTTATAAGAAAGGCCAGCTTGATAATAAGCAATATAAAGAGACTACATTTTCTTTGCACATCTGGATTTTGGTGTGATCGAAATTTCAGATATCGCTACCTCCTTTTTCTGTGCGTATATTCACAAAAGCTTATCTCAGGCCACCTAATCCCCAGGTTTTACGTCAAACTGCAGGATTGCCATAGTGCGTCAAAAGCTTATTGTGTGCAACTGTAATATTGGTTTGCTTGGTTGTCTGTCTTATTGCACCATGAGCTACTTCACTGCAGAGGCCTTATTTCATTCATTTCCCCCCAACACATAGAATAACACCTTAATAGAACAGATATTCAATAAGTGTTAGTTGAAATGAATGAATGAGTGAAAGAATGAAAGAAATATGCTCAGCCTCTGCATCTCAGTTGTTTCTCTACGGGGGGGATCTCACCTGGGTATTCCTTTCTTTTAATTGAAGTATAGTTGATTTACAATGTTGTGTTAATTTCTGCTGTACAGCAAAGTGATTCAGTTATACATATATATATACATTTTTTATATTCTTTTCCATTATGGTTTATCACAGTGTATTGAATATAGTTCCCTGTGCTATACAGTAGCCCCTATGTTCATAGCAGCACTACTCACAATAGCCAAGACATGGAAACAACCTAAATGTCCACTGACAGATAAATGGATAAAGAAGATGTGGCACGTATACACAATGGAATACTACTGAGCCATAAAAAAGAACAAAATAATGCCATTTGCAGCAACATGAATGGACTTAGAGATTATCATACTAAGTGAAGTAAGACAGACAGAGAAAGACAAATACCATGTGATCACTTATATGTGGAAACTAAATACAACATAAATGAACCTATCTATAAAACAGAAACAGACTCACAGACAGAGAACAGACTTGTGGTTGCAGGAGGTGGGGTGTGGGAGAGGGGTGGAGTGGGAGTTTGGGGTTAGAAAATGCAAACTATTATATACAGAATGGATAAACCTGGGTATCCTTTATAATTACAGGAAGAAAAATGAGCTTCCTTGGAGAGCTTGGTAGCAGCCATGTTTCTGTATAGGCACAACATCCTTTCTTCTTTTCTTTATCTCTTTCATCTGTTTTCAACGGCTTACTTTCTTTTCCCTTTGCCTTTCTTCCCTGGGAATGCTTTGGAAATGAAGGTGACACTGGCTGGGAGAATGGAGGAGTGGTCTTGTCTGGGAGTGTTCCCAAATCCTCCTGAACTGTGACTCAGGAAGAATCTTAAATTTATATGACAATTTTGGGCTTAAAGGAAAAAGAGAGTCTTCTGTTCATAGTATGATAACCTTGCTAATCTCTAAATGACTTTCCTGTCCCTGCCTTCACCTTGTACCCTCCCCCGCTTCTACCACTGTAATCTCTGTAAGTCAGATACAGGCTGCATGTCTTGTTTATAGGGCTTCTGTACCTCCTCTGTGTTCCCACGAGGCTTTATGGTGACACATTCTGATGGATTGTAATCAAATTTATGCCTATGTTCTCCTTTAGATTGCAATCCCATTCAGAGCTTGCTTTGTCCTCATTATTGCACCTCCATGTTTTACAGTATGGGCATTTAGTATATGTTTGCTAAATGATTAAACTAGATAGCTTATGATTCCTTAAAAGCAGGAAAAAGAAAAACTTACTTTCCAATGCGCATACACCTTTCTATTTCCCGGCTGCTTCATCAAGCCTAGCAGATGTCATCGACTGTCCACCCTTGCCCTCACCACTCCTCTAGCTGAAGAGATGCCTGGGTACTTCAGGGTGTGCCCAGGAGGACAATCAGAAATAAGTCCATTTTTATCTTTTTGCTCTGACTGCTTTTATATGTGCCCTGTCCTGGGAGCCTCCTAGAGTCCCTAAAGATGCAGAACTCCCAAGTTGCTAAATGGCACTGGACTCTCTTCAAGACTCACTGCATTGGAGCTGGGCTGAAACCCAAGAAAGATGGCAACAAGGTTCCCTCTTTTCCGCTTATCCTCTTCCCACAAAAACTGGAAGAGATGAGTGTATTGGTAGCTTTCTCTGTAAAGATGAATCCTTGACCCTTTCTGGGTCTCAGTGCCAAAGGGAAGCTTTCTCTAGACTCCCAACTAGGGACTAAAGATCTATGGGTACTGGTATCATACCTGTGGCTTTCCTTTTCATAATCTTATCATGCTGCATTGCAAGAGCCAGTTGACTTATCTGTTTCTTCCATTAGCCCGAAAGCTCCATGAAGACAAAGATATTCTCTATTTTGTATACTCTTACCATCTGTTTACCTATCATTATATCTGGCATATATTAATAGTAATAATTTAGCAATTATACTAATAATAGTTACAGTGAATACTGTACTTTTTCTGAACCAGACAGTCTTCTAAGTGCTTTACCTATACTAGTTCATTCGCTCCTCACAACAACCCTTTGAGGGAGATACTAGTATCACCCACATTTTATATATGGATAAGCGGAGGCACAAAGAAGCTTAGTAACTTGTCGAAGGCCACCTCGCAAGTAAAGAGTAGAATTGGAATTTCAACCTACGAATCTGGTTCCACAGCTCGTGTGCTTCACCACCAGACCACTCCAGGACACCCACTTGATTACATGGTACTGTACTCTTCGTTGAAACTCTGGGTAATGGGCTCATTTGTGGAAGCAAATGTAGTCAGACTGGCCTGAGGACACCACTTGCAGGGCCCTGAGGGGACGCCCAGCATGGCAGGGAGCACGGAGTTTATGAAAGGAGCAGGGAGTGTGAACAGGACGTAGGAGTAGAGTATAGAAGAGTGGATGGTTCAAGAACCTGGAGGAAAGTCAGGGGCACAATTAGAGGCTGATATAAGTGGGGAGTTTGAAGGAGACTCTAGAGTTAGGTCTACAGGAGATTTTTGAATAAATTTCTACGTGAGGCAGTCTCTAGAATTCCCATACCACCTCTTCTAGAAAACCTTTAGTAAGAACCTACATTATTTTTTAAATTTGGCTTTCTTTAAGTAAGAGCCCTCACTAAAGCTGAGAGTCTTACTACACAGAGTTGCAGAATTGACTCAGCTTTCATAAGCAGTCTGTGAGGTGTGTGAGTTAATTGCTATAGCCTCAACCTTGTCTTTGCATCTCTTGGGGGAAGAACGAGGAGAAATGGTGATGGTTGGAGCTTGAAACCAGCTGTATTTAGGATTTCTGATCAAGTTTCCTCTTGTTTTGGAGTTTGGGATACATGAATTCACGAAACTGCGAAAGGGAAAGAGGGGAGGAAAGGATGAGATGGTGCGGAAATAAGAATAAGAGAAAGTGAGGGAGGATGTAGGCAAACCCGCGTCTTTGATTTGTATTGTGTGATTTCTGAAACTGCTCCAGCCTCGACATAAATCTACAGGATTTATGTGGCTTCATTAATCACACTTTCTTTTGAAATGGAATTTTCTGCCTCGGAGCCTTTGAACGTTGACGTCCAAATACAATATATTCCTTTAAAATCACCTCTGGATAAAGGCAACACTGTTGGGGTAATTCCCCCAGATTGTAGGCGGAATCTGTTTGGTCCTCAGATCTTGATGATAATATGCCGAAAATAGAACCTCCCTTCAGAGAACAGAAGAATTCTGGTATGATTAGGATCCCAGTTGCAGACACCCTGGGCCAGGAATCCGTGGATAGAGAAAAAAAAGGAAAGAAAGAAAGAAAGAAAAAAAAGAGCCCCTTGTCTTTGATGAATAACAACAAGCAGCGCCACCTAGTGGCAACTCATGTTTATCTTGGAGTCGGCTTGACCGTGACCTCCCCGCCTAGCTCTATGCTCATTATCAAACAAGCTGGAAAACAGAAGTTCATCTTTCCGGTGGCAACGTGACCTGAAATCTGATGGCAGGGCTTAGGTGACGACACGAGAGTGTTAAAATTGCTGCCGACCAGAGGTTGCATCCAAGGCATGTTTTTTGGTTTGTTTCGGGGTGGGGGGGGGGTTGACTTTTGAATGCTGGTAAGTCCACAAAAGCAACAGAGAACAAAAATTGTGTTCCTGGGAAGGGATGGAATCTTTCCCTTCACTGTCATCACCCCCGGGAGTCACACCAGATATGCATTCGCCTTATCTAACCCTCATATCCCCCTTGTTTTGCTAATCAACCGAAGCACAAAGGGGTCAGGGGCAAAGTCAAGCTGTCAGAGCAGCAGAGGTGGGATTTGAATCCCCATCTGCCTAGAAAAGCTTTCGCTCTGATTCAGCTTTTGTGGGAATTTTCCTCTGCCAGTCAGTTCCCTGGAAGGCCCACGTTTCCAGGCCTTTGCCACAGATCTTCAGCCTTTCAGGGTGATGTGATTGAGATAAGTCACAACACCTTAGAACAGGCAGGGGCACCAGAAAGGTGTCTCACGCTTCCTCTTGGCTGAGCTACGGAGAGCAGAAACAGCCCGCACGTCATCTCTCAGGGCTGGGATCCTGTGGGTGAATTTGCTGCAGCTGACGGTGGATAAGTGCTCTCTTGCTGCAAGTCACCACCAGCTGCCACTCCTGGGGACACTGCCGCTCCAATGAGCTAGGCCACCTCCTGCCTCCACCTCGGGGATGGCAGCCACAACTCCAGCCATCCTTTCTGCCCCACACCGCTCCCGGAAAGGGAATTCCATCCATTCGGATGTGGTTCTAAGAAACCATTCTCTGTGCATTAGTGTATTTTTATTGCACAAAAGCAAACCTTACCTTCTTTATAATTAGGGACTAGATAGACGTTGATTTTGAAATAATGAAGTACTCATTTGATTACCAATTTACTTGAGGCTGTTCAACTGATGACTTGATCAGAAAAATAAATGTTAATAATAAATGTTAATTTGTTTTATTTATGAAAGCTCACTAAAGTATGGAATAGAACATAGTGGAATATAAACTCTCTTCAATTCAACAGGTTAATGGTGGAGATTAAGAAAATAGGTCTGGCCTACTATAGGCTCTCTTAGAGAGCAAGAAAGAGGCATTCAGCTAAAGCCATAAGCTTATGGTAATAAAGCAAGCATATGTAGTTCTGAATTTTTAATTTAGTTACTCCATTACAGTTACACAGGTAAAATGTTTTACTTGAGCAAACTCCCTAGGCCACTGCAGCTACACCAACACGAGGGACGTAAAGTAATAGGTTATACAGAGAATTAAGACTTCCTCTTGCTATTTTAGTTGATGCCTAAGAAAAGACGACAAAGGAGGTTTCCTGACTTTTCAATGAGCAAATTATTTTACAATTTGAATAAACAAATCTAAGCGATAACAATGTCATTGATTGGTGAGAGCTATAGCTGCCAAAGCCATGCGATCAAACCAAGGATTCTGTTATACTCTAATGTTTCATCCATAATGTTAAAAAGTTGTCAGGGAGTCTAGTTTGTGAATGACTTACCTTTGCCCTGAAATCCTTTATAGTTGACATTTTGGAGAGACATTTTCTGAAAGATTAGATCAGAGTCACTCTGATTTTCCATCAGCAGGTACTGGCTTTGGTATTAAATGTAGACAATGTGAGCATGGAAGTAACAATGGGGTCTGTTGAGATATCTGTAAAATGCTTTTTAAAAAACTCAAAGCAGATATTGTCTCGAAGTTAATATAATTAAAAATTAGAATTTCCTCTGATAACTCAGGCTATAACATTTCTGAAAACCAACTTGATATGGGTTTTAGAACTAAAACTCAATTTCCTTCAACATCAGCAAGAAGGCAAGATAGGAAAGCCAATGTCAACAAACTCTCTGTTGATGAAAACAACCCCTGATTTTTATGACCCTCGGTCATGGTAACCATGTAAAGAGGGGTGAACCAGGACGGCAAACTTGAATAAAGGTCTGGTCACTTAGTGGACCCTGACTTGTGCTACCCCTGGTTTAGAGTCTACACTATGACTTTTTAAAATGTCTGAAACCATGGCGAGGACCCTGTTTCCTAATGGAAATCTCACTCCAGAGGTTCTACCCATGGCGGCTGGGTGGAGGAGGAGGGCACCATGTAGCCCTGAATGAATAAGAATAAATATTATTTGTTGCAACCCTACTAGGTGCCAGTGTTGCATTTGTACTACGAGCCTCAGTACTAAGTGTTTTTTGTTTATTTGTCTGTACATTCCTCTTTTAATTCATGCATTAACTCCCTCCTCTTTATTTATGTGACTCTGAGAGCTTAGGTAACTTGCCCAAGTTCAAGTAGATTTTTGCCTGCAGAGTCAGAAGACTTTGTGCTCTCTCTTGGCCAGGCTGGGAAAGTAGTCACCAAGGGCAAGAAAGCACCCGCACCCTCTGGGTGGACACAGAGGAGAGAGAACGTGACGCACTCTCTTGTTCAAGCAGTTCCTCCGACTATGTCCCTAAGCTCCAAGTTGAGTCCACGAAATTGTCACATTCTGACACCCTCCACTATCCTCCCCCCAACTGCTTTTCTTTTTTTGCAAGGTAGTAGAGATGTTAATAGTTTGGGAACTGAACTCATGGCTTTGTGGAAATAGACAGCCACCAAATAGTGGGTCTAGGAATGCAATGGGAAAATAGTGAGGTGGTTCCAGGGCTGGCAATTCCCTCACTTTGGGACTGGCCTTAAGACAAGGGAAGGGCACTCTCTGTGCTATATGACTCTGTCCCCGTGGACATAACTGATTGGCCCAGTAATGGACACCTGACCCAAACCAAGCCAATCAGATCTTTCCCCAGGATTTTTTGAACAGTAACTAAGGGGCTTTCCTGCAGGCAACAATGCTGTAAGTGTAAAGATCAGGAATTGCTGCTGGCTGCCATGTTTCCTGCCATGTAGAAGTTAGTTTGAAAATGTAAGGCCAGACACTATAAAAATCTTAGAGGAAAACATAGGCAGACCACTCTATGACATAAATCACAGCAAGATCCTTTTTGACCCACCTCCTAGAGAAATGGAAATAAAAACAAAAATAAACAAATGGGACCTAATGAAACTTAAAAGCGTTTGCACAGCAAAGGAAACCGTAAACAAGACGAAAAGACAACCCTCAGAATGGGAGAAAATATTTGCAAATGACGCAACTGACAAAGGATTAATCTCCAGAATTTACAAGCAGCTCATGCAGCTCAATATCAAAAAAGCAAACAACCCAATCCAAAAATGGGCAGACCTAAATAGACATTTCTCCAAAGAAGATATACAGATTGCCAACAAACACATGAAAGAATTCTCAACATCACTAATCATTAGACAAATGCAAATCAAAACTACAATGAGGTATCACCTCACACCACTCAGAATGGCCGTCATCAAAAAATCTACAAACAATAAATGCTGGAGAGGGTGTGGAGAAAAGGGAACCCTCTTGCACTGTTGGTGGGAATGTAAATTGATATAGCCACTGTGGAGAACAGTATGGAGGTTCCTTAAGAAACTAAAAATAGAACTACCATACGACCCAGCAATCCCACTACTGCGTATATACCCTGAGAAAACCATAATTCAAAAAGAGTCATGTACCACAATGTTCACTGCAGCTCTATTTACAATAGCCAGGACATGGAAGCAACCTAAGTGTCCATCAACAGATGAATGGATAAAGAAGATGTGGCACATATATACAATGGAATAGTACTCAGCCATAAAAAGAAATGAAATTGAGTTATGTGTAGTGAGGTGGATGGACCTAGAGACTGTCATACAGAGTGAAGTAAGTCAGAAAGAGAAAAGCAAATACCGCATGCTAACACATATATATGGAATCTAAAAAAAAAGGTTCTGAAGAACCTAGGGGCAGGACAGGAATAAAGATGCAGACGTAGAGAATGGACTTGAGGACACGGGGAGGGGGAAGGGTAAGCTGGGACAAAGTGAGAGAGTGGCATGGACTTATATATACTACCAAACGTAAAATAGATAGCTAGTGGGAAGCAGCCGCATAGCACAGGGAGATCAGCTCGGTGCTTTGTGACCACCTAGAGGGGTGGGATACGGAGGGTGGGAGGGAGGGAGACGCAAGAGGGAAGAGATATGGGGGCATATGTATATGTATAACTGATTCACTTTGTTATAAAGCAGAAACTAACACTCCATTGTAAAGCAATTATACTCCAATAAAGATGTTTAAAAAAAAAAAAAAGTAAACGTAATACCAACCTAGCAGATGTCCATATCAAGCGGCCCACTGTTTTCCCTACTTTCCTTTGTAATGCATTCGGTTTTAGTTTGCCTGGTGAAGCTTATATCAAAATGTGTGAAAATCGCAACGTTGTCCTTTTGGGAAAAACAAAGGAAAGAAATAAAAGTAACATTGAAGGGGG
Organism: Eschrichtius robustus; assembly: GCF_028021215.1. Lineage (NCBI taxonomy): Eukaryota > Metazoa > Chordata > Mammalia > Artiodactyla > Eschrichtiidae > Eschrichtius > Eschrichtius robustus. The sequence goes on from NC_090833.1 coordinate 64,296,293, forward strand.
AAAAAAAAAAAGAAGTTAGTTTGAGAGAATAAAGACAACATTCAGAAAGAAATGTGGGATGAGATGGAGAGAGTGTGTCCTGATCATCTTTAATAACCTGGTTCCTATTGTTTCTGAAGCCCCCTTGTACCTGTGCCTGGATCTATGCCTCTCTTTAAATCAGTACATGTTGTGTTTCTGTCACTTGCAACCACTGGATTCTGGCTGACACAATCTCCTTCCTCAAATGATTAATTCATTGCATTTTCAGTCTCCTAACAGAATACAAAAAGTCTTGGGTTGGGCTTATTTTTTAAGCTGTTTTAAATTAAAGAACAATTGCAGTTCAGCTGTCTTCTTAGAAGCATTATTAGTACCAGCCAGCTGAGGAGGTCTTGCAGACTTGAGGCAGAGGCCAGGCGAGGCCCTTTGGAGATGGGAAGGCAGAATTTGTGAGAAATACGGGGCTGAGGGGTGGGATGGGGAGGTTTAGAGAATAAACCACAGGAAGAAGAGACCTCAGAGTGGAAAATGGTTTTGGAAGTGAGTCGTGGAAGAAACAATAAACAGATATATATATATATATTTTTTTACTTCATGACAGTCTGAGGCTGATCTTTCTGAGCCCCTAATCAAAGAGAAATGGCTCTTTTTTTTTTTTTTGGAAGAGAGGGGCGATATTCATTGCAATTTTTCTAGAATATTATTTCTAAGAATTCACTGACTCTGGAAGAACTAAATAGAATCTGGTCCTACCCTCAGCATATATTTTTATTTGAAATTGTTTTTAGTGTTACATAAATAACAAACATGAGTTTTTGCTCAGTCATCCATAAAATAGGGCCTACAGGCCTTAAAAAGCACCTTCTAGTGATCCTTCATTTAAAACATGGCGAGCTATAATTTTAAAGCAGTAAACCTTATTATAACATACTTATATTTGACATTTTCAGGCTGTATTGTTCATGTTTTTAAGTCCTGGAGAAAGGCCCATTAAAGCTGTGTTACTCACATTAGTTCAACATTTAGCCATTTATAACACAAACCCCAGTCTTTTGGAAAATGTCATTTAAAAAGTTCCACCATATATGGACATTATTTATTGCTTGAGCCCCATTGTCTACTTATAATATGCCCTTTATCAGACCCAAATGCCCACTTCATAGAATTTTGTTTTGAGCAACAACTGGCTTCCTACATTATCCAATGAGGCAGGAAAGTTAAATTACAGCCAGTTCATATCATAGAAACAAAATGTTTCCTGCAATTACTGATAAGGGACAGTTCATTTTCTCTCTGTCATCCTGAAAAAAACCTCCTAACAACAATTCATGCCTGGTTAAACAGGATTTCCACATCTCCCGCTGACATCTTTCCAAATAATTCCGGGTTGTTATTACTGTACAGCCCTGGCAAGGCTCAAAAGCAAGCAGACTTGACGAGTCTGCTCAAAGCAGAGCTTAAGTAGTTGTAATTAATAATAATTACATGTCCACTACACTCCAGTGTTATCATATTATCCGTCAAGGCAAATAAAATAACCCACATACAACACGCTTGCAACAGGATTCGGGCATTAATGAAGCCACTCTGCGCATGTCATCTCTCTAAAGTTTAAAATATTTGCAGCAGTTTCTGCTTTATTGATTTTTATTATTCTATGCCTGGTTGCAAAATGTTGTTGGATGGACTACAGCTTGGGACCTGCGCTGTTCTCTTCCAAAAGTCTTCTCCCCTCCTGCCGTGACTCGGATTCGAACCGAGGTTGCTGCGGCCACAACGCAGAGTACTAACCACTATACGATCACGGCAAGCTACAAGGGAGCTGAACGCCAGGGTTCCTTTAAGAGCCACTGTGATATTAAAATCTGTGGAAACACTGCCATCTATTGCCTAAAGATGTACATTTTCTTAATACTGGCAAAGAGGAGCAGTGTTTCGGTAATCTCCAGTCATTTAAAGGAACAATAACAAAGTGTCTGAACATGAAACTAATATTGTCTCCTTGGCTGACGGGCGCAATTGTATTACGTAAGATTCACTGGAGTCACCGTCAGGAAACGATAATCAAAGTAACAAGGCTGAGAGAACCCAGCCTGTTCACTCAAGCTTCCTACTTTTAACCAATAATGAATATAGATTTCCCACCCCGAACTGCCACCACCAATTACGCTGCATTAAATGACACATGAATCTGAGCCTCTTTTGTGGTTTCTCCACTGCTAGCCTTATTTCCATGTGCTTAGGCAGCAGAGACATAAAAAATATGGCAAGAACAAAATGGACTGAGGACTGGAGAGAATCAGGGAGGCTTGTTCTGCCCTATTAGAGGAAGCCAGGGTGAGCACACCCTGACGGAGGAAAGGGCTTCTTTCAAATCCATTGGTCCCTAAAGGTTTTTCTTCTTTCTGGAGTATTTGTCTTAAGCCACAGTAATGTCAAAAAAAAAAAAAAAAAAAAGCTTTCTGATAACGTTAGCAGCCCACCACACAAAGAAACTGGAGTGCTCCATGCTAAATAAGTTTCAAGGAGACATTTTTAAGAAATGTCCTTGTTATAAAAAAATTAAAGTTGTCTGGACAAGCTATCCCCCAAGGTTTGAAAACCTTAAAAGGAAACACACAGAAAAACCTCTTTCTAATCACTGGATTGTAATCGGGTGTCTCCTTTAAGCCTTCTGAATGGAGAGGCCCTGGGAGCAGCTGGGGCTAGCTGGCACTGTGCATGGGATGGCAAGAACAGAATCCATCTGTTGGGTGTCTGCCAAGAGCTCCAGTGCTTCTGGAAGGAGGATATTTCTGCAGATAAAAGCTTCAGACACAAATGGTCACTCCCTCCCTCACCCCCTCCCCTCTGATCATCTATGGCCCCTTCTCTATCTTCCTTCAAACTCTTACAAATCCATTTTTCTTCCATGGTCACAAAGAAAACTATTGCCCTGAGTTCCTGAGCGAGCCTTATACATTCTGGGCAGGAAGCAAGGCAGTGCCCTGTGGCCTGAACAGGAATGCAGGTGGGGGAATTTGCTAAGAGGTCAGTCCGTGGCAAGGAGGCAAAGCAAATCTCCTGGCTGGCAAAGGGGAGGTTCCCGAAGCACCATCATTTTGTGTACCACCGTCATAATTTTTGCAATGGGTGCATACCAATTGAACAATAAGGGAAATCTCTCTCTTTAAAAAAAAAAAAAAAAAAATCAACTCACAGAGTACAAATTGTGGAACCAGACTTCTAGAGTCTAATTTTGGCTCTGTCACTAAGTGGGGGAACTTGGGCTGCTTCTTGAACCTTTGTGCCTCGGTTTTCTCATCTGTAAAGTGGAGATAATAATGGTAACTACTTCATAGAATTCTGAGGACTGAATAGGTGATGACATGCCAAAAACTTAAAGTAGACCTGTCACATAGTAAGCACTGTAGAAATGACAGTTATATTATTTTGTACCATTCCATAAATTGAAGAACACCATATCATGTTCCCTAAATAGAGACCACTATGAAATAAACTATGAAAACAAAACAATAGAATTAAATTCCAGCCAGATATTCTGAGCCCAAGTTTTGCTCTCAGTTAAAAAGGAAGGTGGGCAACAGTAGGAGAGATGTTAAAAAACATATTAGCCTCTGATCAAGGCTTCTCTTCGACTCATCTGAATAACTGGAAGAGATTTGAAAAGGGAATAACTTTCTCTTCATAGGATGCAATATTATGAAATGTCACAGTCATTACCACCCCTGAGATTACCTCACACATTGCATCTGTCAGGCTAGGTTATGCTATGTGACAACCCCCAAATCCCAGTGGCTTCGAATGAGGAAAGTTTTTCCCTTGCTTGTGTTCCATGTTCACCGCAGGGCCCTGCTCTGCGTCTCCTCACTCAGGGACCCAGGCTAAGGGAACAACCACTTCCATGAACATTTTTTCATTGCTTTACAAATGGAAAGAGAGCTCTGGAGTGTCTGGAACCAGCAGCTAAAAGCTCTTCTCAAAACTCATTGGCTAGAATGGGTCACGTGACTCTGCCCTGCTACTAAAGCACCAAGAAGAGCACTGGGCCATGTGCCTGGAAGGCAGAGTTGGAAATCTTAGGTGAACAGCGTTCATGACTTCCAGCCATGGCACTAGTGGAAACGCCAGCTTGGAGAAATCTGGGAGGCTGTAGGCCTAAAGGCAGACATGACCGTGGAGCAGGACCTCCGAACACGGGAGAGATTCCCAGCTTCTGGGTTCACCAGGTAGGGCTTTTCTTTGGCATCTGTATGGGCTTCCCGTTTAGTTGATGATGTCAGTCATCTTGTGGTGGACTCTGAAATATTCCTGCCTATTAAAGAGGAATGGGCTTTTGAACAACTACCGGGCTTTTCTCCTGACCGTCACTGTCTTCTTAGGGATATACATTCAGATTTCTTCTACAAGCACCAATACGTACAACCCACTTCAAAGGGGTAAATTGATGGAATCAAAACATGGTGTCTGATGGCATTTCCAACTTCTTTGCAATTTACCAGGTGATTATTTTTCTGACTTTACTATGTCAACACTGATGTTATTATCACTCTCCCACTAATATATCATTCACAAAGACTTGTTGGGGACCAACTACAGTCCAGTCATTTTTCTGGATCTTAAGGATTCAACAGAGAATAGGAGAGACATGTATCATTATTTCATGCAGTTTTGTTTAGTGAGACAGATACAGGTGAATAACAGATGAATAACCAGATAGAATATACGAGGTGATGTCATGGAAAGGAATACATATACACCTATATTACTTAAAGTTATTTTTCAAGTTAGACTGAAGCAGAGAAAGCCAGGGAAGGCATGGCACCACTTGGTGGAGAACCAGAGCGAGAGAGAAAGAGAGAAAGCCTGCTTTGTCTCAAGTCCTTTCTGCAGTCCTTCTACCTGTGTGACCTTGGGCTAGTCACTAGACCTCGCTGGATCTCTATTTCCTCATCAGTAAGGTAAGGGGAGGGCTTCCCTGGTGATGCAGTGGTTAAGAATCCATCTGCCAATGCATGAGACACGGGTTGGAGCCCTGGTCCGGGAAGATCCCATATGCCACGGAGCAACTAAGCCCCGGCGCCACAACTACTGAGCCTGCGCTCTAGAGCCCGCGAGCCACAACTACTGAGCCCACACGCTGCATCTACTGAAGCCCACGTGCTCTAGAGCCCGTGCTCTGAAACAAGAGAAGCCACCTGCGCACCGCAAGGAAGAGTAGACCCCGCTCACCACAACTAGAGAAAGCCCACGTGCAGCAACGAAGACCCAACACAGCCAAAAATAATAAATAAATTTTTTAAAATTAAAAAAAAAATAAGGTAAGGGGAATTGGACTAGAGGATCTGTCAGACTGTTCACGTTTCCGATGTGCCATACATTTAATTTAGAGAAATACATTCACAGACAATAGCCAAATGTAAAGATTTTGAAGGGAAAAAAAAAAATCCAAACAGATGAGTCCTTACAGCTATACTTTCTTTCTTAAGTTCACAGAAGCTGTCCTTTTTGTCTGCTTCTAAATGTTGTGAACCTTATTTCCCTGCCTATGGCAACATATGTTAAATACAGAGGGGTTGGTCTCTGGATTTAAGTTGCGTGTAAAGAGGAACGTCTTGCTTGTGAGGAGCATTTAGCTACGGAATTCATTCCCGAAGAAGAATATTGTGGACTTCCTTTTTCAGGAAGTTTTTAAACTTAATACGATTGCTGCTTACCAGCCTCTCACTGTGAGAAGTGATGGAGCAACAGACTTTCTGCCTTTCCTCTTGCTGCCTGAGTACAAGACTTTCCCTCTGACGGAGTCATTCCTTTCCCTGGTTTTTCATAATGGATTCCAACAGGGGAGCAGGGACTGACAAGAGGGCCCTGGGACCAGGGAGGCCTCCACCCGCCCCCCCACCCACCAGCTGAGTCCTTCCTCCAGTGTCGCCCCTCCTACCTTTTCCCAGACCCAGCTCTGTGTTCTCCTCCTCATCCCTCTTCTTAGCTTGCCTCCTCCCTCACTGGGGGTAGGGAAATGACAGTCAGATCCATCACCGGGCTGGAGGCCAGCAGCAGCAATCCACTGGGTTGCGGCTGGCCCAGGGCCCGGTTTTCAGACAAAGACAGGTTGGGAACCCCCTGCAAAGAAGGCCCCTCTGTCCTCTCCCCCCCAAGCCCTGTTTCCAGCCAGGGCCCAGACAGCTATGACCTTATAGGGACCTTAAAACCACTTCTTTCTTGGGTTCTTTCTCTAAATTCATCCCCATCCCAGGGAGGTGGGTGTGTGTGGGTGTGTGTGTGTGTGTGTGTGTGTGTGTGTGTGTGTGTGTGTGTGTGTGTGTGTGTGTGTGTGTGAGAGAGAGAGAGAGAGAGAGAGAGAGAGAGAGAGGAGGGAGAAATGGAGGGAGGGAAAAGCTGGACAAATTTGGTACACATAAGAGAATTTGATACATGTAAGGGAACCAAGGATCGCTCACACACACCCCTGGGAATACTTTGAGGGGGAAAAATAAGGTGGTTGACAGCAGAGGAGGTCCAAGTAAATGGTCGCTCCCGATTTCACACTTTCAAGCATGTTACCATTACCATAAAGAATGCTGACAGCTCGATGGTCTCAGATTTGACCATCTCCATAGCATTTCCTGCATGTTATCAGAAAATTTTTGATCATGAGAAATCACAAAGCACGAGAGAAAATGCATTATTTTCAGAATGCTCGTAACCACAAAATGTTTTAACAGGTTACATTTGAAGGGTAAACTGCCTGAGTGCTTTTCCCCCTTGTTTATTAATGAATTTGATTTAACCAAATCAGAAATCTTGCTGTGGGGAAAGCAGGAATGGTGAGGGTGGGAGTGGGGGGTGGAGGGAAGGGTTGTTGGTTTAATTTTAATTTTTTTTGCCTGGAGGCACCATTAGAAAACTCCAGATGCAAAGCTTTCTAATAGAATTCCTCATCTGATACAGCCCTCTGGAATACGTGGGCCTAACCTTTACGATCTGGCGGGCCAGGCCTCTATTTGGAAACCTTATGAGGGGGGCCAATCCATTAGTGATAATTTGAACAGCTGAAGGCCTGCGGCGGCAGAGAATTAGGAAAAGTGGTGGCAGTGGGACCCCCTTAGGAAGGGGGAGGGTGGAGAATGGGATCGCCTAAAAGTGGAGAGGCAGGGAATGGCCCAGGACCACATTTTCTCATCCCATCATATTAGGAAGGTAAGGTTTTAAGAAAAAGAAGTGTTGGCAGGACGGGGACCAGTTAGCGTTCTGGATTTATGGCCATGAGGGTTCTAGCCAATCACCTTGGAGCTATTTTTCTTAAAGAAACTTCAGTATAGGCTGCTGGAGGTTCTAGGGCTGAGAGCCTTGGACAAATGATTTAATCTCTCCGTGCTTAAGTTTCCTTCATAAAAAGGGGATAATGATGATGATGATAATAATATCTACTTTATAGGGCTGTTGTGAGGATTAAATAAACATGCAATGAGTCAGTGCTTAATAAATATTAGCTATGTTTTAATCAGACCAGACACGGGAGGGAGCTGCTGTGAGCTTCAGGCCAGGATGAGGAGGTGTCAGAGGGGCGGACATATGCCAGGACCCAGAGGTGGCCTGAGGTTTACTGACTGGACCCAGATTACGATGATAAGTGGCATCCGGGCCAAGTGGCTAGTCCGATGCCAGAAGGAAGAATGCCTCAGGGTCTGGACAGGTGGTTCCCATCCCAGAGATAGAGGCGTGACTGGGACACATAGTGAGAGTAAGGAGAGAGGCATAAACACAGCGTCAGAATCCAGAAGGCCCCCAACGTGGAGACAAGTTTCAGGCTGTCATGTTGTCCCTTCTGCTCTAAGGGAGCCAATATTGGAACCAATTTAGTCAGGAGATGTGTGGGATGGGAGGAGAACTGTGGGGTGTGAGTTGGAGGAAGAAGGGATGGTTAAGACATGTAGGAGCCAGAGTCATTCCTCAAAGCCCCTCTGTATAGAAGGATCAAGGCCCTCGGCTTCACAGCTGGGCCTCTTCTTTCTCTGGATCTTTTAATAATGGTGAGGATAAGTTTGCCCTTAACGCGACTGAGCTCTCACACATATGAGGTACCTGGCCCGAGTTGGGGTAGGGTTGGGGGAAAATCCATGACACACCTCTGCAAAGGAGTGGACTATATCTTACTCATCTTTCTCTCTTCCCCACACTTAACCTTAGTGCCTAGGACACAGCATAGGCTGACTAGATTAAAAACTTAAATTGGCCTGGTTGTGGATCAGAACTCCGAAGTTTGGTCTCCCTTTAGAGCTGCAGAATGAGCTGCTAGATATTTAAGAGCTTTTAAATTGGCCTCTTTTCCTTAAGTTTAGGTGTTTTGTTATCAATGAGCTTAATTTTGCCTTTCCTGCAATACATATCACAAGTACACTTATGTTGAATTGCATATGGGTCTTTGTCTAATTCTGACATCCTCTGTGAATGTCAATAATCTCTGGGGCCATAATCTCCCCTGAGGTGGGACTATGAAATAAACAAGCACCATTACAGATCCGGAAGGGACTGCTCCCCCAACTGTTCAGACATCAGTCATGTGGAGATTAGAAATATGGGAAAAATTGTGCTACTAGCGTCCCCTGATCTCTCAATTCTTCAATCACGAGAGAGAGAGAGACAAAGACAGACAGACAGACCAACAGACCAGGGAACTGGATAGCCTGATGGCATGAACATTACATTACCTGTTCATGCTTTGTTCTGCTTTATTCATGATGAAGTTTCTACTCTGAGAACATTCATTTAACCTCCTTTGCCTCACTGACTTTAAAAAGAATAATAAATCTGCTCCTTGTCTACTATACAAAGGTATTAAGAGAAAGATGTGAAACATTCACAGTGGTTTGAATGATGTTACGTAGAGCATACAACTGCCATATTTTTTTACTATTATCATCGTTATGGTAGCCACTACTGATTTGGAAGATAGATATTAAGTTTACAAGATGAAACCAGATTTCTACCCTAGGTAACCCTAGAACCATAAAGATATCTTGGATGAAAAACCTGGCCCCCTGACAGCTTTCCCTTAATTATCATCAATTCTTTGAGTGGGCTGAAACAAAAAAAAGAGAGAGAGAGAGAGAGAGAAAGAAAAAAAAAAAAAAAAAAGGAGGGAAAACCAGCCTAATTGAATGTAGGATAAACTATTCATTAGCAAGCTAAATAGCTGCGACATTTAATAACCTATAGTGCCTCATGAAAAACCAAGACATTGCCAAAAGTAATTGAAGTTTGTGATTCTCTAAATTGTTATTTAAAGCAGAGTTTGGCAAGGCTCTGTGGGTCTGCACCAAGTTTAATTGCATTTTTAAAATTCCGGGTGCTGATTGAGTTCCCGTGCGCGTTATTTGTGTGGTGCATCCCTTTAGAGTACACTTGCTTATAGTGAAATCTTAGGCAAGGATTTTAAAGTTCAAAGCATGTAGGATCCATCTATATCAAAACCTGTGCTTTACTTTCTGACCTTTTAACTGCTTGATTCCCAGCTGGCATATAACTCCCAATTCTTGCCCTTCCTGTCCTGGTTTATTTCTAACGAGATGGCCTGAATTTTCATTCCTACCGCAAAGAGCTTGCTGGGGGTTAAGATGGACTTGACCCAGGGAGAGGATGTCCCCCAGTGATGGCTGAATGGGCTCTGGGGCAGAATCACCACGTAGCCATGTTTGCCTGTGGAATAAGCAGCAGTTGCCGTGTATCCTAGAGACCACTAAATATACACAATGCATTTAGTACAGACCTTTCACACAGTACATTTATGAGAGGCATCTATGATTGTGTGACCCTCATAATGACTGAAGGGCTTCTCCACTCCCTGTAATTTCCCGTGAATAATTATTTTAAAAGAGCTACAATTTGTTGAGCACATATTAAAGCAGCAGGCACCATGCGAAACATTTCACAGGAATTAGCTCATTTCATCTTCTTGGGAGGCTTAGGTATTACCTTAGGTATTATTATTTTCTCTATTGTACCACGGTGCAGAGTTGGTTAAGGAACTTGCTCAGGACCACACAGCCTGAGCCACCAGAGCTGGGATTTGAACCTACCAGACTGATTCTGGATCCCACCTGCTTCACCAACATCCTCCACTACATACCATTTACACAGTGCTGTGCCCCATGGGTGAAATTTCCTGACCTTCTCCCCATTAAAATTTTTATGTCCTATGTCTTATCACACAGGAACCTGGATCTCTGATAGTTTTCGTTTCCTACCCCGGAAAGGAGATCACAAATAATGGCTTCCACAGGAGGCTGTGAGCATTAAAAGAGAATGGGCAAAAAATGCATTTGGTAAAATGTCCAGCAGTACACACCATGTATTAGTTTTCTGGGGCTTCTATAACAAAGTCCCACAAGCTGGGTGGCTTAAACAAGAGAAATTTATTGTCTCACAGCTGTGGAGTCTAGAAGGAGTCAGCAGGGCTGGTTCCTTCTGAAGGCTGTGAGGGAGCGTCTGTCCCATGCCTGTCCTCTAGCTGCTGGTGGTTTGCTGGCAACGCTTGGCATTCCTTGGCTTGCAGATGCATCACCCCTTCAATTTCACATGGTTCACATGGCATTCTCCCTGTGTGCTTGTCTGTCTCTGTGTCCAAATTTCTTTTTTTTTTTTTTCAAATGACGTCAGTCATATTGGATTAGGACCTATCCTAGTGACCTCATGTTAACTTGATTATTTCTATAAAGACCCAATCTTCAAATAAGGTCACAGGCTGAGGGCACTGGTGTTATCACTCCAACATATCTTCTGGAGGAAGATACAACTCACCCCCCCAAAAAAAACCATGAGCTACTGTTTTTATTAGTAATAATGGTATTAATAGTGTTTGTAACAACAAACATGTAACTTTTGTCCAGTACAGTGTTTGCAATCTGCCAGAGACTGCCATACCCCATGCTTTAACTCAGGGCCATGCTTGTGACTCAACCAATCCTGGGCAAGGTGGCAGGAAAACTTTTCAGAAGGCTTTAAAACAACCCCACCATCCCATGACTCTTCTGCTTACATGTGGTGTTGGCTTCCTCCATCCCAGAATAAATAACGGGACAGTAGGAGGCAGACTCACAGAAATTTGGGAAAGGTAGATCAAGGCTACACAGCTAGTTATGGCAACGCTGGGACTAATTGGTTTGCCAATGTCTTTTTTTTTTTTTTTCTTGCACGTAATGTGAGTTATCACTTTCTTGCTCCTCCTTGGCAATCTCACGCCACCCACCTCCACCCATCGTGCTCAACTATTACTTCCTATAGATGGAGTCCCGAACCAACGCCTCCATCTTCAGCTTCTTTCCTACAACACAATCCCATGTGTCTAATTAGCTACTCAGCCTCCTCACTGGAAGTCCCGTAGGCATCTCAGGTTCACGGTCCAAGCTGAAGGCAGGTGCCTCCCAGCCATCCACCTTTCCTCTCCTTCTACATCACCTTCCTCAGGTAAAGGCATTGCCATCCCCTCAGTCTCCTGAACCAGAAGAAAACTTGCTGCCATCCTCAGTCCCTTTCTCTAGCCATGCTTCTGCATCCTATTTGTTCTAACCTGACACCAATTCCAATGCATTCTACTTCCTAACACTCCCAGGAATCCTTCTTGGCCGACTCTGGCTTGTACACAGATGTATCCCCCAGTGCCGAGCACAGTGCCTAGTACATAGTAGCTCATCACTTAATATTTATTGTATGAATGAACAGAAAATAAAAATTCATCTGTGACTCCTCATCGTCCACAAAGTCCAAACTCTTAAACAAAACATTAAAGGTTCTTCAGTATACATCCCCAAACTATTTCTCTGGTTACATTTTCTACAACTCTGTTCAGTCCCCCACACTAAGACCAGCAAAGAAAAACTATTTGTCGTTTTCCAAGCATGCTTATGATTTTCATGTCTCTAGTTATGCAAAATTGCATATTCAATGCGCTGGCTTGAGATGTCAGTGAAATAGCCAGATTGAGATATCAAGTAATCAACTGGATATATGAACCTAGAACTCAGAAGAGAGACTTAGGGTTGAAATAAGATGCTTGAGAGATGCAGCATATAGGTGGTATTAAAACCAAGGCAATGAATGAATTTACCTAGAGAGAGAGTATATTAAGAAGAGTATTCACAAACTCCACATACGTACTCAAATCAGACCTGTAGTTTTAGGTGACAGTAGGTCATTCAAGTAGCAATGCTAGAAGGCAGTGTGCAGAAGGAACTGACACATGAGTTACAAGAAGCAATGAAAATAGAGATTTGGAAGTCATCAGCATAATGATAATTGTTGAAGCTCTGGCCAAATAAGAGTGGATTACCCTGAAGATATTATCAACCTCATGCCAGAAAGCAAGATTTGTTTTCATGATCAGATGCTGGAAAACTCAGAAATGCAACCAGAAAAATAAAACAAAAACAAAAAACAAATGTAGATGGTATAGCTACCATTCTCTTATACAGACAGCTGACATTGACTGAATTTTTTCCTTATCCCCATTCACTCTTTGACTATTAAAACATTGTGAAATATGTCATATGTAGATTATTAATAATTAAAAACTGGAAAAAAGCTCAACCAAGTCAAAAAGAGAACATTGTTGGGACCGTCTAAGCCCTTATTTTACACTCTCTACGTCCTCATGGAGAAAACCAGTATCCTCACTTTTGTGATAATCATACCCTTGTTTTTCTTTATTGCATTACCACCTATGTGTGTATTCCTCAACCATAAATTGTTTAATTGTGCTTGATTTTGAACTTTATGTAAATGGAACAATACAGTATGCATTCCTTTGCAGCTTGCTTCTTATTCTTCTTAATTAATTATTAAATTTACCTGTACATTTTGGGGGGGAGTTTCTATGTTCATAATCATATATATCACCTGCAAATAATGATCATTTTGATAATTTCTCCTTTTCTATTTCTTTTCCTTGTCTTATCGTGTTGGCCCAAGATCTACAGTACAAGTTTGAACAAAAGGGATAGCAGACATTCTTGTCTTTTCCTGATCTTGAAGAAAATGCTCTTAACATCTTAATCTATTACTAAATATGATATTTACTGTAAGTTTTTATAGATAACTTTTATCAGGTTAAAGAAGTCACCTTCTACTGCCAGTTTGCCTAAGAAATTTTTTATCTTTTGTAGAACTTAGATCATGTAGTGAACATTCAATTTTAGCAAATACTTTTTTGGTATCTCTTGAGATGATCATACACTTTTTCTCTTCTAGTCTGTCAGTTTGTATACTAATTTTCAAATGTGAAACCAAACTTGCATTCCTGAAATAAACCCAACTTGGTCATGATGTATTTTATTTTGGGGGCACTGCTGGTTTGGTTTTCTAAGATTTTCTGTAGGATTTATGCTATGTTCTTGATTGAGATTGGCATGATATTATTTATTGTTTCATACAGCCAATACTTATTTCTGTTTGCTTACATATTTACCACTTTCTGTGTTCTTCCTTCCTTCTTGCATCTCACATGTTTTATCTGGGGACATTTTCTTGATGCCTGAAGAATATCCTTTAGCATTGTCATTAGAGAGTCTGCTGTTTTCTGTGTCTGAAAATGTCTTGATTTAATCTCCATTTCTGAAGTACATTTTCACTAGGCATAGAATTCCAGATGTCAGTCCTTTTCTCTCAGTATATTGGGGATATTATTGCATTTTTTCTGGCCTTCCTGGCTGAGAAAGGAGATCCCAGACTTGCCCCTCTGAAGACAGGCCTTTTCTGTCTGCATCCTTGCAAGCTCATTTCTTCATTTTGGCTTGGCTTTGTTACGCTTTCTTTCTGTTTCTGGTTTGACTATAATGTGCCCAAGTATGGATTTTTTTTAAAAATTATACTGCTTGGGATTAGCTGGACTTCTGGAATCTGTGGGTTGGTGCATTTCATCAGTTCTGGAAAATCCTGAGATTATCTATTCAAACGCTGTCTTTGCTGAATTCTTGTTCTCCTATCTGTCTAGGACTCCAGTCAAATATACATCATGCCTTTTTGTTATATTCCCCGCATCTCTGTCTCCATTTGTATTTTTTATTGTTTTGTTATTCCGTGCTGCTTTCTGGATGATTCCTACAGGTCTCTATTTTAATTGCTATAGTTCACTTTCTTTTCAGTTTTCATTAATCTACTGTCAAAACCACCCATTTCACTTTTTTCCCTATATAACATTTATTTATAGTTTGTATCAGCCTGTGAAAATGTGTATGTATATTATACCTGCAGTAACATGACTTAAAATTACTTAAGATAATCATACATTTTTAAAAATCATGCTTTAAAAAGCTAATTTAATGGACATAATAAAAATAGCTGGGCCCACAATAGTTAAGTAAATACACTCCTTGTCTCTTAAATAAACAAACATTATTATATAATCTTTCAGACGTACACAAAAGTAGAGGGAATAATATTTTAAAAAAACTCCACATGCCCATTATTCAGCTTCAATAATTATTGATATTTTAATAATTTTATTTAACATTCCCCACAAACTTCAGACAAATTTTTCTTAGAGCATTTTAAAGCAAATCGCAGACATCATATACTTTCATCTGAAATGGCATTTGATTGGCACTCATCTCTAATTGATAAGAAGATTTACTTTTTGGTGCAGAACCATCATGCTATTATCACACCTAAGAAAACCAACAGTAATTCCTTACTTCATTGAGTTTTTTATTTAAAGAATTTTATATTTCATTTCTAGAAGTTCAATTTAGTTCTTTTAAAATGTGCTGCTTCACATTTTACAGTTTATTATTTCTTGCACATATTTCCAAATTTTTCATTTCTTTAAAAATATTAAACATAGTTTTCTTCTAATCTGTATCTTAGCCTTCCATGATCTGAAGTCCTCATGAGTCTGTGTCTTTTCTGTGTATATGTGGTTTTTTGTTTTAACTCTTGCTCATGGTGCTTTATTTCCTCGTGCATTTAGTTAATTTTTATTGCAGTCTGCTCATTATTCTTGGAATTGTTTTCATGAGAATTCTTTGGGGCTTGGAAAGAAGATGTGTTCTTCAGAGAAGAGCTGCATTTGTTTCTACCTTGTTTTTCTGTGGCCTGACTAGTCTGGGGTCACTTTCAATTAAATTCTTGGCTTGAGGCTTTTCAGGCCACTCAGGGAGTGTGAATTCAGGCTGTAAACTTGAGATAAGTTGTAGTTCCAAGTTCCCAGTAGTGACTATTTCTTTTTCTTTTCTCACCTTCTCTCAGCTGTCGAGGTTAAAAACAGTGTATTTTTTTCCCTAGCAGTCCTCTGATTGAGGATGGGGGCATAGAGAAGTGGAAGAGCTGTTTCCAGGTCATTTTTACTCTGAAGGTATAGTTCCTTTGGGATAAAAGTTTGTGGACTCTTCATCTTGGTCAGCCCTGGGATTTGTCTCCCATTCCCTGTACCTTGGAAGTTGTGAAAACAGAAGTTCGGGTTCATCTGGTTCAACAAATGGCCTCAGTTCCTGGGCTGAAAGTTCCTTCCCTTCTTGAGAGTTCATTGATAGATTTAAGATGGTGATATATTTTAGACAAGAATTTTAGTTGTCTACAGAAGGAAGGTTGATCCAGGTACCTACCCTGGAAATGGAAGTTCTCTATTCATCCTTTGAGCCATACTGAACTGTGCTTCTGACCAATGAAATCAGAGGAAACTTGACCAAGAGTCAAAAAAGTATGCAACTTGTGGTTTGACCATACAAATGGGATTGAGAAAAAGCCTGGTTCTTGGCAAACATACAATATTTGAATATATGGATCTCAAAAAGTTAACGGCCAATGAACCGAAATAAAGTCTTGGAAGCTAAGTTCACCAGACGTACAATTAGTTTCTTGCAGTACATAAACCTTAACTATGTCTTACAATTCTGTCTTACGTCCTCAACTAAACTAATTCTTTGAGGAAGATTTGTCATCTGTTTACGCATCTTTTAGCACCTACCATAGTAGGCATAGTTACTAGCTGAATTAAGGAACTAAATTATTGTAGCAAAAAAAGTTTTTATTTAAAATCTAAACTGATTTAACTGTTTACGTACTCTAAGAAGTTGGGAAGGGACTGTCATAATTCCCATGGGAATGGTAGTAACATTTTTCCAGCGCTTTCTTTTCCTTAAAGGATCTAGAGGGGATGGGGAGGGTACTGCCCAGAATAGATGCTTCCTTGTTTATCAGAGGACAGTAATGAGTCCTTGGATATGCAAAGGGAATTCCAAAGCTAAGTATGGGGATAAGGCTAGAAACAACTAGAATGGTCTGCATAAAAAACGGTAAGAATGTTTATTTTGCCTTGTGAGAAGAGCAAAGAAGAAAGAGAGTGGGAGAAGAAAGGTGGGTGGGGTGGTAACTGTGCATGACGCAAAGTGGCCCAATGACTTTCCAGACCATCGATACCTGATATTCCACTTTAAGGTTTTCATGTTTCTGCAATGAAAAACCTCTTCTATCTTCCCAGTCTCCAGCCATGTTAGCTACACTTGCAGAAGTTTTATATGAGCATGTGTGTGGAGTCGGGAGTTGCTGGGATAGTGAGGTACATGTGCCAGTCAAAGAAATGGAGTGGCTCCCAGTTTGGGTTAATGCTAGAGTGGAATAAAGGCACGGCACTATGATAAGACAGTAAAGAAAAGGAAGTTGGTGGAATGGCTGATCAAAGATGAAGGTTGCCATGAACTTTAAGTCCCTGAGAAATCTGACACAATTTGAATTCAGATTTTAAAGGGCAGGATGTTTGTCCATAACACCAGTGTCATTATTAATATTTATACTAAAGTTTAAAGGCATGAGAAAGTTGCTCCAACCTTCAGCAATCAGCAGTTAGTGTCAGGGTCTAATAATTCCCCAGCCAGGGTTTTACTTCTCCCGCTAGGTGTCCAGCAGTTGTTCTCAACCTTAGATGCACATTGGAATCACTGGGAGAGTTTAAATTTACTGACACCCAGGTCCCACTCCAGATAGTCTAATTTAATTGGCCTGAGGTGGGACCTGGGCTTTGGGGCTTTCAAAATATCCCCAAGTGATTCTGATGTGCAGGCAAGGTTGAGGATCACTGGCATAAAGCTATAAGAGTATTTTAAGGACAATCTGAAACATTCCAATAACGGGACAAAAAGCGATAGGGAGTGTATGAGTTGCAAGTATGATCATAAAGGAGGTTAATTTTTTTTGAAATGCATTATTATATCATGTAATCCCTGCACCTGTGGGGGCCAAAATATAAACATGCAAATGACAAAAATATTTCTTAGAGCCTCTATATAAATGAGAACAAAAATCACCTATACCCATTCAGCCTACTATTTACATTAACACTATTTACTATTTGACTGCATTTAATCTAACTTTACTTTTTCAGGAAACTCTTGTCCAGGAAGCTGAAGTTGCAGGTAATGTTGTTGTTCATTTCAAGAACTTTCCCCAAATTCATTTATTCTTTCTCCAATCATCACCCCTTTCTCAGGACAATAAATAGCTTCAAAAGATGATTTACTCCTCAAGACTCCTTTTGAAATCTTCCTAAATCTGTGTCCACCAATATTTAACCATAATATAATAAATGTTGCCCAATTCTAATTAAGTGTCCCCTTATACTGCACTGAAAGATCAACCTTAACTCAGACCCCCCAACTCATAAATAACCTAACTTTGCCCTCCCCTCTCCTGCATGCTACTAAAACTCTTTCAAAGTGATGATCTCCCTTCCTTTGATTAGCAGCAAACTGGACTTTATTTTATCAACTAGGCATAAAGTATTTATTCACTGCTTGTTCAGGGATGCTCATATATTTCAGCTGAGAAATGTCCAAATGTCTTCTTTCAAAACATCAAATAAAATAGCTACTATTTGGCCAGTGCCAACTATGTGATTTACAGACATTGACTGTAATCCTTCAAGGTTGGTATTGCTAAACATATCTTTCATATATGAGGTAATGGGAGTCAGAAAGTTTGGAACTTTACCGAAGGTCACACAGCTACGGTTGGAGCAGGGATTTTGATCCAGGCGTTTTTGATTCTCACACCTGAGTTAGCTCCACGGCAGGTACCACGTTGCCTCACTGAGGACTGATCTACTCTACCTAGCTGGAGTAATCACTTCAGGTCTTACCAATTTTAATGAGCCATCACCAGCCACCACCTTCCCAATGGGACACCACCAATGTAGCCAGACAGATGAAGTAAAAGAGTTGCTTTGTAATTTTTTTCAACTACATTTCTATGTTTTAATTCTTTAGCTGGACAGTGTTTACCAGATTATTCTTTATTACATCTTTGTGTACCTAATATACTTTGTTTTCTTTCTTTTAAAAAGTTATTATGGGGCTTCCCTGGTGGTGCAGTGGTTGAGAATCCGCCTGCCAATGCAGGGGACACGGGTTCGAGCCCTGGTCTGGGAAGATCCCACATGCCGCGGAGCAACTGGGCCCGTGAGCCACAACTACTGAGCCTGCGCGTCTGGAGCCTGTGCTCCGCAACAAGAGAGACCGCGATAGTGAGAGGCCCGCGCACCGCAATGAAGAGTGGTCCCCGCTCGCCGCAACTAGAGAAAGCCCTCGCACAGAAACGAAGACCCAGCACAGCCAAAAATAAATAAATAAATAAATAAATTTATTTTAAAA
The DNA here is from genome assembly GCF_028021215.1 of Eschrichtius robustus. Classification (NCBI taxonomy): domain Eukaryota; kingdom Metazoa; phylum Chordata; class Mammalia; order Artiodactyla; family Eschrichtiidae; genus Eschrichtius; species Eschrichtius robustus. The sequence goes on from NC_090833.1 coordinate 64,314,910, forward strand.
AAAAAGTTATTATGAAGCATTTTTAACATGAACAAAATAGTCAGCACAGTATACTGAAGATTTAATGTGTCCATCACCCAACTTCAATATTGATCAACTCTTGGCCAATCTTGTTTAATCTATATTCCCATATACTCCTCCTCCCAATATTATTATGAAGCAAATCAAAGCTGAAATATAATTTTTTCATGAATATTTTAGTATATATCTCCAAAATATTAGGACTTCTCCAATATGTATTTCTGAAAGATAAATACTTTTAAAAAAACAAAACCACAATACCATTTCAGGTCTAAAATAAGTTGACAGTAGTTTGTGAATGTCCAAACACCCAATTGCTCTATAACTATCGTAATATTTTAGAATTTGTTTGTACAATTTAATTAACTTCCAGTGACTCAAGATTTCTTTCATCTCCCCTTTGAGTTAGAGCATGAAAACTCATCCTAATGGGGATATTTCTCTTATAATGCAGCATCTATTACCCATCCTCAGTCCCACCAAGGTATCAGTTCTCAATGTTTTAATTTGAATTTTCATGAAAATCTGAATTTTCATGAAGTCTTATTTTTTCAAGTGTGGCCTTATTTCTTTCAAGTTCTGAACCTATGGTCCTATTTTAATTTGCATGTCTGGACCAGATAATATCTTTACGGGACTCAAAGCTCCTTGAGGATGGCAGAGGATGCAGTTAAGAGGTATTATCAATACAAATTAATCTGGGAGGTCTGCTCTAATTTTTCATGTTTAAGTCAATAAGTACTTGGACATATAAATCTGACTTTTTTCCTGTAGCAATTTACATTCCTGTTATTAGAAAGCATTTCTTTCTTATTCCTTCGGGGTTATCTGTGTTTCTAATGAGCAATAAGAGAGTTGTCTACAGCTGATGTGAACCAAGAGGGAAAAACTGAGGGATTATATAGTTAGATGCACAAGCTCCTTAAGTTCCCCAAGCAGTTTTAATCAAAGCCCACCTTTACCGGTTCATTGTATCCATGGTATTTTTACATAAAAATGTAAAAAAAGAAAGAAAGGGAGAAGTAAAGATGGAGGAAGGGAAGGAGGTAGAGAGGAAAAGAGGGAGGGAGGGAGAAACCAGCTCATGCCTTTCAAGTTAGATGATGATAAATTCATCTTGTCTGTCCTTCTCAAGGAGTGATAAAGTCAGCAGCCTTACAGGTCACCTGTCAGAAACTAATGAGGAAATCTCAATCCTGGGACTTTACAGTCTATTCTGCCTTATTCCCTAGTTGAAATGTCTATTCCTGATGAGGAGTCCCAACTTGGCAGTAGCTCTGTAAGCTAAACAAATGTCTGCCAAAACATTAGGCAGATGGTTGTCAAATGATTTTGCCATTCCCAATATGAAGATCACTGTGCCCCGCTGACGATGGGATTACATAGGGACCAAAGCAAATTAACAGGATGAGGGGGAGAATTTTATCAGTTTGGACCACACAAGTGGTTAAATAAAAGCAGGAACAATCAAAGCATTGGGTTTTATTTAGATCAGAATGTGCTTTCTCAGAGGGATTGGAAGTATTTGCAATATGATTTGTTCTTTCCTACTCACACTGATTGCTTTGTACCATGGTGCCTGTTAAGAAACTTCATGGGTTCAGAATCCCACCACAGTGTGGCACTGACTTTAGAAGTCCCATGAAAGTGGGTTCCTGCTCTGAGCGCTGAATCTTGTTCAGGGTGTTTTTTGCATGGAAAAGATTCGTGGTCTTCTCTGACTACCTCTGCTCAGAGACAATATCTCTGAAACTACTCTTAGCAGAGTATAAAAACTGACACCATCCAGGCTGTGTATTATACAACAAACACTTGGCAGATTTCTCGTTCTGTGCTTAACTTTGACATGAAGCTAGTCAGTTATGTTTGAAGATGAAATGAAATTCTTGCCAACCCAATACTAGATAGGGAGAATGTATCTCCAACCATACTATGATGTTCCCTTAATACCTTTCAAAAACACAAGTGCTTACATCCTAATAGGTTTTTAGCTTAGGATCTAATCATCCACTCTTGAATTAAGATGCTTGAATGAAGCCAACTCATTTGGAACTAAGCACTTTAATGTCAACAGAGACATATGGTATGGAGACGGAATTACAAAGGCTCTCTTCTGAGGCATCCATTAGGAAAGGAAGACTAAGACCCCAGCATCATTATTAGTTTACTCATTTATTTCTCAGTAAATAATTGAGAGTATCCTCATTTTCTGAAAGTGGAAATGGTTGAATAACTACATGTTAGGGATAGGGTACATTCCCATTCGAAATGATTAAACCATTCCCTCGCTCTATAATTACTACCAACTTCTTTTGTAAATGGCATTACATTTTTAGACCGAAGAAAATACAACATATATTACATATATTGTGTGAATATACAGGTAGTGTAGCCACATGTGGAACATCTCAGTCTAATTATAAGTTGTCACTTAGGGTCCCTCAAAACCAATGAAAATGTCAACATAATAATGTAATTATATGTTATATCTGACTTGTCATATGGGAAAAACATATTAATATGGAGTTGTGGAATTCTGAGCCTTCGAGGAGATTATCTTATTGAATTTAGATGCAGAAAATCTGCAAAATACAAGTATGCAAATTCTGCCCATCTTGGTCAAATTAGTATGTGCAAGAGTCTTGAATGACTTCAAGTTATTCAAAGCATTTGACTAGGAGGCAACCCTTTCTCTTGCCTAATTAACTTCTGTTAACTCTGAAATATCTCTTGGTGATGGTAGGAAGGGGGTCTTTTAAACCACCCAGACTATGTTGGCTAACTCATTTTAATATCCTCTAGTTCTCTTTTGGAGCATTTGTCACAATTATGTTACTATCTGGTTAATGTCCATATTTCTTGCTAGTTTATAAGCTCTGTGAGATTAGTACTACACCTGTCTCTTTCACGAATTTATTGCTGTAGTACATTGTACCACCTATTAAAAATATTCAATGCCTTTCATTAAAGGGCGCCTTCCTCCCAGAGCAGTCTAATTCCAGTCCTGTTGATCTCAAGCTTAGTCACGTGTCTTGTTTTGGCCAATAAAATATGAGTGGAATTAACATACGCCACTTCTAAGGAAAAGCTTTAAGAGTTTCCACATGGCTTTACCGTTGCTCTTTCCCTTTGCCATGAGACCAGCATAGCCCAAATAGGGCAGCTCCTTTAACCTGAGTCCTGAAATAAAGATTTGGAGTGGAGTCAAAGCTGAGTGGTGATGGACATGTAACAAGAGCAAAAAATGCACTTTTATGGTTATAAACCACTACGATTAGGGGTTATCTGTTGTTGTTGCTTAACTTTGCTTAATTTGATTGATGCAAATATCCAATGACTATCAGAATGTCTGGCACACAGTACGCATGCCATACCTATTTGTTGACAGATTGAATCAATCGGTAGAGATTATATGATCTAGACACACAAGAAGTTCAGGCATACGCAGGTCTAAAGTAATAGGAATCTGAGCGTGCATCATTATTTCAACCACAGAAGTTTGGGTTTAATGTAAATGTAATTCAATGTTTAATTATCTGCTTTTGAAACCTAAGCCACTCAGGTTAAATACATGTGTGTAAAAAAAAAGTCATGCATAATTGAGTGCCAGCTGGTGAGGTGGAACAGTGATTTCATGGAAGTGAGGGAACAGTGGAGTGTCACACTAGCCAAGCAAGATTTCACTTGAAGATGTGAACTGGATGAACAAAGGGATTTATCAGGGCTTTTAGTTAGTGGTGGCGTGAGAAGAGGACATGGCAGATTTCTGAAGGGAAAATACATGAAAACAAGCAAAGGGCTGGATTAGGGAAACTCAGGGATGGGATTTAATGCAGTTGATGCTTGAGGCAGATTAGTCAGGTGGCAGAGTGCAGAAGGCATGGATTAGAGAACTCAGAGACTGGAAACAGTTAAGAAACCAGTTCAGAAAATGCAACATCATAAAAGTGGCAATTCACTCTCAGTCTATAAATTCAAAGTGATCTTAATAAAAGTACAAACAAGATTATTATTAGTTTTGTTTTTTTTTTACGAAGTCGGGTAGAAAATTCTAAATTCAGATGGAGAAACACACACGAAAGGACAGGAAAATTCTGAAAAACAATAATAAGGAGATATTAAAACATGTAAAATCTAAATAATTAAAAGAGCAATTTGGGCAGGCAGCTCAATGGAAGAGTTTTGAAGATCAGAAACATGTATAACTTCATTTGCAAAATTAGTATATGAGAGGTGACATTAAAAATCAGTGGGAAAAGATGGCTTACTTAGTTGAGGTGGCATCTACGAAAACATTAGGGTGGACTTGACCTCATATCTTGCACCAGAATAAATGCCACGTAGTTCAAAGAACTGAATGTACTAGATTGAACCATATGACCATCTCTTGTAGTAAAAATAGTCAAATTTTGATTTTATACCTCTCACTTCATAAAACCTGAAATTTTGGAAGTACTCAAAGAAACCTCAGGGTTTTTTTTGGAACCTTGAGATGGGAAAGACTTTTTAAACTGTTACACAAATTTCGAAGGCCTATAAAATAATCGATGGCTAAATTCAACTACTTAACAATAAACTTTTCTGCATGGCAAAAATCACCATAAACAAAGTCAAACTACGAATGACAAACTTGGAACAATATTTTCAATTCTTATCATGAATATGGTAGTAATTTTTCTTTGTCTTTAGATAAATAACTTTTATAAATTAATATGCAAAAGATCAATAACCCAATAGGAAAATGAGAATGGTATATGAACAGATACTTGAAAGGACAAGAAAATCAGCTGGCTCGTATTCATATGAAAGGAGGCTCAGTCTTACTCATTATATGCAAATGCAAATCAAAATTAAAGTAAGATAGCATTTTTTACCTATCAGATTTCAGAGATCTAGGAGTTTTATAACACACTGTATTGGCAAACTCAAGCATTTCTAGTGGAGTCTAAATTGGTACAACTTCTGTGGAGGGAAATTTGGTCTCAGCAATCAAAATTACCTAATTACATAGTCTGACCCAGCCATCCCATTTTTGGGAAATTATACTAGAGATGCACCTGCACATGTGTGAAATGACAATGGCAACATCATTAATTGCAGCATTGTCTACAAAAGCAAAAGACTGGAAACAACCTGAAGGTCCATTACTGGCGGATAGCTAAATAAGTTAGAGTACAGGTTCACGACCAAACACTAAGCAGCGGTAACAACCAATGAGAAAACTCTTAAATCCTGACATAAGACCATGTCCAAATCCTGTTACATGAGGGAGGAAAGCAAAGGATAATGTGCATTGTACACTACCATTGATCTTAAAAAGGCTAAAAAAGAATGTACAAACAAATATATCTTATAAAGGACATCTGAACACATGTAGTTTTCATAAGTATAAAACTTCTAGGTAAGAACATACAAGATACTAATAGCATTGGTTGTTGTGGGAAGGGGAACTGGATAGCTGGGAATAGGAGGAAGTTACACTTTTCTTGTCTATCCTTTGCACTTTTTCAATTTTGAACCATTTTCATCTATTACCTATTCACAAAATTAAATTAAAAGTGACAGATCAGTTAAAACTAATTGACGTCAACATCCTTTGAAAGAGAGCTGTTGCTACTGCAGATAAAGTAATATCTGACTTGTAAAAAGCAAAACAAAACAAACAAAAATATCCAGACTCAACGTAATAAATGACCATAATATTCTATGTGTGGACCTATATGTAATTACAATAATTAAAGTAAATGAATGTGTAAATAATCCATTTCCCCCATTGCAGTCAGAGTGAACTAACACATAAATTTGATCATGTCATTCCCTTGCTTAAAATCCTTCCACGGCTCCCCAGTGACCTGAGAATAATAAAATCTGAGCTCCTTAATATAACACTTAGGCCTTCTGTTGTTCTGGACTGTGTTTCATTATTCCAGCTTCATTCCTCACTCTTCTCTCTACTTTTATCCTGAATTTGTCTTTAGGAACCAAGCTCCACTCTTGACCTTAACATATACCTGCTCATCTGCCACTTTTCCTTTTTTATTTTAACCTTAGAAAAGTCTCACTTTCCCCCCTCTCCCCTCCCCCACCTTGTTTTTCAGTAATTAAATATCAAGTCACCCTGATGCCCAAAACTGGCTAGGTCTAGTCTTCTCCACAGTCACTTAACATCCCACACCATTCTCTATGGTTGTCCTTACCCCACTACAGTAGTTCCCCCCTTATCCATGGGGGATATGTTCCAAGACCCCAGTGGATGCCTGAAACTGAGGATAGTTCAGAACCATATATATACTGTGTTTTTTCCTATACTAATGGGTGGTTAGAGTATAAGTGAATAAGTTGGACAAAAGGATGATTCACCACCTGGGCAGACAGAGCAGGAGGCTGTGAGATTTTATCACTCAGAAGAGTACACTATTTAAAACTTATGAATTGTTTATTTCTGGAATTTTCCATGTAATATTTTTGAACTGCAGGTTGACCATAGATAACTGAAACTGCAAGTCGGGGGCACCACTATATTGGTAATTAGTACATTCATCTCCTTCAGTAGATGGTGAGTGCTTTGAGGGACCCCCATGCTTGGTCCAAAAATCAGCAGGGTTGACTCACGCTAAATGTCTCTTGAATAAGAATACAAATGAACCAGTGTTGAAGGAATCCAACCATGAGGTGGCAACGGGGATAGAGTAACACAGGTGATAGGGAGAAATCATCCAAAAGAAAAGCAGACAGTACTTGGCCACAGATGTGCCGTAGCCAATGAATCGACTTTGTAAAATTCCACCACAGTGGATATTTTCTGCCAGGCCTAATCTTACAGATCAGCAGCCAGCAGGAGTCCTTTTCCCCCCGTAGAATTACAGTGTTTCTTCTCCCACAGAAGTACAGGCAACAGTGTGTGTCTTCCCCTCCCCGTTCCATCAGTCAGCCCACCCTGGTCCATTTTAGGTACTAACACAGGACACAGCAAGCCAAAGACCATACTCTGTGATCCAGATCTGCACTTTGTTCCCTGTAAGCTGTGGAAACTTAGGCTGTGACAGTTACTCTTTCAGGTTTCAAGTGGGTGCTCTAGGGCCACTGACCCCAAATGGTACAAAGGTGTACGAAAAGCATCAAGGAATCTTCCAGAAGAGTCCAATGAGCAACCAAGGGATGGCAAAACAAGGAGAGAACTGGATTCAAATGTCATGCATGTACATCCCTTGCTGACACCTCCTCCCAGGGCATCCAGGCATTTGCTCCAAAGAGCACCAAAGGCAGAGGGGACTGGCTAGGGACCTCTGGGAAACCTGGGCAGCATGCCCTGGCACTTTAAAAAATATATACCTGCAAATTTTGCATTCTAGCTCATAAGTTATCTGGTTATCTTAATAGAAATAGGTTTTAAATTGTTTGCAAATTAAATTATTCAAAAATCTTTATGTGCAATCAGTGCTTTAGGTTGATATACAGAACACACCCTCTAGTTTCTGCTTCCCAGCCCAGTATACTGTGTGGCACATCACTGAATTCTTCCAGAACGTGTGGAACCAATAAGAAAGGCATAGGCCTGTTCGATTTTTATCCTTGGCTTTTAGATTTCTTACAGGGACTCTCATTTGGGAAAATTTTCTCTCCTTGAAAGTGAGATTTTTCTTGTCCACCAGGACTGAGGGGCCACAGTCCTATTAGAAAGTTCTGGGGATCTCAGCACAGAGTCAGAGCCCACCAGTTTGCTGTATTAATTTTTCATTGAGCTCTAATCATTAAAAATCATGCAGCGCTGCCCAAAGGCAAGAGAGCACGCTGTATTGATTGGTTGCCAAGGCCGGCCACAGTGGTTCCTGTGCGGGGAGTGTGTGTCCAACAACTATTCGAAAGTTGACATTCAGACAGTGGGACAGTTTTACCAAAACACAAGGACGTGAAACCTGTGAGCATAACTTAAAATACCGCCTATGGCCATAGCATGAGAAACTGCAACTACCTAGGAATAAAGCTAACAAAATATATAGACGTCTTTATGGGCATAAGCACCAAAGAATATAAGTGTAGACTTGAATAGAGAGCTATACCGTGTTCTCAGATGGAGAGATTCAACATGTAAAGATGTCAACTCTTTCTGAATTAGCCAGTGCAATTCCAGGGAAAATCCCAACAGGAATATTCCCCTGTGCATTTAATAAAGACCCTAGAAAACCAGTCACTCTCTTCACCTATCAACGTCAGGATGGTGATGCTGTTCATGACAAAGAAAATCTGTAAACCTCTTTCCCATGTCGAGTAGCATAATTAAGTGGATTTTCCTCACATTTTATTAAAATCTGTATTTTGGGGGATAGAAGGGCCATTCAGATAGCTTACATTATTGAAGTCGTTTGGTTTTCTCCCTTCTTTTCTAAAAACACAACCTGTGTTGGCATCTGAGGCTGCAGATCACATGTTGCATTTCTGCAGCGAAAAGTCCTGGAAAACAGGAAAAAAAAGCCCACTTTCTTGCCAACCCATCACTAGTGACCTATTTCATACACAACTGAACAAAACTGGTGGGATTAGGTGGAGAATAAAAAAAAATGCAAGTAATAAAAATTGAAAAAGAAAGATCAGGGTGATAATCTAACAATGCCTTATAGGTGATAATCTAACAAACTCTTACAAAGAGTTTTCATTTGCATTATCTCATTTATTTATTGCAACAATCTTGTGAATTGGACTGGGTATTTTAATTCAGTCTACTCGGTTTATTTTGCAGATAAGGAAGGAGGCACAGAAACTTGTATTGTAAAACCGGTGAATGGCAGAGATAGGTTATGTTTTCTCTCTTAGGCAAAGCAGTCTGTGGAAAGAGCCGGGACCTCAGATTCAGGCAGGCTTGCATCCAAACCTAGAGAGTGTGCATTCTCATTATGGAAAAGATAAGGGAAGCCTTCATGGTGGTGGTGGGAACTGGGCTTTGAAGCAAAAACAGAATTTGAAGTGTTAGGAGGAAAAAGGAGGGCGTTTCTGGTGAGGAAAAGGAGCATTCTGACCAGAAGTTAAGAAGGAGCCAAGCTGATGTGAGCCCAGCCAGGAAATGATCTCAGAAGCAGAGGGCTTATGAAGAGAGGGTCACAAGCATGGAGGCTGGATGGAAGGGGTCGACAGCTTGGTGGAGACCCCGAGGGCCAGCTTGGAGAGCTGTTCTGATTGACCAGAGCCCTGAAAATTTCAGTGGGATAGGTAGCATGCTTTGGGATCTGACAGACCTTGATTCTTGTCCCGATTGTTTACTTGCTGGCTCAGTGATCTGGTGAAGTTACTTATCTTCTTATGTGTCCAGTTCCTCATCTGTAAAATGCAGTAATATTGCCTCATATGATCATTATGAGGGTTGGATGAGTTACTGAATGTTACATGGTACCTGTCATGTGGGATTTACTCAATAAATATGATTATTGTGACTATGAACATGAGAGTGACATGGTGACAGGCTACTAGATAAATGAGAAAGGTCAGTTAGATGTTAAATAATCCATTAAAAAAAGTATTGCTTGTTCTCTTTTCTCCACCCCCTCTCCAATATAAAATTAAATTAGAAAAAAAAAAGAGTAGCTAAAGGCAAAAAAAAAAAAAAAAGTATTGATTGGTTGGGAAACCAGTCGGTCATAGACAAGACATATTTTACAAACTCTTCACTGCAGATACACGGGAGTGGACTGTGCAAGATTTTCTCTGTTTAGGGTTGATAGAGTCAGAAATGGAATCGTACCATTACCTTCCACCCTCTATCCTCACCCTGTCAAAAATATAAGTGGAAGTATTATCTACGAGCTGTCCATTCTGGCTGCTTCGAATGTTCTTTTTCCAAAAGGACTAGGAAACATGATGGAAGGTCTTGGAGATTTCATTTAGGAAGAAAACAAACAGAAAGAAAGCACACGAATTCACACTCAAGTGCTCCGCTAAATGAGAAGAACATATTTCAAAAAATAAACACTCTGACTAATCAGAAAGAAATCTGCTCTCAACTCAAAGGCCTCTGCATAGATATTAACAACATGGAGAGAAGAAAATGGCTCATTAATGATTCATGAAAATTGCTGTCACCATCAAGCAAAGCAGATTGTGCGATGGATAAAATGACTTGTTTAAAACACACACACACACACACACACACACACACACACACTGTACTGCTATCTGAACCCCCTGCCGCTTTGTGCCTTTCTCTCTGCCTGTCATAGTGTAAGTGGACCACTCGAGGGAGCCCAAGTTTCTTCAGTCCTGGGCTCACTCCAGGCACCAGGACGCACTGAACCACGATGGGGGGCACGTCATCCTGTTCCTCCGCTGCAGGGTGGACACTGCGGGTGAGATGATGCTTTCTGGTGGGGGCCGTCCTGTACACGAGGGGATGTTTAGCAGCATGCCTGGCCTCTACCCACTAGATGCCAGTAGCAAGAGCAACCCCCGTCTGGTTCTGACAATCAAATATCTCCTGGCAATGCCAAGTGTCCCCTAGGGTGGGGATATATAAAGCTGCCCCCCGGCCCCTGGTTTAACCACTTCTCTGATGGAGCTCATGGGTCCCCCCCAGACTTTGGTCTCTGACAGAAAAGTGTGGCAGAACTGAAAGAAAGTCGAGACGCCAGCTCTATTCGTCTCGCTCTCCTGCCAGCAGCCCAGGGAGAAGCAGAACCTGGGAAGGAGTGATCTGGTCCCCTGGCGGCCCCGAGGCTGTTATCAGAGACCCGGCATCTCAGGCAGCCTTTATTAAGAGAGGAAACACTGTCAAGGCCTGTCTGGGGTGGCGTGAGCTGAGACACTGCTGTTGTCTTCAGGCTTTTGGTAACAGCTCAAATGATTTGTTAATTATTCATTACTATTTGTCATAAAATCCTGAAGTGCTGCCAAGTGGTAGCATGTGGGCAATACTAAGGCAGGGGACATGTCTTTTCTTATTTTCCAGTGACTATCAGACATGGAGGGGCTGGGCTGCCTGGAAGACACACGCAGGACGGTGGGCACCTGCCCTGGAGTATGCAGATGAGGGGCCTGGAAGACATTCTCCACAGTACCGCCCCCCTGGGGCCCTGTGTTCTACGTGCCCCCCACACTCCCTGCTCCATTTGCAGTGGAGATCATAAGGCCAGAGGAAAAAGCAATGGAGATGGGGGCTTCCTGCGCAAAAACAAAATCTGAGGCACTGGGACCCTCCCGTTTCAGAACCTTCCCTCCTCCTCCCCGCAGGGGTGGACATAGTCCCACCGGCAAGGGCCCTCTCTTGCCTTTCTCTCACCCCCTTCTCTGCTCCCCAAGGCCCCTTTTGTGATGTCTCCTCTCTCTTTATTCTCCTTTATGGCTGCCTTTGATGTTCATTTTAACCAGATAAAAATATGTGGCTTATGGCAGGGATGCTGGGGCTGAAGTGACAGGAGATACAGTGTAATTTGCCCCAGATCTTGAAAACACGCAAGGGAGGATGGCCTTGCTTTCAGCCCCGCGGAAAGAAAACCGGGAAGCTGAACTATACCTTGCCTGACAAGGAGCCAAGGCTCTGAAATTCAGTGAGTTTCTGTGAAGTTAGAAAGTTAAATTCCAGAGTTACAGAGATTCCCCACCCCAGGAGCTAGAACCAAGGCCCTGGTGTGGGAAGGAGCTGTAGGACCCCAGCGTGCCAGGCCGAGGGGGCAGCGAAACAGCAAAAGCCCATCCTCACACTAACGGCTCAAGAAGTTGGGGGAAGTAGTGGCTGCTTTCTTGAGAATCTCAGTAGAGTTTATCACTTGGCAAGTTCACCCCAGCCCTGGGTCAGCAAGGACACCATGGGCTGTCCTGATTGGATGAAAAGGCTACTTCTGTAGCAAAAGGCACCAGCCTCACTTTTCTCTGTGGCCTGCATCCACCTGGGGTGCTGGGAAATTGTCCTGTTTCCTAACACAGCCTGTGCACAGTAGCCGACCAGCTCACACTTGGATCCAAGCAATCATCGTGGCATGAAGAAGCCTATAAAATTTGGGGATGCCTTGGTGGGAGAAACACTGCACACAGCAGCCCAAGAGAGGATGGGAGAGGATGGGAGAGGATGGGAGAGGATGGAACCAGTCTCGAGGCTGCCAAATGAGCCTGTGGCTACTGCTTCTATTAACAACACTTCCTGCGTGTCTGGGGGTGCGTGTCTCTCTTCTGGTGCAGAATTTTATAAACTGTTTATTCATTCAATATTTATTATTTATTTATCCAAGAGTCATTCATTCATTCAACATATATTTATTCATTCAATAATATTTATTTACCCATTCACTGAGTATTATTGATTCAATATTCATACAATAAACACGTATTGAGCCCCTACTATGCTCCAGGCACTGGTTTTGTCTCTTGCGATATACCAATGAAGAAAATAAAGATTTGTGTCTGTGGAGCCCTTGTAGGATGTCAGGCACTTTCTATTTGATTCAATCCTCACAATAAATGTTTATGGGAAGCATTCTTTTTCCCATTTTACAGGTGAAGAAAATGTAGGTATTAAATGGTAGAAATGATAATCAAGCCAGGTCTATCTGACTCCAAGTTTGTGTTCTTTTCAACCTGACGGCCATCCTCTGGAGATGTCACTTTACCCAAGGAAGAGTAGTTAGCTTTGCAGTAGGGATTCAATAGTTTCCCCAGATCTTACGTATGGAAATTATTCTCAGAGAGGAACAAACCAACTTACACACAAAGTGCCAAATGCAGAAAACCAACCAATTCAGCCAACCCACTCAAACTGAGCATGAAAGGATGGATGTTCACTAGGAAGCACTCAGTTATCAGATCTTAGTTACATAACAAGTATTTAGCAAGACTTTAAGATAAGTGAATGAATAAGGAGCTTTCAAGAAGAAATTTACAACAAAGGTAACCAATGCAGATAAAATGCTTGTACTTGTTCCTCCTTGTGGGAGAGGGAATAAAGCTAATTAAAATAAACGTCTTTGCCAGTAAGATAAGATGAGAAGATATGGGTCTCAGGCATTCAGGAGCAGTGAACATTTTCAACATCCAGCATAATATAGACACAAGAAATACATACTGATCTATTGACTGGGACCCAGGTGGAGTAGAGTGGTGAGAACAGGTTTCCCATTTGGTTTGGAGAACTTTAAATTTGTTGCACTGTTTCTGAGTGTGTGAAAGCCACCGTGCATAAAAAGACTCTCACTTTCTTCCTTTACTTTGTGCTCCTCTCAGGAAGGATTTGGAACTTGAGATATAACCCACTTGAGTAAGATGCTGATAGGGACAGGACGGAAGCTGAGGTGAAGATAGAGAGGGTATATATGAAGAAGGAGCTGATGTTCACGAGGGATTTTTACATGCTAGGTGTTTTACATACATATTTCATTAAATTTCAAGACAACTTCAAGAGGTAGATATGATCACACTCACTTACCGGTGAATGACAGCTCTAACAAGTCAATTGCCCAAGATCTCACAGATGGAAAGTACAGAACCAAATCCTCCTTCTCTACTGTTTTCCCAAAGAAACCACAGGTCCTTTTCATTTTAAGGATTTTATTGCTAATCACCATGATGAAATAGGCAGGGAGGAACATCTCCAACAAGTGTGAGGAGTTACAAAGTCTAGCCTCATAAAATCTCTTTCTGAAAGCAGAGGGGAAGGAGGAGCTACCATTGGAAAAAAAATAATTCCAGAGATACTGGTAGCTTCTCTCTTCCCAACCTCTGTCCCGCCCCCCCATGCCCTCCTTCCCCCCTCACCATAACCCCGACCACAACCCATCCCTAAACGTGCCACACTCACCCACACAGGGAACAGAAGTGGGCCTGGGACAGGGAAATCTCCACTTCTCATGTTCTGCACACTCCAGGTTGAACCCCTGCTGGCCTGTGTCTGCTTTCCTTGGTTGCCTCTTTTCTGTTCAAGACGACTTTGTATTGTCCAGTTTTTTCAAAGTTGGCAGGTAGGCAAACATTGGGATATGGAGGGGTAAACTGAGCCTGGCAGGGCCCTGAACTCCTTTAGCAATGGGTTGATTCAGAGCCCTCCTATTAGAGGCCCCACCTTGACCCTTCCTACCCAGTGGGCAACATACAGGTTGGGCAAATCACACTCTCAGCCAAAGGGACCAGGGCCTCTGGAGGCATCTGGATTCTATCACCTCCCAACTGCATAGTCTATGGCGGATTTCTGGGACTCAGTTTCATCAGCTGGCAAAGGGATATAGTAGCATATTATCAACCTGAAAGAGTCAGGGTGAGGATGACATAGGACGATCATCATCGGTGTGGTGCTTCACAAACTCTGATGATGAGAATCACCCAGACGCTTATTGATGTACAGATTTCCAGGGCTCTTCCCTGGAAGTGTGGATTTGGTGGGATTAGGTTGTGGCTTATGGTTTGGTTTTATTTGTTTATTGATCAATAGATTGATTGATAAGCAGCTCCAAATTATATTCTAATACTCAGAATAAGGAAGGTTTGAGAAACATTGTTTTTAGTGATCGATAAATATTCATTTATCAATATTGTTATTCTCTCTCCTCCTGACCTCTGACCAACTGCCCAAATCCCAGGTATTTAAAATTCTGTAGCCCTCCCAGTTTGCTGTATATTTCAAAACTCTTGAGAGGGCTGTTTCCTCAGGACCACAGCTTTGGTTGTGGCTCTCTTGAGAGTACCACCTTCCCACTGATATTCTTTAGGAACTGAGTCACTGGGGTTACCTTTACCCACCGTCATGCTCTGAACACTTCCAGGTTTGGGTGTGACTCAGTCTTGTGCATTTTACTGGCTTCTTTGCTTAACACGCATGCTCCTAAATCACGTAGTAGGCGCCTGAGACTAATTAGTTAGAAGCTGGGCATGTGAGCTCTTCTGCGTTTAACTATGTTTCCACTTAACCCTTCTTTCTACCCCTGTCTTATATTCCCTTCCAGACATTAGATCGCAAGAACCTGATTTGCAGCCCACAGTCCCCCATCTTTGTTACTGGCTGTCCACCTTGGTTCTGCCTGGCGAGATTTCCAACTCTAACTCAAGTAAAGGACTGAGAGATAAAGACTATTAGGAATGAAATACATAAATGTTTATGCTTTTCCTAGGTGAGTCTTTATCATAGGCTTGAACATTTCAAGTCAAATATTTTCCAAACACTCTATTTTTATCGTTGTTGAGGTTAAATAACTACATTTTCAATTGTTTTTTTTTTTTAAAGGACTATATCTGGGATTATCACGTGGCATACAGCAGACTGGCGGGCACTACAGCAGTGAAGTGAGCTATGTGACCCTCAGCAAGTTCATTAACCTCTCTGTGCCCCAGTGTGTTTATCTGAAAATAAAGATAAATTAATATGCTCCTGCTGGGTTGTTGAGAGCGTTCACGTTAGTCCATGGAGGTAAGATGTTCAGCGCAGTGCCCAGAACAGTGTTGGTGGTAGCTGTGACTGTCATTATGGAAGCCCATGTTGCAGAGTCTGTCTGCAGCTTTGTCTGTTGACTCCGTTTTCTTCTCTTTCTACTCACCGGCTTCCCTGCTTGCTTTGGGTTCCTGCTCTCTCACGGCTCTGAACTGCATATGGTTTTTGTTTGCCACAGTTGCGATCTTTCAACTTATTCTGATTTCAATTTCATGATCTCATGAAAGGTAACCTTTCTCTCTTCCCTGATTCATCCCCTTGAAAGAGAGAATCTGATTGCCCTATCTCACCTTTTGTCCCTTCTGTGGATGAACTCTGTGGGGTGGGATGGTCATCCCCAGACAAATTAGGAATAGCGGGGTCAGAGGAGTCGCAGGTACAAAATCTGGCTGCTAAGGCAGCAGGGATTTGGGGTGGGTGATTTCCTTTAGTGAGGGTATGAGCAGGCAGGCAGGCAATGATTAGCATCCTGTAGCATAAATTCGAGACCATATGTCCTCAGCAATTATATTCAGAGTTTCTTTTATGAACTCTGATTTCTGTAAAAACCAGGAGGTAATGCCTAAAAGAACACGAGACAACAAACTGGGGGAATGGAACCCAGGCTCTTTCCATAATTTGTTGTAAGACCTTTGGTAACTCTTTTTATCCCCCATCTCTTCCTCATCTGTGAAGAGAATGGAATGGGGTGGATGAACTCCCACCCCATTCCATTCTTGGAGGTAGAAATTTCTTTCTACCTCCAAGATGAAAAAGAAATGGAAATGGAGAGTCACGGTGCCTAAAATCTGATCTTGGACCAGAAATGGTTAGATAATTGAGCTTGATGCCTAGTTTGAAGCATTAATTATCTGAAGAATTCCATATGTATTGATATTCTTGGAGACAATTATCTATACAGTAAGCATATGTTGACTTAGCATAAGGTTGCTATTAAAAAATACTGTGGAAATGAAATATAAACTTCTCTCATCACAGGAAGCAACAAACTCCAAATCACTGATCCTGTCTTTCACTTAAACAGGTTTGATGATAAAGCTCCAACTTCCTTCCTCACGGCAACAACGTTGCAACGTTGCTTAGGATGAGAAGTCTGCATGAAAGCCAGACTGCTTCTAAGTAGACTTGCCTCCTCTCTGAGGTCAGATGGCGGCTGGTCTTTCACCACTGTTGTCCCGTAGCTGGGCTTATTTATAAACAAGTCGAATTGTAAAATGTAAACCACAAGTGAAATGTCCCCCAGAAGTATTTTGCCAAGGCTTAGGCCAAATATTGATTCAATAGGAATAGAAATGTGCAGTCAATAACACCAGGAAAATGAAGATGAAATTTTTTTCCATCCAAGTTAGCAGAAGACTGCAAAGCTACTAAAATTATAGCCACTGTTTAGGAAGAACACGAAATTTGTTCATCTTTGGACATTGGATGCCTCAAGCAGACTTTATCTATGTAGTTCTTTTCACCAGTTGAAAGTAGAATATAAGGTTTTTCTGGTTCCACTTTTTGCTGCTTAAAAAGTAGCTGACACCTACTCTCTGGCCTGTCAGAGAGCCTTCAAACTCACCCAGGAAGTTTGGTCTGCCACTTTACCAAACCAATTAGTGATTTTCTGTCTCAGAGTGGCCTGACACACACAATGCTTCTGTCCAGTCTGAGCTGCCTCTCTGCTGGGAAAATAGCCTTAATCACCCGAGACTCCTGAAGTGACTGGTCCAGCATGCTCGTCAGAGGGAGTCATCAAGGTCTCCTTGCCCCTAGCTACTTGGCAAACCTATGCTCTGCCTTCATCCCAGACCCAGAGGTTACATTTCTTTTCCCTCAGGAAATTCCCCTGCTCTTTAGACTGCCCTCATAGCTCCTGAAATAGGCATTTTCACACTTAAAAATAGTGATGATGGAGGATCATGAACAACTTGCCTTGATCAACGGATTACTTATGGATCACTGAGTTGACTGAAATCTTGAGGTGGCTTTTGTGTCCCTCATGATAGAGTACTTTCCAATACAGTGTCTTTCTGGTGATACATTCATTGAAGTGAGCACTAACTACGCACATACTTCTCTGTGTTCTGAAATGGTCCCAGGCTGGGTCCAAGTTGTGGAAGAAAATTTATTGTTCTCAATACTCTGTAGCCTGGTGCTACTCAAAGTGGTGGTCCATGGACTAGGGCCCATCTGCAGAATCTTCTGTTCCAGGCTCACGGTGGGATAAGTACAGAAATTGAGAGAAAGGGTTTAGAAATGTTACGGCCATTTTACAGAATGACTTTTATGTATGTTGAATGCAATAATTAAAATTTGGAGCTTGCATTTGTATGACTTTTAAAATTTCATTGTCTAGGGACTTCCCTGGTGGCGCACTGGTTAAGAATCCACCTGCTAATGCAGGGGACACGGGTTCGATCCCTAGTCCAGGAAGATCCCACATGCTGTGGAGCAACTAAGCCCACGAACCACAACTACTGAGCCCGCATGCCACAACTACTGAAGCTCGAGCACCTAGAGCCCGTGCTCTGCAACAAGAGAAGCCACTGCAAAGAGAAGCCCATGCACTGCAATGAAAAGTAGCCCCTGCTTGACGCAACTAGAGAGAGCCCATGTGCAGCAATGAAGACCCAATGCAACCAAAAATAAATAAATGAGTAAAAATAAAATTAAAAATTTAAAAATAAATAAATAAAATTTCATTGTCAAATAGTTCATTTTCATTACAATGTATGGTCTCTAATACATTTAAAACAACCAACTAAACCAAAACTGCTTCTTCCCCACAGATAATTCTAGAGCAATGCTTCTCAAACTATTTCAGCTTTTCTTTCTAGCTTTCATGAACCATATTAAGTATCTTAACATTTAGGCTTTACAAAGAGAACCCAATGTTCAGCACCTCATGGTGTAGACTTTCCCCCACCCTACACACCACCCAAGAGTAGGGAATTTTCATAGTTCTGGAGGTGATGAAATGAACACTTCTCAGCTCTCAGAGGCCTGGGGTGTTGCAGAATCCCCTCCTCAACACTACTGGGGAAACACTGAAGGACAAGTTATGTCTCAGTAGGGATCCCTGGGAAAATCCAGTTGTATAATAAACATTATACACATCACCTGTCACTAAAGGATATAACTTTTGACCTAGTGGTAGTAAAAAATCAATGGTCATCTGACATGTGGCCAAGATTCTAAGACTAGGATTAAAGGTATTCTTTCGGATTCTGTCATTTAATAAGTTTCAGAGAAGAAAGCCTTGAAGTGGTTCCAGTTCAGTAAAGAAGTCAATCCAAGCTTACTAAAAATGGGCTGTTTGCAGATATTGGTACGGTTCATTAGCAAATTCATCAGGTGAAAAGGAGTCAGTTTTTTACTACTGGGCTTTTCAGCACTCATTTCTGGGTTGGGTTTTCATAGCTTCCTCTCCCAGCACCACAGCCCTGCGATACTACTCCCATTCCTGGCTCCCATTTCACCCAGGCCATACCGCCCACCCTCCAATCCCCACATCCGTCATCAAGTTCCATGTATGTACCGCACGCCATTTGCCACACATGCTCTCAAATAGTACTCCACAAGAAAAGAATCCACATGCTTTTAATTCCTTTTTCATTTCATCTAGGACCATAATGATTTTTCTTATGTCACCACTCTCCGTGAAAAATTCATAGATTTGTATTCCAATTATGAAAAGTAAAGATTTCCAACGCACAATGCATAGCTTTTTTTCAGTAACTGTTCTTCTTGATTTTCACTGTCACCTTATACCCGCAGGGCCTGGTACTGGCTCCACTTCACACGGGAGTCACTGAACAGCATCTTCAGGAGGCTGTTTGACGTGGTGTGAGGAGAGAGTGGGGTTACACACCCCTGACATCAACTTCACACCACAGAATTATAAGGTCCGCAGTAAGTACATGTGCTCGGCTTTCAAAGAGGATTTTTTTCCTGTAACATTTACCGAACATTTAATACATGCCCAATAACTAATTTAATCTTCATAAAAGCTCATGAAGGAGGTACAATTATTATTAACTTTTAACATCTTTATTGGCGTATAATCGCTTTACAATGGTGTGTTAGTTTCTGCTTTATAACAAAGTGAATCAGTTATACATATACATATGTCCCCATATCTCTTCCCTCTTGCATCTCCCTCCCTCCCACCCTCCCTATCCCACCCCTCTAGGTGGTCACAAAGCACCGAGCTGATCTCCCTGTGCTATGCGGCTGCTTCCCATTAGCTATCTATTTTACGTTTGGTAGGGTATATATGTCCATGCCAGTCTCTCACTTTGTCCCAGCTTACCCTTCCCCCTCCCCATATTCTCAAGTCCACTCCCTAGTAGGTCTGTGTCTTTATTCCCATCTTTCCCCTACGTTCTTCAGAACTTTTTTTTTTTTTATTCCATATATGTGTGTTAGCATACAGTATTTGTTTTTCTATTTCTGACTTACTTCACTCTGTATGACAGACTCTAGGTCCATCCACCTCACTACAAATAACTCAATTTTGTTTCTTTTTATGGCTGAGTAATATTCCACTGTATATATGTGCCACATCTTCTTTATCCATTCATCTGTTGATGGACACTTAGGTTGCTTCCATGTCCTGGCTATTGTAAATAGAGCTGCAATGAACATTTTGGTACATGACTCTTTTTGAATTATGGTTTTCTCAGGGTATATGCCCAGTAGTGGGATTGCTGGGTCATATGGTAGTTCTATTTTTAGTTTTTTAAGGAACCTCCATACTGTTCTCCATAGTGGCTATACCAATTTACATTCCCACCAACAGTGCAAGAGGGTTCCCTTTTCTCCACACCCTCTCCAGCATTTATTGTGCGTAGATTTTTTGATGATGGCCATTCTGACTTGTGTGAGGTGATATCTCATTGTAGTTTTGATTTGCATTTCTCTAATGATTAATGATGTTGAGCATTCTTTCATGTGTTTGTTGGCAATCTGTATATCTTCTTTGGAGATATGTCTATTTAGCTCTTCTGCCCATTTTTGGATTGGGTTGTTTGTTTTTTTGATATTGAGCTGCATGAGCAGCTTGTAAATTTTGGAGATTAATCCTTTGTCAGTTGCTTCATTTGCAAATATTTTCTCCCATTCTGGGGGTTGTCTTTTCATCTGGTTTATGGTTTCCTTTGCTGTGCAAAAGCTTTAAAGTTTCATTAGGTCTCATTTGTTTATTTTTGTTTTTATTTCCATTTCTCTAGGAGGTGGGTCAAAAAGGATCTTGCTGTGATTTATGTCATAGAGTCATCTGCCTATGTTTTCCTCTGAGATTCTTATAGTGGCTGGCCTTACATTTAGGTCTTTAATCCATTTTGAGTTTATTTTTGTGTATGGTGTTAGGGAGTGTTCTAATTTCATTCTTTTCCATGTAGCTGTCCAGTTTTCCCAGCACCACTTATTGAAGAGGCTGTCTTTTCTCCACTGTATATTCTTGCCTCCTTTATCAAAGATAAGGTGACCATATGTGTGTAGGTTTATCTCTGGGCTTTCTATCCTGTTCCATTGATCTATATTTCTGTTTTTGTGCCAGTACCATACTGTCTTGATTACTGTAGCTTTGTAGTATAGCCTGAAGTCAGGGCGCCTGATTCCTCCAGCTCCGTTTTTCTTTCTCAAAATTGCTTTGGCTATTCGGGGTCTTTTGTGTTTCCATACAAATTGTGAAATTTTTTGTTCTAGTTCTGTGAAAAATGCCAGTGGTAGTTTGATAGGGATTGCACTGTATCTGTAGATTGCTTTGGGTAGTATAGTCATTTTCACAATGTTGATTCTTCCAATCCAAGAACATGGTATATCTCTCCATCTATTTGTATCATCTTTAATTAAGGAGGTACAATTATTAACAGTGTGGTTAAGTGACTTGCCCAAGGTCACACAGCAGTAAATGGTCAAGCTGGGAGTTGAACCCAGGCAGTCTGGCTCCAAAGCCTCACCTCTCAGATTCCCCAGAAGACACTTTCAAAACACAGATCACAGCTTTTGACTATCAAGGTGACAAAAAAAAGAGGCTGTGGAATCTGTATTCTTAGCCTCAAGAAGTGAAGAGAAAACCTGCCATCCTGAATAGTTCAGTCAAGGAACTGAAAACGTATAGCAGTCAAGTGCCAGAGGCAGCATGAGGAAGTAGAGAGAAAAGGCCAATCTTCTTTGCCCAATTAGACCATTTGGGAAAAAACCCTCAAATTTAGTTGGTAAAGAATAATAATAAATAAATTTAACCAAGGAGGTGAAAGATTTATATACTGAAAACTACAAGATATTAATGAAAGAAATTAAAGAAAACACAAACAAATGGAAAGACATCCCATGTTCATGGATTGGAAGAATTAATTTTGTTAAAATGTCCATACTACCCCAAACAATATACTGATTCAATGCAATCCCTATCAAAATTCTAATGGTATTTTTCACAGCAATAGAACAAACAATCTTAAAATGTATATGGACTCACAAAAGACCATGAATAGCCAAAGCAGTCTTGAGAAAGAAGAACAAAGCTGGAGGCATTGTTCCCTGATTTCAAATTATATTACAAAGCTATAGTAATTAAAACAGTATGATATTGGCATAAAAACAGACACAGATCAATGGAACAGAATAGAGAGCCCAGAAATAAACCCACACATATATGGTCAGTTAATTTATGACAAAAGAACCAAGATTATACAGTGAGGAAAGGACAGTCTCTTCAATATATGGTGTTGGAAAAATTGGACAGCCACATGCAAAGGAATGAAACTGGACCACTGTCTTAAACCATACAACAAAAATTAACTTAAAATGGATTAAAGACTTGAACATAAGACCTGAAACCATATAGCTCCTAGAAGAAATCATAGATAGTAAACTCCTTGACATAGGTTTTGCTGATGATTTTTAAAATCTGACACCAAAAGCAAAAGCAAAAATAAACAAGTGGGACTGCTTCAAAGTAAAGAGCTACCGCACAGCAAACAAAATGAAAAGGCAACCTGCTGAGTGGGAGAAAATGTTTGCAAGCCATATATCTGATAAGGGGCTAATATCCAAAATACATAAAGAACTCATACAACTTGATAGCACTTTGGTATTGTTATGTTTTACAAGATGCGGCCGTATGATATATATTGTTCTGCAATTTGCTTTTTTCTCTCTCATCAGTATGAGAGAGAAAAAAATATCATTGATAACATACCATGTCACAATTTAAATCAACTTATGGGTAGTATTCTATAGTACATTACATTTAGGAATCCCAAATACATATTTAGCTTTCCCTCCAATTTTTTCACTATTTTAATGAGGCAATGAACATTCTTGCACATGACACTTTCACATGTGTATGAGTGGACTGCTATAGAAGAGTCTTAGAAAAGCCCTAGAAATAGAATTACAGGTTAAGAGATAAGCATGTTTAAAATTTTGATAGACTCTCTCAAACTGTTCACAAAGTAGCGTGTGTATTCATTCCCACCAACAGGGGGCATGTTGACAAGGGGTATTTTTAAAGCCTCTTATAACAATTTTAGACAGTCGCTGACATATTACATCATCCTTGAAGATGCTAAGTGGTTAGGATTAGACCAGGAAGTGATTCCTAAACAATGCCACCTTAAACCCACTGTAAATCTACATAATAGGAAAAAATGATAGGAAATAAAACTGAATAGGGATCCAAATTCCTTGACCTAATGAATGAAAAGAGAATCTAGGTCTGGTTAGTTTGAGTATGTTGCTAATCTTAGAGACGTTTACACTGAATCTTGTAAGAAAGGTGCAAACAAGCACCCCATAACAGGATTACAGGAGGCCCAAGACTGTGGGTCAGTGCTTCAGCAAGTAGTGGTGGAATTGCCCTTTTCTCCTCCTCTTTATGGAAAATGCCCTCATGGTACTGAAACCCATACTAGCCGATTTCAGAAATGAAGCCACAACTGAGAAAGAGCTATGGAAGTAGCAGTAAATCTATAGGCATGAGTATGCTGAGCCTTTGGCCACATTCCTTCTGACAAGCTGTCCATACTGCTGAGACTTACCCCTGGGAGCTGTAACCTGCTTCACCCACGGGACAGTGTTTTGTACATGTTAGCAAAGTTTCTGGGGTAAAATGTTACCACTGAGTACTATTTTGGGAATGGAAACAGGAGATCTGATATCTGGCTCAGACGCTGCCCCTCACTGGTGCTCTGTCCTTAGGTCACCTCTAAGTGTCTCATTTTCTTCACCTGTAAAACGGGCCCTGTAATGCTTCACATACCTCCCAGGCAAAGTCCACATGAGATCATAGGTATGATTACAGTTTATAGCACAAATTGGATTTCAAATGTGAGGATTTGTTAGCAAAGGAGCTTCTCCTACAGGTCTTTGTAAACACCATGGCAAAATAAACAAAGAAAACCCTAGTCAATAAGTCAAGAGAAATGATTCTGGACTTAGGTAGTGGTGGTGGTAGTTGTACAATCTTGAGAATATACTAGAAATCACTGCTTGTAAAAAAAACAAAAGAAGAAGAAGAAGTAGAAGGAAAGAATGAAAAAAGGAGACACCTTTCTAAAATGGAAAGACAACAAAAGGTGAAGGAAAATCACTTCTTTGGAGTGTATTTTATATGTCAGGCCCTCTTCAGTTCTTTAGCTATGATGCCTTAATTTCATCTTCAGCATAGCCTGAGATGTAGAAATTATTATCCATATTTTGTAAGGAAAATGAGAGAGAGTTTCAACACCTTGCTCAACGTCACAAGGTAATTCATTACCTTGCCCAGGATTTGAATCTAACTCTTCTTGACTCCTAACCCTGAGCCCTTTCGATTGCACAATGCTGCTTCTAGACCTCGTCAGAAGCTCAAAGCAAGTCAGAATCATCAGTGACATCAGACCCATTTTTCAGTCTCCTTTCAAGAGACTCTATGTGGAGGAACTTGAGGGCTCACCTTGACCTTAACCCTCAAAAGTTAAGTGACGTGTCCCTGCCTGGGAAGGATAGTCTATTATGTGTCTAGTGTTTATATATTCATTTTAACCTCCCTGGGTCTATTTGCATTTTCAATCCCAAACCCTGTTTTGGGTTAATGAGCCCCACAAGTTCCCCAGCCAAATGTTTACTGGCTTCCAGCTTAACATAAGCTGGTATCTAATCAACGTAGACGTTGAAACAAGTTCCATGCTGGCAAATTCCCAAAGCAAAAGGAGGTAAATGAGAACAACGTGAATGAGTCAAACAAGGGAACCACCATGAGGGAACAGTTTAATCAACACTTAGAGAAACATGGCTGCCTCCTGCTGAGATGGAACTACATCTGTTATGTGGATGTCCTGGTGCCTTTAACCATACCCTCTTCCTCAAGTACAAAGCCATTCTGCCTTTCACACCACTCCTGCTAGAGGAGTTGAGAAATCTCAGATCCAGGTTTTTTTTAATTAATTAAAAAAAGTAAAGGATAATAGCAGACACTGTGGGTGCTTTACCCATGACCTCAGGAATGCTCACTGTGAACCTCATGACAGTAGTAAAATCTCTGAGGATCTCGTCAGACCGGGGAGTACGACAGACCTGAGTGCAAGGCAAGTAGGGAATATCAGAGAGCTAATCCAATGACTGTCCTCATCCAGTGACTAAGCTGATGGGTAACAAGTTTGAAGGACAAATAGCCAAAGACTGGGTTGATATATACGAATAAGTCTCTCAGCATTTAACCCCATGGTTGGGATAACTCAGAGGCATGTTCTATACAGTCCCCCAGAGTTCCGGGCAACTGTTATGATACGGCACCTTTATTGGCATCCTTCTCTTCCCACTCTCACATCACTGTTCCCCTCCTGCTGTTTCCTGGAATTATCTCCCAAAAAGTCTACTTGCATTAGAATCTTTGTCTCAGAGTCTCCTTTAGGAGAAACCCAAACTAGACAAGAGTGACTCACACACTCTGAATGAAAAAGGGAATAGTCATTAAGAAAATAAGATATTCAGTATCATGTAATAACCAATAATGGAAAAGAATCTGAAGAAGAATATACATATGTATATATATGTATAACTGAATCACTCTGCTATACACCTGAAACTAACACAATGTTGTAAATCAACAATACATCAGTAAAAATTTAAATAAAGAAAGAAAGAAAAGAAAAGAAGCCTTTGACCTTTCTCTTTATTCCTCCTGTTGGTTTTGGATTTCTTTCATCCCTTCAGAACTCTTCCTTCACTGACTAATCTCCTAAGGTTTTGCCTGCCATCTGTAAATTGACTGGTACCCCCCTCCATGGCCATGCCTACAGACAGATGGTAGCGTAGCACTCACTAGGTCTCTCTTTACTTGAAAAGTTGAACATGGTAACACACCGAATGTTAGGCTTAGGCAGGCAAGAAGCTGAGACCTAGAGGGCCTCCGTATCTGCCAGAGGCTCACCCAACCCTGCTGAGCAGGGTTCCTTCCTCTGCCTCGCTGGTTCTTCCCCCTCACCTCATTCCCTGCATGGGTGTCACGTGCACCTTTGGTTCCTATCCAGGTACCAGTCTGGCTAAATTACTCCCAAACCCCTTCACAGTTCTTTACCTCCAATGACCTCACCTCCACCTTCTAACCTCTATCTTTTAAGTAAGAGTTGGAATACTAGAACAAGCCCAAAAGAAAATGACCACCAGACTCTTCCTGAAACCATGCTCTAAGAGATTACTCCTTTCTCCCACAGACAAGACTGTTTTTGGTCACCGAGCTGAAAAAATTCTTCTTAGTTCATATGTCTCATTTTTGCTAAATTTCTTTACCTATATCACAAAGAGCTCCTCTGTTTCTTTCCTTTCAAACAAATCCCTGCCAAATACAGTGTCATGGCCAAGGGCATAGTTAGCCAGGAAATCACCATATCTTTGCCCCTTTCTGATGGCACTGGGGCAGGAGGGGTGATGCTCATCTCGTCCCCCTCAGCTCAGTGCCCTCCCTCTGGGGTACTGCCAGCTTCCCTCACTAATTCACGTTTGCAGGAACCCTCCCACAGGCAATTCACTGTTCTTGGGAAGATGAATTGGGACTGGACAGTTTGGACATTATTTAGGTTCTCTTTGATTGTATAGAAGAACACAAAGCAAGGAATGCTTGGGAAGAGTGCTACAATGCATTACTCAAGTGTGTCAGTCTGTGCAAAGTCTTTAAGGGCCTGCATTCTTTACTAAACTGTTACAGCCTCCTCCTAGTTATTACAGGGAATGCTGTTTATATCAATATTTAAATATGCAATTTCCCCCAAATGAACCACAACAGCCTCATTTAAAGTTATTTTATTATGATGAACAGATATTTGGACAATTTAAAACTCCACTTCCTATACAGACAACTCCAATAATTCCTCAGTTTAGCATGTAAATACATATTTAAACAATTTAAAAACACATTGACTACAGAATTTTTATTTGTTACTGCTCAAAAGAAAGGACTTTTTATTTAGTGTGCCAAATAATGCGAATTTAGATGCCTTCTGAAAAGGATGCATTATTCATGTGGAAGAGAAACAAAATCAATAAATGAAAATTCAAATAAAAATAAAAGCCATTATGATACTGCACTCAGACAATGATCATCTTGTGCATTATTTACTCAAGGAAAAGACACAGGAAAATGGCCCTTTTGGAACTGGGCTATGAACTGAGTCATATTCAACTTCTGCTGAGGCTGTTTGAAAATAAACAGAACTGTATGTTTCTAAAATTCTGTTCAGTTTCTTTTTGTTTGTGACTGTAAACTGATTTTAAAATTCAACAACAAAATACATTTGGGAGATTTTTAAGATGATGTTATTATTATTTTTCCTATTGTTATCACATTACTTATTTCATTGCTGCAAGGTATGTAGAATACATTAAGGTCCTGAATAGGGTTCTAAGGAAAATCATATCTCTGCTTATGTGTGTTTCTGTAGTTGGTGAGAAAAGGAAGGGTATCCATACTGGCACATCTTGGGAAGCTTCCTTAATTTTCACATAGGCATCAACAGTTGTCAAGAGGTCGGATGACCTCTTGGTCAGATCTTGCCTCTGACACCACCACTACTCATTCTGTAATTTTCATCATTAACTTCTCTAAGCCTTGGTTTGTCACTTGTAAAATGGGGGTTTGATGATAGTATCTCCCTAATAATGTTGTTGGGAGAATTCAAGGAAACTTTTAGCCCAGCACGTGGTACGTGGAAGTTACCTGATCGATGTTAGCGGTAAGGATATCTAAGAGTGACACTGCCTGCCCTCACAGTCAGTTGACTGGCAAAGCACATGGCTCCCCTTCATCAGCAACAATGAGCATGTGAACTTCAGTTTCTTGCTGAAGAATATTATGTTAGACTCTGCTGCCCACTCCTTATCAAACATTATGAGAAACAACGTTCATGGAACATTGCCTGAAAATACCCTACATTTTATCCTTAGCTCAAGACAGATCAAAAAGCTACACATGATAGAATTTATAGAACTGATATTATCGAATTCACTTTGTTGCATTACATTTCATGCCAGAAAAGGAAACAGCTCTAGGGAACTAAATATTTATTTATCATGGGGATGTCTACACACGTTATTACATGGTCCCCCCTTTTTAGAAGATCCTTTAGTGCCCAAGATTAGGAAAATACTTTTCTTATTAATTCATTCAAGAACCGTATCTTGCTCACTAGTTTTTATTGGGCATTGTTCTGGGTACTAAAAATACAATAAGTGAACAAAAGAGACCAAAACCACCGCCCTGAGTCATGGAGTTTCTAACTCCTTGGCAACTGGTTTATTTTTATCTTATGGATGCTGCAAATCTTATAACTGACTTGGTTCAACAATTTGTTTTGGCTTCTAGGAAGTTCAGAGCCAAATGATGCAGGTTCTTGGAGCATACAACCTTGTGTGCTATCTTTATTCCAGTTTTCTCATCTATTTCTTTATTATTCTGCTGCAAAATGTGTGTTTCCATAAGCAACCTCAACACCTTCTGGGAGAAACAAAGATAGGAATTTATAAATTCATCCAAGAAATGAATAAACAAACACAACAATGCAAACATAGGTCTGTGTGGTTCAAATGACTGTAAATCAATTTTACCTACATCTTGAACTACCATCTAAGTTTTACTTCCATTACCTCCTACCTCCAGCCTCAGGGCAGTAATGCATTGAACTTCATTCATTAATTTAACAGATAATCACTGACCATCTGCAACATGCCAGACTCTACTCAAAGTGGAGGGACTCATAGTTAACAAGACAGGTTAGGTTAATGCTCTCTGATCCTGTATCTGGATGGAGGCCCCAGAAAGGCTTGTCCAGTATTCAAAGACCTCTAGGAAGGGGATATTACACATTCATTTCATGGCTGGTTCTTACATTGAAAGTCCCTCTCTGAGAGAGTGGCATGGACATATATACACTACCAAATGTAAAACAGATAGCTAAGTGGGAATCAGCCACATAGCACAGGGAGATCAGCTCAGGGCTTTGTGACCACCTAGAGGGGTGGGATAGGGAGGGTGGGAGGGAGACGCAAGAGGAAGGGGATATGGGGATATATGTATACATGTAGCTGATTCACTTTGTTATACAGCAGAAACTAACACAATATTGTGAAGCAATTATACTCCAATAAAGATGTTAAAAAAAAAAAAGAAAGAAAGTCCCTCCCTATTTAGTGCTTATATTTGATCTCAGCCCTCAGGTTGCAGGTAAGGCCTTATTTTGTCCTCAGAGGAGATTCAAATTTTTAATCGTGTCTATCATATTGCTATGGACTGAATATATGTGTTCCCCCCAAATTCCTATGTTGAAACCCTAATCCCCAATGTGATTGTGTTTGGAGGTAGTACCTTTGGGAGGTAACTAGGGTTAGATTAGGTGATGAGGGTGAGGTCTTCTTGATGAGACTAATGCCCTTAGGAAAAGAGGAAAAGACACAAGATGGACTGACCTCTCTCCCTCTCCCTCTCTCTCTGTATGCACCAAGTTAGGCTATTTGAGGACATAACCAGGAGGAAGGCCCTCACCAAGAACCAACCATGCTGGCACCCTGATCTCAGACTCCCAGCCTCCAGAACTGTGAGAAATTAATTGCTGTTGTTTAAACCACCTATTCTGTGATATTTTGTTACAGCAGCCCGAGTGAACTAAGACGCTATGATGAAGGAATTCAGCTGCTAGAAGATGCTGTACCAGTCGTCGCTGATTAAACTACACAACACGCCACATAGAACGGGGTTAATAGTTGTGTTTGCATCTCTCTATTCAATACGATTGTGACACTACTAAGTTCTAGACGCTGCCAGGAGCTGAGGATGTAGTAGTGACTAATCAATACGATCTCTGGCCTAACAAGTTACTAAGACATACTGACAAGTAAATAGGTAATTACGAAATAGTGCTGTGAGTACTAGAGCAAGGGAAAGGACAGAGTATTAGGGGCACACAGAGGAAGCACACCCACCTGGGGTGTCTGCAGGGACTTTCCCAACGCAGTAATGTTTACACTGAAATTGTCAAGATAAATCAGATTAATCCAGGTGAAGCATGTATATGGGGAAGGAGGGGAATGCCTTCCAGAGCTAGGGAAGAACTAATGGAAAGGAAGACTTGGAGGTTAGAGAGAGCATGGCTCCTTAGGAAGAGCAAAAGTTGTACAATATGTATGGACAACGAGGAGGGAGGAGATCCCAGGACAGAACTTGCAGGAGCAGCAACTTTCACAAATAGGGGAGAACAGTCAATGCCATGGGCACTGAGTGGCCCAAAGGGAGGAGAAAGCCCAGGAGGGTTCATTGTCATGAAAGTCGAGGCTAGAGACCGTTCCAAAATGGGAGAGCGGTGGCCTGGGTCAAAAGCTGAGAGTAAGGAGGGAAAAGTGCCCAGGGATTAAGCACAAAGGAAAACGAAGTGGCTGACAAATGTGAGGAGAGAAGTTTCAATGAAGTGTTGGGAAGAGGTGTCATTGCCCCCTCTCCCATCTACCGTATCGGCCTCAATGAGAGGGAATTTAACTAGACATCAGGTACCCCTGCAGGTGAGCCCTTAGCTGCATAACTGTAGCACGTATGGAGTATTTATGCATATAAGTACACACATGCACACACACACACACACAGAGGCATGTGCAGGGTACACCAAAACACATCAACAATGATTTCCTCTGCATGGTGGGGTATGTCTGGGTCATGGGATAACATGCCATTGTTCTTTACTTATTTATCCCTTTTATAATTTATGTTTTCTAGATGTTGAACATCTATTATTCTTGTATCATAAAAACCATGAAGTTAATTTTCAAAATTGATTTACATACCTAGGGCATGCATGGCAGGTATAAAGCTACAAAGCTGGGCTGCTTTATCTCTGAACCAAAACGTAAATGTAGCTCTATTTTCGTGTCGGTTTTTCCAAATGCATTTTTCTGTCTTTCTTTTTTTCCCTAACTAGCGAGGTTTCATATGCTTAGATACCAGGGAAAGTTTTGCCTAAACAAGACAAACTGGTTTTATGAAGCTGAGAGACATCTTCCAAATTTGGGTAACTATTAATTGAAAATGTGCCCTGAATTCAGACAAGCTTTGAGCACATACAAATACTGCCTTTTCATAGCCCTTCTTTCCTTCATGCAGAGCAGAAATTTTAAAACAGAAATTGTTAAGGTAACATTTGCCTTGCTGAGTTTCAGCCAAAATTGGTAAAAGGGCAGGAAACTCAAAATGATCTGTTTGCCTTATAGTTACCTTTTTTTCAATTAGAATATTTAGAGCAAGTAAATATCTGGCAGAGAAAAGCACTTTTCAGATCTAATGGAAAGAAATAGGCTGTTCAAATTTAAGATCTTTTAGGAAGTAAACGGCTAGCGCTCAGATCGCAGAAGACACACAGAACTCTGCTGACTTAAGCAGCCTCAGGGTCTAATGCCCAGCAACACGCTCCCTCCCCCCTCCCCCTCCCTCAGCTCCTTAGCAAACTCTCAGAGGGATGGCAACTAGGTGATTCTAAGTGGAAAACAGAAAATCAAAAAAGACCCTTGCTGGAACCCATCAGACATGTGATTAAAGAGGAAACCAGCACTGTTCCTTCCTTCCTTCCTTCTACACCCCACACACCTCCCACGGCTAACTCAGCAGCAGTTCCATGGCTTTCCGAGCTCATCATTAGCTCCCACAGAACTTCCGCCAAGCAAGTACTCTTAGACTGGATTAGCAAATTTGTTCAGCTTTTCGATTTGCTTATTTTTTGTCTCCTTCAATCACAGCATACACAACGTTTATGAATATTTTTTAAAGGACACAGACAAAGCAGGATACCAATTGTATATGCTCTGTGATCACAACATTTGTATAAGATGATGGATGCCCCATGGTAGCCTCTGACTGGCGTTGCATCAGTGAAACACTATTCAGATGCCCAAAATGATTAAAAACAAATGCAGAGCTTACAGGTGTTTCAGAAATAACAGTAAAGAGTTTGTGTACGAATGCTGTGTGTGTCACCTAGACGGCCCCATCCCAGTGGGAGACATTCATTCCTCTAGCTTCCAGGAATGTTGCCCTTGGTGAGAGGGAGTTGCCCCGCCCAAGGTTACACCACCATTCCCAGAGACAGGCTCTTTTCAATGGCTGGTCTGTGCTGCTACATGAACATTCAAACTCCTTGCCTTGAATTGGGATAATTAAGAAGGGCCATTCCAGTTCTAGAGTTCCCCTGGGGATCGGCTGAGGTCTTTGTTGAAACTTTGATGAACATCATAGTTCATCTTTCCCCTCTGCCTGATACTGTTTCCCGTGCTCTCCCATGGGTGCTCTTCCAAGAACATCCCCAATAAAATTCCTGCAAGCCAATATCCATTGAAGACCGTTTCCTAAAAAGATCCAATTTACTATAGCATGGCAGACTATTATTTGCAAATATATGGCTTTCCCTCTCTGTGGGAATCTTACAACTCCATACCTGTTGATGTCAGGCTGGGCCATGTCACTTACGTTAGCACAGAAATGTGAGCAGAAGTGAGAAATGCCACTTCTGAGCAGAAGCTTTAAGAGCCATCAACTGGTTCTACCATCTTTATTTTCCTTCTGCGTGTCATGATAGGAACATATAGGACTGGTCCTTCAGCTGGGGCCCAGCAATAGAGTATATAGAGCTAAGTCAGAAGTGGCCCACCATCGACATGTAATATAAATGAAAATTAATGTTGCTATAAGCCACAGAGATTTTGGAGATTATGGAACACTGCAGCACAGCAGTCTAAGCGAGGTGAGATAATAACCTCACCAAATTATAACCTCAAATGATACTTTTAAAAGTGCCCTTTCCCCATTCTTTTCATTCTCAATATCTCTAACATTCAGACCTGTCCTTGAAATGTCTCTTTGCAAAGCTGAATTTCAACTGCCTACCAAAATGTAACTTCATCTCTCTTGATCCCCATGAGCAAAACACGGTCAAAGAGGAGGGGCAAGATGGCGGAAGAGTAAGACGCGGAGATCACCTTCCTTCCCACAGATACAGTAGAAATACATCTACACGTGGAACTGCTCCTACAGAACACCCTCTGAACGCTGGCAGAAGACGTCAGACCTCCCAAAAGGCAAGAAACTCCCCATGTACTTGGGTAGGGCAAAAGAAAAAAGAAATAACAGAGACAAAAGAATAGGGACGGGACCTGCACCAGTGGGAGGGAGCTGTGAAGGAGGAAAGGTTTCCACACACTAGGAAGCCCCTTCGTGGGCAGAGACTGCGGGTAGCAGAGGGGGGAAGCTTCGGAGCCGCGGAGGAGAACGCAACAACAGGGGTGCGGAGGGCAAAGCGGAGAGATTCCCACACAGAGGCTCGGCGCCGACCAGCACTCACCAGCCCGAGAGGCTTGTCTGCTCACCCGCCGGGGCAGGCGGGGCTGGGAGCTGAGGCTCGGGCTTCGGTGCTAGCCAGGAGGGAGTCCGGGAAAAAGTCTGCAGCTGCCGAAGAGGCAAGAGACTTTTTCTTGCCTCTTTGTTTCGCGGCGCGCAAGGAGAGGGGATTCAGAGCGCCGCCTAAACGAACTCCAGAGACGGGCGCGAGCCGCGGCTATCAGCACGGACCCCAGAGACGGGCACGAGCCGCGGCTATCAGCGCGGACCCCAGAGATGGGCGTGAGCCGTGGCTATCAGCGCGGACCCCAGAGGCGGGCGCGAGCCGCGGCTATCAGCGTGGACCCCAGAGGCGGGCGCGAGCCGCGGCTATCAGCGCGGACCCCAGAGACGGGCAGAAGACGCTAAGGCTGCTGCTGCCGCCACCAAGAAGCCTGTGTGTGAGCACAGGTCACTCTCCACACCGCCCCTCCCGGGAGCCAGTGCAGCCCACCACTGCCAGGGTCCCGTGATCCAGGGACAACTTCCCCGGGAGAACGCACTGCGCGCCTCAGGCTGCTGCAACGTCACGCCGGCCTCTGCCGCTGCAGGCTCGCCCCGCCTCCTCTGTACCCCTCCCTCCCCCCGGCCTGAGTGAGCCAGAGCCCCTGAAGCAGCTGCTCCTTTAACCCCAATCTGTCTGGGCGGGGAACAAACGCCCTCAGGTGACCTACATGCAGAGGCAGGTCCAAATCCAAAGCTGAACCCCAGGAGCTGTACAAACAAAGAAGAGAAAGGGAAATCTCTCCCAGCAGCCTCAGAAACAGCGGATTAAAGCTCCGCAAACAACTTGATGTGCCTGCATCTGTTGAATACCTGAATAGACAACAAATCATCCCAAATTCAAGAGGTGGACTTTGGGAGCAGGATATATTAATTTTTCCCCTTTTCCTATTTTTATGAGTGTATATGTGTATGCTTCTGGGTGAGATTTTGTCTGTATAGCTTTGCTTTCACCATTAGTCCTAGGGTTAGGTCCATCCGTTTTTTTTGTTTTTTTTTTTAACTTAAAAAAAAATTTTTTTTTCCTAATAAATGTTTTCTTAATAATTTTTTCCTTATTTTCTATTTTTAGAAATTAAAAAAATTTTTAAATAAGTTTTTTCATAGTTTTTATTTTAAAAAATTAAAAATTTTTTTTCTTAATAAATTTTTTCTTAATAATTTTTTTTCTTATTTTTTACTATAAAAAATTAATAAATCTATTTTTAAAAATTAAAAAAAAATTTTTTCTGAATACATTTATTCTTAAATTTTTTTTCTTATTTTTTATTATAATAGCTTTATTTTATTTTATTTTATCCTCTTTTTTTTCTTTCTTTCTATTTTTTTCTCCCTTTTATTCTGAGCCGTGTGGATGAAAGGCTCTTGGTGCTCCAGCCAGGCATCAGGGCTGTGCCTCTGAGGTGGGAGAGCCAACTTCAGGACACTGGTCCACAAGAGACCTCCCAGCTCCACGTAATACCAAACGGCGAAAATCTCTCAGAGATCTCCATCTCAACATCAAGACCCAGCTTCACTCAACGACCAGCAAGCTACAGTGCTGGAAACCCTATGCCAAACAACTAGCAAGACACGAACACAGCCCCATCCATCAGCAGAGAGGCTGCCTAAAAACATAATAAGGCCACAGACACCCCAAAACACACCACCAGACGTGGACGTGCCCACCAGAAAGACAAGATCCAACCTCATCCACCAGAACACAGGCACTAGTCCCCTCCACCAGGAAGCCTACACAACCCACTGAACCAACCTTAGCCACTGGGGACAGATATCAAAAACAACGGGAACTACGAACCTGCAGCCTGTGAAAAGGAGACCCCAAACACAGTAAGATAAGCAAAATGAGAAGACAAAAAAACCACACAGCAGGTGAAGGAGCAGGGTCAAAACACACCAGACCTAACAAATGAAGAGGAAATAGGCAGTCTACCTGAAAAAGAATTCAGAATAATGATAGTAAAGATGATCCAAAATCTTGGAAATAGAATAGACAAAATGCAAGAAACATTTAACAAGGATGTAGAAGAACTAAAGAGGAACCAAGCAACGATGAAAAACACAATAAATGAAATTAAAAATACTCTAGACGGGATCAATAGCAGAATAACTGAGGCAGAAGAACGGATAAGTGACCTGGAAGACAGAATGGTGGAATTCACTGCTGCGGAACAGAATAAAGAAAAAAGAATGAAAAGAACTGAGGACAGTCTCAGAGACCTCTGGGACAACATTAAACGCACCAACATTCGAATTATAGGGGTCCCAGAAGAAGAAGAGAAAAAGAAAGGGACTGAGAAAATATTTGAAGAGATTATAGTTGAAAACTTCCCTAATATGGGAAAGGAAATAGTTAATCAAGTCCTGGAAGCACAGAGAGTCCCATACAGGATAAATCCAAGGAGAAACATGCCAAGACACATATTAATCAAACTATCAAAAATTAAATACAAAGAAGACATATTAAAAGCAGCAAGGGAAAAACAACAAATAACACACAAGGGAATCCCCATAAGGTTAACAGCTGATCTTTCAGCAGAAACACTGCAAGCCAGAAGGGAGTGGCAGGATATACTTAAAGTCATGAAGGAGAAAAACCTACAACCAAGGTTACTCTACCCAGCAAGGATCCCATTCAGATTTGATGGAGAAATTAAAACCTTTACAGACAAGCAAAAGCTGAGAGAGTTCAGCACCACCAAACCAGCTTTACAACAAATGCTAAAGGAACTTCTCTAGGCAGGAAACACAAGAGAAGGAAAACACCTACAATAACAAACCCAAAATATTTAAGAAAATGGGAATAGGAACATACATATCGATAATTACCTTAAATGTAAATGGATTAAATGCTCCCACCAAAAGACACAGGCTGGCTGAATGGATACAAAAACAAGACCCATATATATGCTGTCTACAAGAGACCCACTTCAGACCTAGAGACACTTACAGACTGAAAGTGAGGGGATGGAAAAAGATATTCCATGCAAATGGAAATCAAAAGAAAGCTGGAGTAGCAATTCTCATATCAGACAAAATAGACTTTAAAATAAAGACTATTACAAGAGACAAAGAAGGACACTATATAATGATCAAGGGATCGATCCAAGAGGAAGATATAACAATTGTAAATATGTATGCACCCAACATAGGAGCACCTCAATACATAAGGCAAATACTAACAGCCATAAAAGGGGAAATCGACAGTAACACAATCATAGTAGGGGACTTTGACACCCCACTTTCACCAATGGACAGATCATCCAAAATGAAAATAAATAAGGAGACACAAGCTTTAAATGATACATTAAACAAGATGGACTTAATTGATATTTATAGGACATTCTACCCAAAAACAACAGAATACACATTTTTCTCAAGTGCTCATGGAACATTCTCCAGGATAGATCATACCTTGGGTCACAAATCAAGCCTTGGTAAATTTAAGAAAATTGAAATCGTATCAAGTATCTTTTCTGACCACAACGCTATGAAACTAGATATCAATTACAGGAAAAGATCTGTAAAAAATACAAACACATGGAGGCTACACAATACACTACTTAATAACGAAGTGATCACTGAAGAAATCAAAGGGGAAATCAAAAAATACCTAGAAACAAATGACAATGGAGACACGACGACCCAAAACCTATGGGACGCAGCAAAGGCAGTGCTAAGAGGGAAGTTTATAGCAATACAAGCCTACCTCAAGAAACAGGAAACATCTCGAATAAACAACCTAACCTTGCACCTAAAGCAATTAGAGAAAGAAGAGCAAAAAAACCCCAAAGCTAGCAGAAGGAAAGAAATCATAAAGATCAAATCAGAAATAAATGAAAAAGAAATGAAGGAAACAATAGCAAAAATCAATGAAACTAAAAGCTGGTTCTTCGAGAAGATAAACAAAATTGATAAACCATTAGCCAGACTCATCAAGAGAAAAAGGGAGAAGACTCAAATCAATAGAATTAGAAATGAAAAAGGAGAAGTAACCACTGACACTGCAGAAATACAAACGATCATGAGAGATTACTACAAGCAACTCTATGCCAATAAAATGGACAACCTGGAAGAAATGGACAGATCCTTAGAAATGCACAACCTACCGAGACTGAACCAGGAAGAAATAGAAAATATGAGCAGACCAATCACAAGCACTGAAATTAAACTGTGATTAAAAATCTTCCAACAAACAAAAGCCCAGGACCAGACGGCTTCACAGGCGAATTCTATCAAACATTTAGAGAAGAGCTAACACCTATCCTTCTCAAACTCTTCCAAAATATTGCAGAGGGAGGAACACTCCCAAACTCATTCTACGAGGCCACCATCACCCTGATACCAAAACCAGAAAAAGATGTCACAAAGAAAGAAAACTACAGGCCAATATCACTGATGAACATAGATGCAAAAATCCTCAACAAAATACTAGCAAACAGAATCCAACAGCACATTAAAAGGATCATACACCATGATCAAGTGGGGTTTATCCCAGGAATGCAAGGATTCTTCAATATACGCAAATCAATCAACGTGATACATCATATTAACAAATTGAAGGAGAAAAACCATATGATCATATCAATAGATGCAGAGAAAGCTTTCGACAAAATTCAACACCCATTTATGATAAAAGCCCTGCAGAAAGTAGGCATACAGGGAACTTTCCTCAACATAATAAAGGCCATATATGACAAACCCACAGCCAACATTGTCCTCAATGGTGAAAAACTGAAACCATTTCCAATAAGATCAGGAACAAGACAAGGTTGCCCACTCTCACCACTATTATTCAACATAGTTTTGGAAGTGTTAGCCACAGCAATCAGAGAAGAAAAAGAAATAAAAGGAATCCAAATCGGAAAAGAAGAAGTAAAGCTGTCACTGTTTGCAGATGACATGATACTATACATAGAGAATCCTAAAACTGCCACCAGAAAACTACTAGAGCTAATCAATGAATTTGGTAAAGTAGCAGGATACAAAATTAATGCACAGAAATCTCTTGCATTCCTATATACTAATGATGAAAAATCTGAAAGTGAAATTAAGAAAACACTCCCATTTACCATTGCAACAAAAAGAATAAAATATCTAGGGATAAACCTACCTAAGGAGACAAAAGACCTGTATGCAGAAAATTATAGGACACTGATGAAAGAAATTAAAGATGATACAAATAGATGGAGAGATATACCATGTTCTTGGATTGGAAGAATCAACATTGTGAAAATGACTCTACTACCCAAAGCAATCTACAGATTCAATGCAATCCCTATCAAACTACCACTGGCATTTTTCACAGAACTAGAACAAAAAATTTCACAATTTGTATGGAGACACAAAAGACCCCGAATTGCCAAAGCAATCTTGAGAACGAAAAATGGAGCTGGGGGAATCAGGCTCCCTGAGTTCAGACTATATTACAAAGCTACAGTAATCAAGACAGTTTGGTACTGGCACAAAAACAGAAATATAGATCAATGGAACAGGATAGAAAGCCCAGAGATAAACCCACGCACATATGGTCACCTTATCTTTGATAAAGGAGGCAAGCATATACAGTGGAGAAAAGACAGCCTCTTCAATAAGTGGTGCTGGGAAAACTGGACAGGTACATGTAAAAGTATGAAATTAGAACACTCCCTGACACCATACACAAAAATAAACTCAAAATGGATTAAAGACCTAAGTGTAAAGCCAGACACTATCAAACTCTTAGAGGAAAACATAGGCAGAACACTCTATGACATAAATCACAGCAAGATCCTTTTTGACCCAGCTCCTAGAGAAATGGAAATAAAAACACAAATAAACAAATGGGACCTAATGAAACTTAAAAGCTTTTGCACAGCAAAGGAAACCTTCAACAAGACAAAAAGACAACCCCCAGAATGGGAGAAAATATTTGCAAACGAAGCAACTGACAAAGGATTAATCTCCAAAATACACAAGCAGCTCATGCAGCTCAGTATCAAGAAAACAAACAACCCAATCCAAAAATGGGCAGAAGACCTAAACAGACATTTCTCCAAAGAAGATATACAGATGGCCAACAGACACATGAAAGAATGCTCAACATCCTTAATCATTAGAGAAATGCAAATCAAAACTACAATGAGGTATCATCTCACACCAGTCAGAATGGCCATCATCAAAAAATCTACAAACAATAAATGCTGGAGAGGGTGTGGAGAAAAGGGACCCCTCTTGCACTGTTGGTGGGAATGTAAATTGATACAGCCACTATGGAGAACAGTATGGAGGTTCCTTAAAAAACTAAAAATAGAACTACCATATGACCCAGCAATCCCACTACTGGGCATATACCCTGAGAAAACCATAATTCAAAAAGAGTCATGTACCAAAATGTTCACTGCAGCTCTATTTACAATAGCCAGGACATGGAAGCAACCTAAGTGTCCATCATCGGATGAATGGATAAAGAAGATGTGGCACATATATACAATGGAATATTACTCAGCCATAAAAAGAAATGAAATGGAGGTATTTGTAATGAGGTGGATGGAGTTAGAGTCTGTCATACAGAGTGAAGTAAGTCAGAAAGAGAAAAACAAATACAGTATGCTAACACATATATATGGAATCTAAGGAAAAAAAAAAGGTCATGAAGAACCTAGTGGCAAGATGGGAATAAAGACGCAGACCTACTAAAGAATGGACTTGAGGATATGGGGAGGGGGAGAGTTGAGATGTGACAGGGTGAGAGAGTGGCATTGACATATATACACTACCAAATGTAAAATAGATAGCTAGTGGGAAGCAGCCACATAGCACAGGGAGATCAGCTCGGTGCTTTGTGACCGCCTGGGGGGGTGGGATGGGGAGGGTGGGAGGGAGGGAGATGGGGGAGGGAGGAGATATGGGGATATATGTATATGTATAGCTGATTCACTTTGTTATAAAGCAGAAACTAACACACCATTGTGAAGCAATTATACTTCAATAAAGATGTTTAAAAAAAAAAAAAAAAAAAAACACTGTCAAAAAATGAGGAAGAAACCTCTGAATCTCCTGAGATGTTAGGGTGGATAGGGGAGCAGAGGGGCAAGAAAAGAGAGAGGCCTCGCACCAAAAGAGAGACTGCCCTTAGCAGACTGTGGTTGAAGGAAGAAAGGAGTGGAAAAGTGTGCACTTAAAATTTACCATCTTTCCATTTATCCTGGTTACATTCATGCGAGGGAGGGGGAAAACTACACCAAGAAATATGACCAGGATGTTGGCATTGCTTGGCGTGCAGCTAGGAAACTCCAATCTCAGCCTCCATCATCACATGGGATTCTCCCTGTGCGTCTCTCTATCTCTGTATCTCTTCTCTTCTCATAAGGACACCAGTCATACTGGATTAAGGGCCCAGCTGAATTCAGAATGACCTCATCTTAGCTAATCACATCTGAAACAACCCTAGTTCCAAATAAGATCACATCCTGAGGTGGGGGTTAGGAGTTCATCATATCATTTGAAAGACACAATTAAAGCTGTAACAACTGGCTTACTAATAAAGCCTTGCAAAATTTATAGCTTTCAGCCATCATAGACATCTTCAGAAGATTAACAATTCAACATGTGGAATTTCTAATTTAATATATCATTAAGAAGACAAGGCATTAGTAATATGAAACTGCATGATGGATAGCATAAGACATGAATTACTCTTAAGAAAAGTTTCTTTACCGCACTGTAAAGTTCCCTGTACAGGTATTCAATCTTTCCATGCCCACCCAGCCTTTTCAGAACACTCCTTTTGCACAACATTATAACTAACTTTTTGAATTGCTTGTCAACAAAGAAGCCTCATGGTAGGCCTCGTATGTTTCATGTTCATAAATGAATTGAAGAGAAAATCTTTCTTAAAAGAGCAACTAGATCTTATGTCGTATGAGACAGTGGATGAAAAATAATATTATTCTGAATCACTATAAGGGAAGACTATCTATAAATGACAACATTATCAATAAGGAGAATTCTCATGAGAAAGAAAATAAGTAATAAGGTCAGATTTTAAGATCATAAGCCATAAAAGGTATATATTTAAAGATGCAGAAGTTACTGAGGATGATGAGTCTAATTAAATAAAAATAGAAGAACATAGAAAGGAGAATCATTAAGGGAATTAAAAAAGGCTAAAATTTTATATGAAAATGAACTTGAAGACAGGTGGCAAAGAACTTTTTTTTAAGAAAAGGAGATCTTCGTTTTAAAGATGCTAAATTTTACCTAATTACTTTCTAAAAAAGACTAGATGCCATGCTTGTTCCAAGCTATGTGACTAAGCTTTGTGATTATATGGTACACATCAACTTCAATCAGCCATGAAAACTTTAATGAGAACCCTAGCTCAGAAACAAGTAGTTGTTCAGAGGATGATGCAAATTCAAATAGAAGAAGTGTAAACTACACAAAGCAATCATCTTAGAAACAAAGAATTCTGCAAACATCAACAGGTGCAAATCATGCATGATGATGTGGAATCACATTGAAAAAATAAATTATCTTCTGGAAAAGAAAAAAAATAAAGAAAAGAAATATGACCAGGATGACCAAGACCCAGGGGTTAGCAGTATTTGAGCAGAAGAATTATGGGAAGATTTTCTTCTACTTAGTTTTCTGTAATTGCAAAAGTATTTCTAACGAACACATTCTTCCGTGGCTAAAAGAAATCAAATACTTTTAAAAGAGAAAGATATCCTTCAGCAGCCAACTGTCCCAATCCATGTCCCCATACTATCTGATGGGGGGTCCGGAGGCAAGCTCAGGTGATGGGGGACAGAGCTGGAGGGAGAAGTTCTCAATCTAGGAATAAAAGCATGTATCAAAACTAGGAAGAGGGACCAATGTATAAAAGTGTCAGGCAGTGTGGAAGAACACAACATGCCAGGACAGCAATACCCATGCTGGGGCACAGAATGTGAGCAAGAAGAAGAATGATGGAAGACAAGGCCAAGACAAAGTCAGGGGTCTGGCGTGAAGGATTCAAGGTGATGGGCAGAGGTCTCTCAGAATCTACTGCTTGTCAGTTGCACCGTGGCATTCTCAAGACAGTCACAGACTGCTGTGTTAATTGTTACAGCCACTATGGAGAACAGTATGGAGGTTCCTTAAAAAACTAAAAATAGAGCCCCATTCCTGGGCATATATCTGGAGAAAACCATACTTTGAAAAGTTACATGCACCCCAATGTTCACTGCAGCACTATTTACGATAGCCAGGACATGGAAGCAACCTAAATGTCCATCAACAGATGAATGGATAAAGAAGATGTGGTGTATATATATACAATGGAATATTACTCAGTCATAAAAAAGAATGAAATAATGCCATTTGCAGCAACGTGGATGGTCTTAGAGAATATCATGCTAAGTGAAGTAAGCCAGACATAGACAAGTATCATACAATATCACTTACATATGGAATCTGAAAAAAAAAGATACAAAT
Organism: Eschrichtius robustus; assembly: GCF_028021215.1. Lineage (NCBI taxonomy): Eukaryota > Metazoa > Chordata > Mammalia > Artiodactyla > Eschrichtiidae > Eschrichtius > Eschrichtius robustus. The sequence continues at coordinate 64,357,656 of NC_090833.1, forward strand.
AAACTTATTTATAAAACAGAAATAGACCCACAGACATAGAAAATACTCTTATGGTTACCAAAGGGGAAGTGGGGTGGGGAGGAATAAATTAGGAGTTTGGGATTAACAGATACACACTACTATATATAAAATAGATAACCAACAAGGACCAACTGTATAGCACAGGGAACTACACTCAATATTTTGTAATAACCTATATGGGAAAAGAATCTGAAAATGAATATATACATATATATATATATATATATATATATATATATATATATATAAAAAAGGAATATATATACATAAGGAATATATATGTAATATATGTGTATATATGTATTTTATATGTATATGATCTATATATATAAATAACCAAATCACTTTGCTGTACACCTGAAACTAACACAACATTGTAAACCAACTCTACTTCAATAAAAAATTTTTAAAAAGCACAAAGGGACAAAATTCTGGTAGGATAATCTAGAAGTTTCTCCTTGGGAAAACTGCTCCTTAAGTTTCTTTCTGTTTTCCTCACACTGGTCAGAAGGTTAATTATTAATTCAAAGGCTCATTTTTTAAAAAAATCCCAAGATAATAATGAGATGTGACTTCTATTTGCTTTACAAAATCTGCATCCATTTTTTTCATGAAGGAGACTAAAAATATCAAAATCATGATGATAAAGAGTTAGGTTAATGATGACTGTTTCTGAATCCATGTTCTATGAATGGTTCATCCCATTTGATAGTGTCTCGGAATCTCATGCATTCCTATGGAACTTCACAGTTTACAAGGCTCCTTCTAGTTCATGACCACATTGAAATTATTCCTCTCAACAAAGTTGTGAGAGGGACTTCCCTGGTGGTGCAGTGGTTAAGAATCTGCCTGCCAATGCAGGGGACAATGGTTCGAGCCCTGGTCCGGGAAGATCCCACATGCTGCGGAGCAACTAAGCCCATGCGCCACAACTACTGAACCTGTGCTCTAGAGCCCGTGAGACACAACTACTGAGCCTGCGTACCACAACCGCTGAAGCCTGCACGCCTAGAGCCCGTGCTCCTTAACAAGAGAAGCCACTGCAATGAGAAGCCCGCGCACCGCAATGAAGAGTAGCCCCGCTCCCAGCAACTAGAGAAAGCCCGTGCGCAGCAACGAAGACCCAATGCAGCCAAAAATAAATAAATAATTAATTTTAAAAAAATGTTGTGAGAGAGGCCTTGCTGTGTCCATTTTACAGGTAAAGGCACTGAGGGCTGTGACATGAAAGGGGGTGTGTCCACCGTGGAAATGCGTTGAACCTGGTCAGTTCTGAATTTAAATTGTGACTCTGCTACTTATCAGCTGGGTAAACTACTTAAACTCTTTAACCCTCATATTCTTAATATTTGACAAGAGATGATGGTATGCCTCACAGGGTTTTATAAACATTTCAGTGAGGTTTTAGCCCATGATAGCAGGGCTATGGCAGCAGTGACTATTCTTACTGTTCAAGAGACAGAGCTCAGGTTGGAACGCACTTAATTCTCAAACTAAGGCAGCATTCTCTCTCCTTTGCTACAACACAGATACGTCCACAAGGATAGGGTGGAGGGCCATGCAGGACCTCATTTGTCAGGTCTCTCAGAGATTTGGCCTGGCTCCCATGCTTCAGGCTTGTGTTGTTCTACCACGTTTCAGGAGACACTGTCATTATTTCAATAGAAATTGTCACACTACATTATATGAGGGGATAGGGTTATAGATTTTGTTGTAGATTTCAGATTACCAGGAATAAGCACTGATAATTGAGGCAGAAATATCTTTGGCTTGCTAAATGTGATTTCACAGATTTTTAGAAAGGAAAAAGCATGTTTTCATGTAAGTTTATCATTAGGTCTTTTAAAAGAGGAAAATCTCTGAATGTACTCCATTGTTAAATTCTCCCACAATAGCATAACCTTGATGCAGAAATCCTCTATTTCAAGAATGTGTTAGATTATGAAATAAACATAGTAGGGGCAAGGATGTCAGAACTCCTTTATGTATTCAGCACTAGGAACAGAACACTTTGGGCTCCTACCCATCTCAAAGGAGGTGTCTGTTCATTTTCCTTGGATCAATATTGAATCTCAAATAAAAATACAGCTGAATGGACCCTTCGCAGGACGAGGTTGTGCATGAGCGTGTCTAGCACAAAGTAAAAAGTATGAAAGACTTTCTTTAATCTCCATGTGAGGCTATTTTCCTTCTTCCCTCCGTACTCTTCCCTTTGCAGGTAAAGGTTGTTTTATAATATGGGGAAGATCTTTTGAGGCCAAAGGATTATTATTTATTTCTCATTAATTAAACTGGCAGAACCAGAGGACCAGCTTCTCCTTTGAAGTAAATCAGCTCTTTTAAGTTAGATCAGATTTCACATCAATTAAAGCCACCATCATCGAGCAGACCTGTGGAAGTTCACCTCTTCTTTAAAACTGTTTAAGGGTTTGGCTGATACATGAGCAATTTTCTTAAGAGAGGGAATTTCCTAGTTTGTCTTTTAAGAATTCCTTGTGGGATGTTGGAGTGGAATTCGCATTTTCAGTCCTCCACTCATTAGGCAAGTACTATTTCTCCATGTTTAAATTCAGCATAAACCAAAAACAATAAAAACAAAACAATCCCTTTCCTCATGGAAGGACGTTTTTATTCAGGGTAATAAATAGCACTATCATATTTGACTCAACATTTTCAAAGCTCTCATTAGGAAACGTTGAATGCTCTTGGGTTAGTTGTCAGATTTCTTGTTTTCGTTTTTGGCTCTTTTATCATACTACATGTCAAACCATAAACATTACATTCGAATTTTCCACCAGCATCACAGAACAATGAAGGGGTATTTGGACTGCTGCTGTGTGCAGAGGTCCTTCTGAGCCTGGACTGGCTTCCTCCATCAGGGGATTAGGTTCTTTTCACATTAAGAATATTGCTCAGATGCAATGCTACAAAGCAGGTGAAGTAGTGGTTTCTAGAGTATAGTTCCATGGTTTTTTATGCCTTCTCTCATGGCTAACAAGATATCTGCTTTTATTTCTGAAAGAGGCACTCAATACATCCACTCCTTCCTCTAGGAAAGACTACTTGGGTCCTTTCCTCTAGGCATAAACCTTACTGTAGAAGGACTGGTTACTCCCTTGCTTGTCCTGAGTGGTTGGACCTCTGAGGCCATTCAGACCTGGCCTTTCCCAATTTTCCGGTCTCTCCTCTCCCCAAGAAATGATGGCCTTGGGCCTTTCCCACCACGGCACTCATTAACTCACAGAACCTTTGCATGATTAAAGTCATCTAACAGTGGTGCTGCTGTGCCTTATTTTCTCCTTTCAAACCATGCCTGTGGCTCTTAAATTTTTGAAAAGCCATTTACTGATTCCAAACACATTCTCCTTAATCTTCAATGGGGCAAAATGTTTAAAATCTTCAGATTGTATTGATGTGGTACCTTTTAGTGTCGTTTGTGATACAGACAAAATGATCTGCTACCTGGTCTCTCTATTCACAGCGGTCCTGTTAACATCCATCTTCCACTTCCTGTGAAATCCAATACTGGGGAGAAAGTTTGGTCCAAGGAAGGTTACTACTGCAAGTAGACTGTATCCACAGCTTCTGGGAAACAAATCGCAGGGCAAGTGATGCCATGTTCATGGTTCTGAGAGATTGCAGGGGAAGTAGGCTGAGGTCAAGGGGAAGGAAAAGTCAAGTTCGCCTCATACATCCCAAACAGACATACAGGGATTCCAGCATCAGCAGAGTTCCTCAGTGTTTCTGCCAACATCACAGCAGCAATAGACTGAGAAGAGAAGTGAACTTGGTGTGTGTGAATGACAGAGAGCTAGAGAGCAATTTTAATTGCTGGACTCTTTGGACTGGTCCAATGCCTAATTTCCTGAATTCTTCACTAAAGACTGCTTGTCTTTTGAGGGCAAAACAAACCATTCCAAGCACTGACCGGGCGCTAACATAAATCTGTACATTCTTTCAGGTTTCCAGGTGCAGTATAATTATAAATAAGGACTGGTTGAACCAAGGTGACCCTAATTATCTTTATTAAAAACACAGATGGGAGGCAACAGAAGCTAGTGTATAAGAAAAGCCTATTCTTAGGTCAGAACTATGTTTAAAGATAAACTAGGGACTTAGAAAATTCCATTATTTGTATATTCTCCTGTATTTAACTTTTTTTCACAGATTATCTTAAACCTCTCCTGCTCTAACTCAGAAATTATTATGGTGTAGTGGTTAAGGCTCTAGTACCAACTAGAATTTAGGTTCCATGTCCTCCACTTACTAATTGTGGAATATTGGGCAAGTTACTTAAACTTTCCAAGCCTCAATCTCTTCATCTGTATTATGGGAACAATAAAAGCTACCTGGTAGGGCTGTTGTGAGATTTCAAAAAGACAGTGCATCTGAAGAGCTTAGCTCAGGGCTTGGCAAGCAGTAAGCACTTAATAAGTACACTCCACTGTTGCTATTACTTAAGTTGGATGATTTTGTTGATCTCAGCAGAAGTGAACCCACATGAACGGCTTCACCTTCAGAATCTGTGAGCTCCCCATCTCTTTCCTTTCCACCATCTCAGTTTCTTCTTGTCGTGACATTGGGAAACCTTGGCACGTTGTGGTTTGTAGCCCATCCAAGCCACTTCCGTATCTCCTAATAGGTGAAGTACCAACACAATCCCTATGGCATTTACTGCTTCCCAGCAAAGAAAATGTCTAATTAGAAACACTGAAGACTTTCCTTCCTAGAGCCAGATTCCTCCCCAAGGATTGCCTCAGCCAATTATGGCTGCAGGGAGTTTATTAGACATCTTGGGAAATAAAGTAACAACCATTGCATTTTACTTTGTTTTCTAGGAACATAAAATGCTCTACACTTCCTGCTTAGTTTGTGACACATGTAATGAGCACTCTGTATTTCCTTTTCTACAAACTGAGGTGCTCACCAGGTCTACAAAACTTAGTTCATTGCTGTCTTTCAAGGCCAAGCTACGCAATGTTCCACACACTCAGAAGTGCTATATCATCATGCTACAAATCACAAGGTGCCCACAAAGTCACGAGAATCTGCACAGGGGTTGACCTTGCCCAAGGTGCATGACTTGAATGGAATGCCAAATTTTATAGAAAAATACTTTGGGAAATGGAGCCTTAAGTTATATGCCAGGTATCTAGGTGTCTGGGTTTTTGTTTGCTTGTTTTCTGGCCGTGCTGCGGAACCTGAGGGGATCTTAGTTCCCCAACCAGGGATTGAACCCGGGCACATGGCAGTGAAAGCCCCACGTCCTAACCACTGGACTGCCAGAGACTCCCTAGGTTTCTGGCTTTCATCTTGTTAGTAGGTAGGAACGCTGCCAAATGTTACTTTGTTTGGGATTATTTCATACTATATCCTGTCAGTGTCACTCCATTGATTTTGGGGGAATCCCCTATGAGCTGACCATGGGGCAGGTGCTAAGGGACACACATGCATAAATAAAGGTCCTTACAAGCAATGTCTTAATGTTCAAGTCATTTTGGCCAAGGCAGTCCTGCTGGCTCCTCCTAAATGGCAGTTCATCAGTTTCTGGGAGGTTGTGTTCTAGGGAATCACTCACTCATGGTACAGAGTTTGGGATCTCTAACTGAAATTCTCTGATCTTCAAAAGGAGGTAGGGAAAGGGAGGAAAAGAACTAAAGCCTATTGAATTCCACTGTGTCTGACATTGTTTTAGAGACTTTTCAAATGTCACCTTATAACACATGAGGCACTTTATATGCCTCATAAGAACTCCTTGGAGGGAATTCTGTAATGCTCTCGTATTCATCTTCCAGCATCCCCTCCATGCAGTAACCATCCCTTACATGTACCTTTATGCCTTTAGCCCTGGTGAGTTGTCAATTACTAAGCCCTAAGCCTGTGCACACTAAGATGGTTATTTGGTCCAGGCTAGACTGAGCAGATTTCTTCTGTGAGTTGCACCTGCTAGAGGAGCAAAGATCTCTTTCTTTAGATTGGCTCAATAAGGGACAATTCTCTTGCCATTGTTGACAGGAATTCTCAGGATGAAATAACATCCAGAGAGAAGTAAAACTGAGAGATTGAGAAAGTACCAGAACTTTGAAATATTATTTGAGCTCCTGGTTCTAACCTTGCCTGAAACTGAACAGACTGCCATGGGTTTCCCACTTTTTTTCCCCTGAATCCAGTTTGTTTATGTCACTTGTAACTATTAAAAGAGTCCTAGACAAATAAAAGAGCTGTTATATTCATTTTATGAGTGACCAAACCAAGGCTCAGATAAGAAAATTTTCTTGCCCCCGAAATGGCAGGGCTGACATTAAATCCAGGTCATTTTATCTCCAAAATTTGTGCTCTTTCTATCCTGATGCCTCCCTCGAAGGTAGGGAGGAGTTGTGGAACACTTTCCAGACACCTGAATTCTCCAAGTTTAATTATGTTTGCAAAACAGACCGAGGGTCTGCTGTGGATTTCACATTTGGTTTGAGCCAAAATGGGCCCGATCAGAAAAGCTTACTAACAAAAGGCTGTGGAATGGAACTAACCTGCTAGCACCAAGTGACTCCTACTTCCTACTGGGCACTTAGGTGAGCAGGGAGGACACGGACCGGCAGAACGCTAAATCCCAGCCGAAAAACAAGTGGATATGTTCTCAAGGACTACTTCACATGATGAAAAATAGCTCAGGCCATCCCAGATGCAGACCAAGGATGTACGGAGATGTGGGGCATGGACTTCGGAGGAGATCAGGGTGTCCAATAGTTCCAAATCAGAGGAAATGTGACAGGGTTCTTGTTGGGGGCAGAGATATTGGGAAATATTAGCTGCAGTAGCTAGTCTAAGAATTGTCTGCAGCCATGGGCAGCCCTGGAAACACTTAAGGTCACACTGGTCATTTCAGTCACTCACCCACTCATTCATTCATTCATTCATTCACTTTTTCAGCAAACATTTATTACGCACCTATTGTGTGTCAGGCTTTCTGCTGAGCACTGGGAATTCAGTGATTAAGATGGGGTTCCTGCCTTCATGGTTTTACAGTTGGAGGCCACGTTTGCCAGTCACTGGTGATTGTGTTTGTGCGTGTGTGTGTGTGTGTGTGTGTGTGTGTGTGTGTGTGTGAAAGAGAGAGAGAGGCAAAGAGTGACAGAGAGATCTGGAATGTTGATACTGAGGATTTCAGAACCACCATTTATGCCAGTAGAGATATCTCCTTCTAAAAGCCATCTACATAACAAATACGCCTAGAAGGAGGAAAGCCTTACTTAACTCATCTGTGTGAGTAGAAATTCTGATGGCTGGCAGAAAGCCTTGGGGATGAGGACCAGGATGGCAGAGGTGGAAGGAGGAAGACTCAGCCCAAGGAGAAAAAGAGCTTCTGAAATGGGACCTGTGAAGGCTGTTAACGACAGCTGCGCTTGCCCCTCTCCTGAGGCCCCACTTGAACGAGGCGTTCAGCTTGGGCCCAGGACAATTACTGGACCAGGGAGACAGATGCCAGCCCTCTAGGGGTAACTCACTGTCAGTAACACTGTGTGGAGGTTCGTGAATTATAAAAACAGTTTTCATATGCATTAGCTCACCTGCTTTTTATAGCAACTTGGAGAGGCAGTTCTGCTTAAAGTATTTTTTCAGATGAGGAAAATGGGGATCACGGAAGGGAATCGACTTGCCTAAGCTCACCCAGCAGGAAACATGGCAGGCATGGAATCTGAGCCCCAGTCTTTTGGGTGCAAAGCTCATGCCTTCCAACTAACTGCACACCTTACTTCTGCTTCAACCCAGGAGTCTCCACATCGGGACCGTGCAGAGGGAAAAAGAGGCTAATTAAGAGTCAGAGAGCTATTCCGGTGGCACAGTTCCTTTTTCAAGAATACTAGCCTGAGGGCAGTATATTCCATCAGACTTTAAAAAGCATGATTGCTTTTTACTGACTCAAGAATTTGGTTAATGAGCATTTCCTTGAAGAGAAGGGACTCAACTGAGATAACATAGAAAGTTCCCAGGGCAGAGCCACTCACGTAGTAGGCACTCAACTGTCGCTGAATTCAAGATCTATACCCTGTCTCTCCAGCCGTATTTCACAAGACTTTTTCCAGCAGTCTCACTGATCTGTTTTAAATTCCTCCAGCACATGTAGTTATTATCATGATCCCAGTATAACAGATGAGTAAACAGAGACACAGAGAGGTTAAGTAATTTGCCTAGGGTCACACAGCAAGTCAGCAGGGCAGTGAGGATTCAAACTCAGGAAGTCTACCTTCATAGCCTAGGTTTCAGCCCTGTACCTTCTCCAAGGCATAAGGTGAATGAAGAGGAAAGAACATTCCAGCATGAGGATAGAACATGCATTTACCTCACAATGTTGTCATAAAGCTTTCATGAATTTATACATAAAAAAGCAATTAGAACAAGGCTGGCTCAATTAATGTTAGCCATCATCTTACTCATGACATAGAGTTCACATCAAGAACCAGTTTCTCAGGGAAACTTCTCAGTTTCTGCTGTCTTGATCAGTTCCCCTCTTATAAAAGTCAGACTATCCTTTAGAGCACCGATCTCAGTCTGTAAATATATACCCATTCGTGATTTGTTTCTTTCATTTTCTTCTGTTCCCCAATGCCCAACCCTTGCAAAAACAAAACAAACAAAACAAACAACAAATCCCAACATAATAAGTATTTCTTGAATGAATGAGTGAGTCAATGAAACATTCCTTGCCGCCCTAGAGCCCTACATTTTTCTCCTCTGGGTGGGAGGAGAATATTCTTCTTTGTTTCCCTTCATGCCATCTCGGACTCTCACGCGTTTCCCACGGCTCATCTACATGGTGTTTACAGGTGCCTTCTGAAAACCGCCTACTCCCTGGTTTCTAAACTCAGCTAAGCTCTGTCTCTGAAATGTCAGCCTCTCCCGTTAAATCTTTTTCTCAAAAGCAGTGAGAAATTCAGACAAGGAAAGTTTTCAGTTCCTCTCCGCCTCGTGCCAATTGTATAATGACTCTGTGGGATTGAGTTTATTTCCAAATCTAGACCCACTCTGAGCACAATGGAGGCTTCTAAACTCATCCCAGTGGATCGCAAACCCACTTTTGACTTTTAAAAATTACAGATTTTTCTGGGTTTTGATGAGTGGCGAGTGGGAACAGAAAGTTCCAGAAAACATAGTGGTGTCGTTTCTGTTCATCATGTCCTTTTCTCCTCTTGTCTCAGTGTGGTCCTTTAGAAACTGTACTCTCTTTCTGCTCCATGACTGTACTCTTTAGAGACAAATACTTGCCTTGCCTTTCAAGCAAGCTGTTTTATTTCTGGATGCCCATAAAATGAAGAGGCACAAATTCCTTCAGACACACCTTTTTGGCTTCCTTAATACAGAGGTTTTCTTAATAGCCTTCTTGTGTTCTTTGCTCCCTTAAACTTAGCATTAAAATTTTCTTTCTTCTGAAATCACCCTACTCACCAGCATGAGTAAATGTGAGTTTTAATCCTCACTTTGCTATGTTACCTTGACTTTTTCATTTGTAAAATTGACTATACCTACATTACAGGTTAACTGTGAGCCTTGAAAATGAGATAATGAAGAATGGCTATCATCAAAAATACAAGAGATAACAAGTGCTGGAGAGGATGTGGAGAAAAGGGAACCCCTGTGCACAGTTGGTGGGAATGTAAATTGGTGCAGCCAGTATAGAAAACAGAATGGAGGGTCTTCAAAAAATTAAGACTAGAACTACCACATGATCCAACAATTCCACTTCTGGGTGTGTATTTGAAGAAAATGAAAACACTTAAAAAGATATGCATCCCCATGTTCATCGATGCATTATTTACAACAGCCAAGGTATCAAAACAACCTAAGTGTCCATTGATAGACAAGTGGAAAAAGAATACGTGGTATGTATGTATATACAATGAAATATTATTCAGCCATAAAAAAAGAATGAAATCTTGCCATTTGTGACAACACGGATGGACCTCGAGAGCATTATGCTAAGGAAAATACATCAGACAGAGAAAGACAAACACTGTATGATCTCACTTATATGTGGAATCTGAAAAAACAAAAACAATAAAACAATCTCATAGATACAGAGAACAGATTAGTGGTTGCCAGAGGTGGAGGTGGAGGGTAAAAGAAATGAGTGAAGGGGATCAAAGAGTACCAAAAAAAAAGAGATAGTGAACGTGTAGCAGAGTTGTAAACAGGGCATTTCCTGGTTTCAGCTGAAGCTCCAAAGCCGAGAACAATAGGTGGTAAGGACTCCCACCTTCTAGATAGAGATGTTGGACCATCTAGGCAGGGTTTTTCCCCAACTCTTCTGTGCCCTGAGCCTATTTCCTCCTGCAGGGGTGCATTAAGAAGCATCCAAGGGGAGGACTCTCTCAGAAGAGCCACAGAGGGTACCAAACCCAGCTTACAGTAACACCAGGGATGTCATGGTCCTTCCTTCTCTCTCTCCACCCTGGAGGAAACAGAGGCTGCTGGGCGAGTAGGAGAGCATGAGAGGACAAACAAGATGGAAGAATAACTATGAAACAGGCAGGGCCGCCTCACCTATCCCATTGCTCACTACAGAATTCATGAGTCAGGCACATGCTGCCCAGGGAGAGCAGCTTTGAATGGGATGAGAAATTGACATTTGGATATTGGAACAGCCTGACAATTCAAGTACAGGTTTCTGCACTAATCACTTATCCACAACTTTTGGGGCCAGATAGATTTCAGAATTCAGAACTTTTTTTTTTTAATTTTTAGAAAGGATATATATTATTTATCCTGTTATCAGTGGGTGTAGGGCAGCATCCCATAATCAAACACGTCAGTATTTCTGCAGCAAAATATACTGTTAACCACACCAGGTGGCAGTACGTAATGACAGCCAATACCCTCCCATCAGTTTATGTCATGTTTTTTCACCAAATGACTTTGTAGCAAACTTCAAAAATTTTTGATTTTTAGAGCTTTGAGGATTCTAAAATTGTAGATAAGGAATTGAAGAAAGTTTCCCCAAAGTGACATGTTTACTGATGCTTGAAAGTGACCCGAGAAGCCAAAGAATCTGCCCAAAATATCCTCCAGGGACAGGAAATCTAACAGTGGGAGTTGGAAAGAGAGTAGTGCGACAACTTTTCTGCTGGAACCCATCAGATTCCACTCATCCAGGTAATCAGTTCCTTCTATAAATATGTATGTGCTTTGCCTCTGCATTTTTCACACAGCAGGTGATCAATACATTTAGCTGGCCTCGTTTTTCCTTTACTTCTTCATAAATACTGGTAGATAGTCCAGATCCTTTCCCAGATGGGAAGCTTAATGAAGCTTGAGCTGCAGCATTTCACTTTGAGGGGACCTTTTCCAAGGATGCAAGGATGAGGTAGTAACTGGAGCACACCCCTGTCTCAGGGTCACCATCTGGGACCTGGGGGCAGCTCGACTCCCAACACAAACCCCACAGATGCCACCCCATCCTTCATGACTACCTGCCCCTGGGCGGGGGGGGCTCTTCAACAGTCTGGACTCGGAATTTGTCGCCAAGAAGAATCAGCAGGATTGGCTTGTCTGCTCCCTCTTTGGAAGTTTGCTTACCCCACCTCTAGGACTTGGTGGGGAGCAGGCTGGGGAGGGAGTGCTGGGCACAGCAGGGACAGACGCCATGGCGATGGACCAGCTACAGCAGGCACTGAAGGGGGCCCTGTCCGGGAATCAAAGGGCTGGAATCCTTCTATGGCTTGGCCCCTGACACCCACCAAGAAATACTCCCTGAGCAGGAAACCACAGAGGAAGTGGTGGATGTATCATTACTGAAAACAAATTGTAAAGCTGAACTTCTCTATAAGGTAAGTAATCATTTTTTCAACAACTGTGCTAGAAGCCAGGATTATCTTTCCATTATCCCCATAGAGAATTGTATTACAAAATTGCTATATAAAGTATGCAGCCAAATATGAAGAAAAAAGGACTATTGAAACATGCCAGGCAAAACTAAAACATTATGTTATTTTCCTGGATTTTGTGAAGCTTATGATATATATATATATATGTGTGTATATATATATATACACATACATATATAAAGTTTATAATTTGGTATACTTTCTTTTCTTATTCAAAATAACTATTCAGGTTCATACCTAATTTTGTACTTATATTTTATTCTATTATTAACAGTTTTTTTTTTTTTTTTTTTTTACAGAGGGACCCCAAACTGTACAAGTTTCACATCCTACAAACTGAAGACACTCGACTTCCCGCCTTATACTACTATTAACCTGAATCTTGCATTTTTATTTTGAGCATTTTCTATGCTGGTTGGGGGAGGGGAGATTGCCTGAAGGGGTGCTTGGGTATAGTGGAAGATTCAGCCTCTGAAATGCATGGACCTGCTACCCATAAGGAAGATCCAGCATGAGCCATGTGAGGTGCTCTGGAAGATGGAAAGATGTGCCCAAGTTCAGACCTTCAGAGAGAAGCTACTCATCCTTGAAGAAGGATGGGAGGGGCACAGGCTGCTGCGTGAGGTTGAACGGGCATGTCTCCTAACTCTTTCTGGAGAGGAAATGGATAAAACTCCAGAGATGGTAAACGTGAAGGCTTAATAAGGATAATATAATATGAAGCAAATAATTAGTGGGGACTATTTCTGGAGATACTGTGAAGATAAATGAATACGGAGAGATGCTGGAAGCACATGTTTATTGCAATTTTTGAATTAAATACATAGATTAGATTTATTCTAAGTAGTCTCACCCTTTACCTTTTCCTCATTTTCCCTCCTTGCTCCTCCTCCTAAATGATAAAGGTTTCCAAAAAAAAAAAAAACTACAGAATTTTCATTGAATCTTGTTGTAACTTGGAGAGAATGGGTAGGGGGCTCGGCTGAAAGAGAAGTGTTTTCTGGAAAGGTGGGTGTTGGGGGGTAGTTGCTGATAGGAGAAAACAAGTATGGGTTTGTTAGGTCTTTTGAGGAAAGAGAGAGAAGAATGAAGTTAGAGATCTAAAACTCACTCTTTGATTGGATGGCGGAAAGAGAGAAAAAGGGGCCATTGGAATAGACGAGGGCACTGCATCTCAACAGACAGGCACTCTGAGGACCTGCCAGCATCACCAGGCTCCTGAGGCGGCAGCCTCCATCACACAGGTTGCTTGCATACGAAATGGACAGATGACAAAACTTTCCTTTCTGTGTGACACGGGCGAGGCACAGCAGTCCAAACAGTTTGGCATATAAGTATAATGCTCACGGAGTAAAGCAGTGATCTATCACAGGGTGTGGGCAGCAGCTGAGCACGGTGGGCACGGATGGAATTTTCTGTCCAGAACCCCTCTCTCATTTCCCCTGGAAACTCCCCACACCTCGTCCATAAATCTCCTTTGGGAAATTTCGTTGTCTTATATCACCTCATCCTTTTGGAAACTGCTGACTGGACTAGGGGTGAGGATCTATGCCAAGCCAATCTAATCAAAGCCTTCCCAGCAGCTTAAATAAAATCTAGAACTGACACTGACAGACCGTCTCAGACAGTGACAGTTGTATGACAGAAGGTCCAGGAAGTGCTGGGCCCTGTGTCTCATCTCACCGAGAAAGATTCTCTGCAGCCAGTGGGAATGAAGGAAACACTCTCACTGTACCTGGGATGTGAACCCGAATGAGAACCAGGTGGTATTTGGCCTCTGGTTCCAGCATGGTCCAGCTCTATGCCTCTGCTTCCTACACTTTGGTTCATCCACATTTCCTTGGACTCCATGAACCAGTAAGTCCCCCCTTTTGCCTGTACTAGTTCAATCTGGGTTGGGTTACTTAATACCAAAGGAGTCCTAACATGCAGCTTAATTAAAACATTTGATTAGTTGAGCGCTGGGATCTCTTTACTTCAACCCTGTTCACAAACAACAACGTATTAGTTTGGTCTCCCACCTTAAAAAATAAAAGATACTGAACGTAATGTCTCTTCGATGATTTAATATCTCCTTGGTGCTATCAGTTATTTAGAGTAGTGAGCACGAAGGCGTGAGAAACACAGACATACTGACTTCAGGAAACAGAAGAGATATTACTTAAAATAAATGTTTGAAAGGAGTTGCTTTCTTGAAGTGAGTTGTTCCATTCAGCAGGCATTTTTCAAGGGCTTACTCTTTGCTGGGCACTGTTCTTAGCACTAAGGATATTATCAATCAGCAAAGCAGAGCTTATATCCTAGCCTCTTTCTCCCACAGAAGTAAATCAGAAACCTTCTGGATAATGTAGAATGCCAGTTAGTTGTGTGCTACTTAATTTGGAAGCCTAGGAAACTTTGTCAATGGCCAACCACATGTTTCACAGAAGGCGGATGATGAAGAGTCCCCTCCACCCACTTTTCCCACCCAAGATAATGTGGCAAAAAATAGCTCCCTACGTTCTATCAAGGAGGAGCATACCACTGTACCATTTCTTGCCTCTGCTAAATTGGGCTCCATTTCATCAAACAATTGCACTGTTAAAACTTATTATCTCCCACCTCCTTTTGTCTCTGGTACTTTCTGAAGCATATTTTTACCCGTGTCACTGACACCACTATCATAGGCCAGTGAAAGTCTACCTGGCAAATGGCAGATATAACCTGTGCCAGGTAGGGAGTACGTGCATCGACAGTACTCTTGGCTCCCCTTTGTGCAATTTCTTTCCTTAGGTCCAATCTGGAAGTCATTCTGTTTGTCAGAAGGCCAGGGGGTGATGAAACAACCCTCCCACCACTGAAGCACCAGGGCAACACAGAGAAGGAGAGAAAAGAGGAGACAGAAAGCCATAGGATCCAGACCATATCGAAAATGGCCCTTCCTGGTTAAAAACTGGCAGGTGCAGGCAGTTTTCTGAACATTTTGAGGAAGCAGCTTTTCTTCACCATGGAGTTAGAAGGACTCGTTTTAAGTGTGAGATGTGATGGGTTGGAGTTTAAGCCTTTGAATTATCTGCAATTAGCCATAAAAGCCCTGATAGAAGAAAGCAACATCTTTGTGCAGACAGACATGCCCTGGGACAAAAACTGCAGAGGAAACATGGAAAAAAGCAGGAAGAAGGCGTCCCATGGAGACCTTCTGGTCCAAGGAGACCAGAAATCCACCTGGTGCTAGAATAGACACCATTTTCTTTGACACTGTTGATTAAAGTGTATGCTTGAGTTTGGAACAAAAGTGTTGTTGATTTTAAACCAGCGTGTTAGAGAGGAAATTGGATATTAATATCAGAACCACATGTGTAGTATTTGTAGCTTTTTTCATATAACATGTATCATAACTGCAGGGGAAACAGTATGGATTCATTCCACAGAGGACATTCAACTAATCTCTCTTTTGTCTCTTCATATCAATTTTAAAGTAAGTCTTTTTACCAGTTGAAAGACAAATACATTTCATTGTTTTCTCATTGTATAAAATTGCAGAATTCATGAAAGCACTACAAAAGAAAAATCACATTTTAAGAAACCAGCGACTCTTATCCCATTTTGGAGGAATAACCACTATTAAATATTTGGTGTGTATTCTTTTGGTCTTTGTTTCTATGTATTTTTGTTTCTTCTTAGTGATCACCTTGCAATACTGAATTGTAACCTTTCCTTTTTCTACCTCGGTACTGTGTAATGAAGATTTCCCCCACAGCATTAATATTTCAGATGATTCCAGCTTTAACAAAGCTGCTTCAGTTCCCTGTAACTAAATTTGTGTCTCACATTCAGGGTAATTTCCTCAATGAATTGCTAAGTCAAAAGATGGGCCAGTTTTAAAGATTTTTGATAAATATTGCCTATGTGTCCTCCAAAGAGTTTGTGTTGTGCCTACCAATTTACTCTCCCAGCAGCAATGTTTGAAAGGGACTCTTTCTCCTTCCAATACTAGGAATCATCCACTTTTTACCAACTACTTAGGAGGAAAATGTTGCTCACTGGTTAAATTTAAATTTCTTTGAATACTTGTAAAGATTTTCCTATGGATTCATTGTCCTTTAGCATTTCTTTTTTGTGTGTTCTATTACCTCTTTACATTTTTTCATAATATTCTCGAATTATCTTGTATAGTAATCTTATAATCGTTTTTATTACATAAATTGTCCATTCACATTTTAATTTATATATAAATTGTAAATTAATATATATTTATTATATATAAATGTACTGTTTATAATATATTTATATGTATATATCATTATATATATATTTTTTATATAATCAACTTTATTGACTTTTTCCATTGTGAATTTTGCTTTTCTGATACACTTAGACAAATATTCACATTTTCCCTAGCTGTTTTATAGTTTCTTTTACTTTGTTTTCTTTTTTCTTTAATTCTTGGTTTTTACTCTTTAACCATTAATATTTTATTTTAGTGTATGGCATAACTCTTTGGATGCAACTACTGATTTTTTTCTAACTAGTTTTCCAGTTGCCCATCTCCATCTATTATGTAGTTTATCTTTCTCCATTGATCTAAAAGGCCCTCTGGTCAGTGTTTCATCTAAGAATAAAGAATTAGATTGTCTATAATCAAGTCTTTAAAGAGTTTCTCAGTAAAATTTGTACTTTTCTTCACCTAAACCCTGTACCTTACTTGCGTAGTCTATTCCTAATTATTTCACATATGTATTACTATTGTGAAGGAAATTTCTTCCCATCATGTTTTCTTACTCAGTATTTTTCAAGATGTCCTCTGAGGAGCAGTAGTCCTAAGAAATGATCTGGAAAAGTTTCCATAGTCTGAACAGTTAAGGAAAAACTTCTCAAAGCCTATGTATATGTGGCTGGTGAAACTTCAAGAGGAAGCCAAAGTATGAAATGTTTCCTAAATGTATTTGGTGTAGAAACTTAATTTTGAGGAGCATTTTTAGATTTCAGAGGGACAACTATTTTAGAAAACACACTCTAGGAAATTTTGCTCAACAGTGTTGTTACGTATGATTTTTGCCTATTACTCTGAGCCAGATATTGATAATACTAATAAAGTGCCTTCCTATTTCTAGGTAGACCTTTGTGGGCATGTATCTAGATGATTATATGATTTTGTTCCCCTCTTTTGAACTACCGATGCAGTGGACTAAACAGTAGAAGTCTTAACATTAAACTAAACCCAAATCCCTATCGGAAAAAAAAACCCCTATTTGATTCACCAATTTATTATGCTTTTAATATAGTGCTGGATCCAACATATTAATATTTTACTTCGTTTCTTGCATCTCTATTTATAAATTAAATTGGAGTAAATTTTCTCCTATCTTCCCTCTGTTTCTCTTTCCTTCTAACTTCCTTCCCTCCTCCTCCATCCCTTCCTTCTTTCCTGCCTTTCTTCCTTTCTCTGTCATGTTTTAGCATCAGAGTTAGTCTAGCTTTATAAAATGATTTGAATAGCTTTCCATACTTTATATGCTCCCAACATGGAGATTCTTAGAAACTTTAAAAGAATTTTTCTATAAAGTCAATTGCCAAGTGTTGTTTTTTAATTTAAAAAATCTATGTTAACTTTTAAAAGGGGGTTCCTGGTGATATGACTGCTTAGGTTTTATACTTCCAGACCTAATTTTTGGTAGCTTATACATTCCTTAAAAAACATCTGTTCCATATAGACTTTCAAATATGCCCACACAGAAATTTATAAAACATTCTTTTTATTATTAAAAATACCTCTTAACCCTATCTTTATTCATTTATTATTGTTTTCTCTAGTTTTCTCCCCAAAGGACCAACTCTTTTTCATTCTATAGTTTTCTTCTTTCTAAATCATTAATTTCTTCTTTGAAAAAAAAAATTCCTGTGGGAACTCTCTTTAGGTTTATTTTGTTTTCACCCCCATCTCCCTATGTAAAGGCTTAATTCATTTATTTTAATTTTAAATAAAAATAGAAATGAAAAAGAATGAAAAGCTATAGTTTTTGTTTGATTATGATTTGACTAAACCTTGTAAGTTTTTATACTAAATGCAGGATACTGGTGAAAGATGCAAATCCTGCAGCTAGATTGTTTTATCTCAAATCCATCTCCATCACTTATTCTCTGTGTGGCCTTGAGAAAGTTACTTGACCTCTCTGTGCCTCAGTTTGTTTATATGTAAAAGGAAAATAATAATACTCACTTCAGGATTTTTGAGAGAATTATGAGATAATATATGGAAAATAATTATAATAGTGACTGATACATAGTAAATGTTGAGTAAATATGTATTATGTTAACTTTTTATTTTTTAAACAATTTGTACTTTTACTGAATCCTATTTACTTCAGTTATTAGGTCTCTAATAATTTTTATTAATTGCTAGTTTTTTTGTCCTACAGCTCAAGAATTTGGCCTATAAAATTTATGGCAATGTAGCTTTTGAGGTAGATGGATGAAGGAGGAAGCGAATTACATTTATTGAACATTGCTAGACATTGTGTTGATGGGGTTGGTTGCTTTCAGAGCTCTAACATGGGAATGCAGAAATCTGATCTATGTTGGTCTGTTATCCAATCCTGCAATTCCTCCACTATGATGCTATACTTAAGTTTCATATTACGTGTTTTATCTTTGGAGTGCAAATGCACGCCCACGTGTTCACCATCTTCCTGGGTTTGCACACCTGCCTGGCTCTCTTCCAGAAACTAGTTTTCAGAAAACAGGAGAAAGACACTGTGGAATTACTCAGGTACCAGATATTCCTAATATTCCTAAATTCATTTATGAAAGAGGAAATGGCTTTCTCACAGGGCTTTTAAGCAACTTAACAAAGAAGAGGACCTCGCCTCTAAAGCTAATTCCAGGATGAATTTCTCATGAAAAACCTAAAAAAGGGGATGAAGGACAACCGAATGAGACGTGGGTGAACACTTAGCACCCATTTCGCTGAAGAGCTGGCCAAAATGGTCTGATCTGATGTGTGCTGAAAGGTCTCTCTGAGCTAAAATATCCTTTTTATTGGCCTCCTCGATTCCTTTCCTGAAGGTGCTAGTTCTCAATCTTGGCTGCTCATTTTTAAGGACCTGGGGAATTTAAAAAAATATATGGAGGCTGGGTCTCACCCCAGGCAGATGAATCAGAATCTCAGTAGAGCAGGGACCTTGGGCATTTTTTAAGTGATCTTCAGATGATTCTAGTGTGTAGCCATGGTTGAGAGCCACTGGATAAAGACATTCTTTCCCAAGTCCAAAACAAAAATGGCAGATTTCAATCTTAGAGATTAGCTTTGAGTCATCTTCCAGTTTAGCAGAGAACAGAATAGGCTATGGGACAGATACATTTCGGAAAGATTTAGAAAAAGCTTGGAGTTTGGAGACTTGGCCAGAAGGATATAACTGGATAGGTGAAAGTGTAAGAGACATTGGGCAGCTACCGCTAAGGTAGGAACTTGGGGGACATGGAGAAGGATGTGGGGCGGGGAAATGTAAAGGGCTCAGATGGATGAAGCCAAGCAGAGAAGAGGAGAAAGGGAGCCAGCATCTTTGAAGGGCTGAAAATGCACAGGACGCTGCGCTGAAACATTATGCTTCCTAAGGTCACTCACTTCTCACGACCACCCTCTAAAACAGGAGTTATTTCCCCTAAGTTAAAAATGAGGCAATTGAGACTTAGATTTTTTAAGCAACTTTCCACTAACGCATTCGGCAAGATGGCTTGGAATCCGCGTTCGTTCCTCTACCCAGAAGTTTCTCTAACGTGGTGCCAGGGACCCTACCTTCCTCAGACCTCCTGAAACTGAATCTTGAGCCCAGGAACGGGAATTGTAACAAGTTCTCAGGTGTGATAGTTATGCCCCTAAATGCTTGAGGCCTGGTATCTCACACGCCAGCTCTTCATAAATGTTAACGACTCTCTCAGGGATCGTGTGAAAATGCAGATTGTGACTCAGTGGGACTAGGGAGGGGCCTGAGATTCTGCATCTCCAACAAGCTTTTGGGCAATGCTAAAGCTGCTGACCCCTGGACCACACTTTGACTAACGAGTTCCTATACCCACTGCCCGGAACCCCATCCATACTGAGGCCAAAGCCTGAATCTCCAGCAGTCAGGCTTCTGCAAGCAGCTAGGCCAGCCTGGACATTCATAGGCATGTCTGCTGATGGCTGCTCAGCTGGCTTCTCACCAGGGGTGAGAGCTCGCCTTGCTCATCTGTCAGAGGGGAGAGCCAAAGTCACTGGCAAGCACCTGCTCCGAGCCCTCAGGAAGCCAGCGCCGAATATAGCCCCACAGCAGCCGAGCTGCGGAGAGACAGGCTTTATAGGCAATTGCCTGTAACCACAGTCCGGCACCGGCCCCAGCACACAGCCTGGAACCAATTCCATTCCTGCCAAATGGCTGGACCTGGGAAATTGCAAGGAAAAGAGCTTAACCACCAGGAAGTTGGGGTTGAGATCTTTTTAGTACTGTTTTTTCTTAATCAGTACAACATTTGGGATCTATTACCATGACTTTACGGTTTTCCCAGTGTGTGGGCTTTATGGGATTTCACCTTCACTGGGGAGTATTTCAGACTTAGGAGTTTAATTCTGTTATCTTCCTTCCTTGATCATAAAAAAAAAAGCACTGACCAAGAACTTGTTACTTCATGAGGGAAAGAAATCGTATTTCTCTGTTATCTCCCAAAAAGGGCTTGGCTCTTTCTGAAAAATTAATCACCCTATCTTTTACACGTTTAAGCTCCTTGGCGTTGCACGGGAAATTATCTGTTCCACACTTGAATGAAGCAAAAGCAACTCCATACGCCTCGTCCTTAATCTCTCTTAGTTTTCTTCCAATTAGATGTAATCTTTTTCCAATACTCTAATTAATACTTCCACATTAAATATTAGGGCTTGTAAGAGAAAAATCAGCTGTAATATAGTTGCATCAAGCCAAACAGGATTTTCAAGCCCTTGCCCTTAATCTTTCTTTCAATTTTCTGCCATTTAGAAACAATTTTTTCCCCAACACTCTAATGAATGCAAATGATATTCGTGATTAGTTAGTATTATGCTAATCTGAGCCTGGAATTTACCTAAATCTGCATGGTGTTGTCTGAGCACCAGATTGCTTTGGGTTTCTGAGGAAAATTACATTAGCCTGCCAGATGTACAAAACATGATAGAGTAGAAATCTGAGCAAATAATCAAGATTACATTAGTTTTGGTTCTTAATGAACAACTGTTGGCATTAGGGATTACAGACAAATTATGGTTTTCCTCTCTGAGCTCAAGCAGCTAAGCAGCTGTTGTGAAGGTCCCCTTTTCCTGGCTACCCCTAAATAGATTGGGAGCCCCTAGGGCAGGGGGAAAGCATCTAAAATTTCACGTAATTTAATTTGTTCCATTACAAAGTAATCATCACTCCGAGGCCCACAGCTAACCTCCAAATTTCCACCCCCCACCCCCGCCACCAACCTTTCTCTGGAATGCAGGAGAAATTCAAGTGAGTATCTAGGGCAGAAATTCAATGTGTTTTTCTTCTCTCCCGGCTTGGAGGGACGTGGGTTACATGCCTCCAAGCTGTACCTGCTTTCTGTACCCTTTGGGCCACTTTCCAAAAGGGTGCCTGCCTAATTCCTGCTACTTGGGTGACACAGATGGAATGCTGCTGATAAGGATTATGTAGGTAACACAGTACATCTGGCTACAGTCTAATAGGCTGGGTAAGCCAGAAACTTGCAGAAAACAGCAGCCATCTGAGCTTAGACCCTTGTCCTGTGTCATTTGATCTATGTCTGTGAAGTTTCACTATAATGAAATCCTTGTCCTGCAGTGGATGTGTGGTGTGTGTCATCGTGGTGCCGATGGTGTATAGGTAGGGGTGTTTTCATAGCCCATGGCCCTGTTCCTGGACCTTTTTTTTCGTTAAATCAATCAGCAAAATAGGGCTGTTGGTGTGGATTTTTCTGCTCAATTTAAGTGCCCTCAGTTAGAGCATGATGCCTTCTTCTATGTGCTATTTTCAGGTCAAGAGCCATGCTTTCTCTTGCCACTGGGCTTTTATATATGCCGATCCCTCTGTAGAAATGAATCTTCTCCCCTCTCTCCTTTGCCTCTGCAGAAACTACACCACCTCCAAGATGAATTAGGTGTCTCTTTTACATAGTTTCACGACAGCCGATACCTCACCAACAAAGGACTTGTCCCACTGTACTCTACACTTGATGTAAGCTCCATGAGGAAGGGAAGGAAGTTTGCCTTGTTCATACAGCATTTTTCTTTTGCGTGCTCTGTGCAAATTTGTTGATAGTGAGTAGATTTATGCGGTCATAAATGCAGTGTTAATAGGAAGGCAAAGATTTGGGTCTATAAACCATTGTAAAATGGATGTTCGAAATGATAAAACACTGGCAACAAGGTCATCACAAAGATATTTATGTTCTGTATAGAGGCTAAGGACCTGTCAACCCATGGCCTTATGTTTTGGAGCAAGATAACTAATGAAGAACAGGTGTTTGTGTTATGGGCACAGGCAGCTCTTGACTTGCTCTAGTTGGCTGAACACAGCTGCCTTGAGAAGGGAACTTCTTTTCCTGTCTCCTGTCCCCACCTCACCCAGTGAGAGGCCCATTGCTGGCGAGAATCTCATTTTAAAAAAAAAAAAAATCAACACCACCTATTATTCAGCTGGATAGCCTAGATTCCCCAGCTGTCATCATGATCCAGTATCCAATGGTGGGATCCCGGATGGACTGATGGGATAGAAAGAATAGAGTAGAAACAAGAAAGCAGAGTAGGAAGATGTGTGTTAGGTCCACCTCCAATCTTAACCTTCAGCCCTCACTACCTCCGTCCCATAGTTTCTGGGCTCAAGAGGGGCACAGGAAGAAACCCAGAGAGAGGAAGATGGCGAGAAGGGGAAACCAAGTCATAGAGGAAGGAAAGCTTCTTCCTTCCCTTCCTTGTCGATAATAGGAAAAAGAAAGAGGAAAGCGACAAGGAGGAGGGAGGAGTAAAGGTCACCAGCTGGTCCTCCGCCACCCCCTTAGCACTCTCCAGGCGTCCCAGGCCATCTTGCTGGTTCTCAGCTCCCCTCTCTGGATGAGAGTAGTGGAGTCTACTTCTCTCTCCCTTAGTGATGGGGAATTCCTTCTCCCCTGAGAGAAAGGGACTGATGAAAGGAGGAAGGGCCCTTCCCCTGAAATAGCAAGGTGTTGTGCTCCTGGCCCTGGTTGCCTGGAGCCACTGTTGCACCTGGTACACCGTGGGTGAAACTCTCTTTGATGGGTCCTTTGAGGACCTACTGCGCACGTTACAGAATTTCTAGTGACTGACGTCTAGTGCACTTTAGAGCACAGCTCATTTGTAAGTGGTGTATGTGTTTAGGGGCGTCTCTGTAAAAAGCAGAATGGGCTTTTTAAAATACATTTATGTATTATTATTTAATACATTATTATTAGATATTTATAAAATTTATAAATTGTGTGTCCAAAGCACTAATGATGGGCTAAGAAACTGGCACTTAAGGCAAGCTCAAGTTCATTCAACAAGTCTTATAGATGACCCTCTGAACAAGGGTACAGGGGGTGGGAGAGAAGTCAAGAGAAGAAACATGAGGCCACGTAAAACGTGATCTACTCTCCAGAAATTTACCATTGAGTTCAGGGAAAAAATGAAATCAGTGATACTAGTCGTATATAGACTAAAATGGATAGGAGCTCAGAATCTAGGAGAAATCACTTTGTCAGAACAAGTGATGGGTGGAGTCTTTCTGGAACTGAAGTCACTGACTTGATTGCTAAGAATCATTTCCCCAACATGTAGTTTCCGTGGCTTTTTTGGTGGGAAGGAGGGGTTGATTTTATTTTTTAACCTTATTTTTTGTTTTTCCTTATGCATAGAATTTATTTATTGGAAAGCACTGCATATATTTTATATGCAGCCAATAATCAATATTAACATGAAGACTTTCTGTATACTGGGCAGGTTTATGAATATCAACTCACTGAATCCTCACAACAAGCCTTAAGAGCAGATCCTGCTACCATCCCCGTATATAATAATCAAGGAAATTGAGGCACAGAGAGGCTAAGTCACCTAAGTGTATCCAGCTGGTCGATAGCATATTTGGGATTTGATCCCAAAGGTAAGGTAGTCTGGCCTTAGAAGCCCGGACTCTTAATGGCTTTTGCAAATACATGCCATTCTGACTCCCAACATAATCTGAAACACCCTCTAAAAGCTATTTTTATATCCTATACTCTCCTCCATTTTAATTTTAGCTGCCCCTCAGTTCTCTACTTTATAAATATTATAAAATGCAGATTGGTGAGAATATGAAGTTTCCATATTCTAAAGAAAATATTTATACTTTCTAACTTTCATCCATTCCATATGAGGTTATGTAAAGTGCAAAAGGTATTACCTTACATAGTACCTCAGATTTCCTTCTACTAAAAATTTCAGGGGAAAGAAAATTCTTTAGGAAAACACCTGTTCTATCCATCTTCTTTGATTTTTACCAAAAGGACATTTCTTTATGTTTTCAGTGGGAAATTAAACATTAAAGTCTGTACACATTATTTTTCCCCCTCACATTCTTCCATCTCATTCCATCATCTTATTTGCAAAACGAGGGCCCATTCTATTGTGCTAATTCTCTGATGAAGATAAGATTTCAACATGCATTATAAATATGGACCCAGCCCAGTAGCCATCACCTCCTTTGAGCCCTTCCTGTTCTTCTTCCAAGGGCTGATTGGACTGATTCTTTTATTCTTAGAGCAGCTCAGAGGAGAAACACCCCAGTGGAATGTTCTACACTGGGGCCACAGAGCAAGACTGCAGGCACCCAAATAATCCCTCTCTTCTAATGAGTATGAAATTCCTTTAAAAGGTGGGGCTCAGATAATAAAACACCTCTAACTACAAGAATCTGAAGCACCTCTATGCAGATAATGAATTCAGCCTCAACAGAGAACTTTCACCTTCACTCACTGTTTTTCAAACCATGTATCCTGACCCATTAGTGGGTCAAGATATCAATTTAGTTGGACAACACCTTCATTTAAAAAGATGAAATAGAATAAAATAGAAACTATTAAAAGTGCATTTCAGGCATTAGGAGTAAAGAGTATTTTATGAATGTTTAATTTTCATTCTATGTATTTATGTATGTGTGTGCTAGGTTATGATGGGAAGCCCACAAAAGTTGGAAACCACTGCATTTCATTTGCTTCCTACAGTGGCTCAAAGAAGCAGGCAGGACTCACAGGTTAAATGGCTTCCTTATCCTTACAGACCAGTTCAGGAACAACCATCTAGTTCTTTTGATTCTCAGCGCCACTGTCATTCCGCTGCCCCCATTGATTCAGGACAAGAAAATGAAGCCAAACAAAAGACAGCAATAACACTCTGTTAACCCAGCAGTGGATGATGCTTCTAACGTAACAGGGGACAGAGCAGGACAAAGGATTCAGAAGTCTCTCAGCCTTTTTGAAACTCTCAACACTAGATGCAAAGGAAAGTATCCAAGAACTTCCAATTAAAAGATGAATAAGTTCTGGGATCTAATATACAGCATAGTGACTATACTTAATATTGTGCTATACACTTGAAATTTGCTAAGAAAGTAGATCATAAATGTTCTTACCATACACACACACACACACACACGTAACTATGAGATGATGGTGGTGTTAAGAAACCTTATTGTGGTAATCATTTAATAATATACAATGCATCAAATTATCACATTGTACACCTTCAACGTATATAATGTTGTCAAATATATCTCAATAAAGCTGGAAAAATAATCAAGAACTATTTTTTTAATATTTCACAAGGCCTTTCAGAAGTGGAATAAGGCTTCTAACTAAAATGTCAAGTTCCTTTGCTTTGGCTAGAATTACGTCAACTCTGTGTTGTAACATGGGTTGTAATGTGCTGTTCAGATGTTCTTTGATGTCTCTGGTTAGTCCCAGTGTAGTGGGAGGTGCTGATGCCCTGATTCTTCATCATGGCACTGCCCGTTACCAGCTGTGTAAATTTGGACAAACTATTTAAATCCTCGGAGCCTCAGTTTCTTCTGCTATAAAACGGGAGTTACATCTACTCTTCAGGGTTGTTGCAAGAATGAAATAAGATCATATATACGAAGTGCCCAGCGGAAAAGCTGGTACTTAGGGGTGCTTAGTAGATGGTCATGTCTAAAAAAATGCAGCAACTCACAGTTCAATAAGGGCAACTTGCTCAGTTAATGGAATCTTTCAAAATACAGGATAGAGGTGTCAACATAATGAAAGAAGTACCTTTAGGGGCAATGTTGAAAACTGATACCGTACAAATCATGTAGCCCCTAAATGCTGCCTATTTGCTGAAAGACTGGAAGGCTGTTTTCTTAGTCCTTGCCTGGAGAGATGGCTTTGGCCAAAACCTTTTGGTTGCTCAATAATTACTCACTTTACCGGTTGATAGTCCTACGGCCAAGAGTTTAGAGAATATTAATCAATACATCGGCAACATTTCCCTATACCCATGCTGTTGTTTGAAATTCCCTATTAAAGCTTAGAAAAGAACCAATCTGCACAAGCAAATGTTTTCAAAGCACCTGATAAGAAAAGCACTTGCGAGGGAGATAAAGTGAAGGGAAACATCCCAAACCGACAAATGTGGCTGGTTCTGAACTGATTGATTGATTTGTTAATTAATTTATGATGGCGCAACAATAATTACAAGCTACTGTTTGTCAGCCAAATCACTTGTGATGAAGTCAAAGGTTCACATCTGTGTGCACGTCCCAAGGATCAATGCAACAAATTAGCTCGGTTGGCTTTTTTCCACTAAAAGCTAACATGTGTCATCAATATTCCAGCGTTCGTGTGTGTAAACTAATTGATTGAACATTCATGCTACATAAACATGCTGTTTGTATTATGTGGGGTACCATTTATAAACATCTTTGGTGCCAAAATAATGAATAGCCTCACATAAGATAATTAATATCTTATTGGAGAAATAAAATGGCAATTTAAGGTTCTTCTACTTATGGATAAAAAAAAGCACTGTTGCCTCTTCAAAAGTCTTGGTCATTATTGTATGACATAGTATTCTATTGTACAATTCCTCCTTAGAGCAAGTCTGAGGAAATTTTACAGACAAGGCGAAAGAAGTTTGGGGAGGTGGTTCAGATTTATCAATAATAGCAAACGACCTGTAACTCTAGAAATTTACAAGTGTTACTGTCCTCTGCAATGCATGCTATAACATATATGATGTTATTTTTAGTCTCATATTCTTCCATCTGTATCTACCCAAAGCCCACATTTGAGAAATCCAAGTTTACTTTCCTCTGCATAACCTCCACCAGATTAGCTGTCGGCATCAGCATTAAACCTTGACACTGTGTCGGAACAGTTGAAGACACCGGGAAGGTAGAGTGAAGACTACTTATCTTGTAGTCACAGCTCTTCCACTGCTCCTTCAAGCCAGAGGCTCTGCTTTGGAAGGGAGAACAGTGCTTCTGGATGTAGCAGTGATCAGAGTGTTTGGGAGCAAAAATAATGATCCACACTTTTTTCTACCATGTCTCTCTACCATCATTTCACATTAAAATATCCCAAAAGAAGCATGGGAGGAGACAAGTAAACAAAAGCAGTTGTTATGTCACTAGTTTCTATTAGATGTGGAAATGAATCTTATACATAGGGGCAGTATCTGGCCGAGAGGGCTCTAATATTTTCTAGGGGACTCCAGAATACTCTCCCAGATTCACTTTATGACAGCACAAGGAAAGGGGGTCTTAGGAGGAGGGGTGGGAAGCCTTCCAGGCTCTGAAGATTGGGCTGCAGAGTTTCTAATACTGGGGCAGCACTCCCAGGGCTGGCTCTGGGAAGCAATGTTCTCGTTTTCATTTAGACATAGACTTACAGTGTTTGAAAAGGGCCCAGTCCAAATAGATGATTTTTTTTTTTTCACTTGACCTCCTTCTCAAAATCATTTAGAAACCTTTACTTCTTAACAAGTGCTTGGGTACCTTCTTTCTCACTTTCCCAAAGACCCATGTCCCTCCTAATCTACTAATTCCATTTTAGGTTTTAGTTATTCTCAGTGTGTTTCCCTGAGTCCTAACCCAAACACCAGATGTTAAAACGCCAACCCACAACCGAGGCCTTTTCCAACATCACAATAAAGGTAAATGCCGACCCACAACTGAGGCCTTTTCCAACATTACAATAAACGTAACACACATGGAAAGGTGATTGAAACCTTAGAGTGGGAAAATAATCAGTCCTCTTAAATGAAACTTATTTCATCAAAAATAAGAAATTAAACAGGACTTCCCTGGTGGCACAGTGGTTAAGAATCCCCCTGCCAATGCAGGGGACATGGGCTCGACCCTGGTCTGGGAAGCTTACACATGCCGCGGAGCAACAAAGCTTGCGAGCCACAACTACTGAAACCCGCACGCTCTAGGGCCCGCTTGCTGCAACTACTGAAGCCTGCTTGCTGCAACTACTGAAGCCTGCATGCCTAGAGCCCATGCTCCGCAACAAGAGAAGCCACCGCAATGAGAAACCCGTGCACCGCAACGAAGAGTAGCCCCCGCTCACCACAACTAGATAAAGCCCACGTGCAGGAATGAAGACCCAACGCAGTCAAAAAAAAAAAACTTAAACAAAAAGTTCACTTATTCCAAAGTCTCCTTGCTTTGGTCATTTACCCCTCAAAATACATTATTAGCCTTTCCCAAAATCTCTAACTTTGTAGACCCCTGAAAGATCTTAGACACTATGGTAAAAGTAGAGTTGAGAAAATAGGAGATCGTGGATGTGAACAACAAAGGTTTATTCCCCTGCTGCCTTACCACTTGGTAACAACCATGAGACTGTCTGCTGGAAGGGAAATATAATTTTGCTGCTTTTAGCTTCTGGGCATTCTTCCAACTCTCACCCTCGGCTTTAAAACTTTGCTGCTAATTTCACCATAATTCCTACATGCTTCTAGCACATTTAAGTTTCATCTTGAAAAGGGCAGTGTGGTGTACATAACTTGAGCCACAGATTAGAAGCCCATCATTGATCAACTCAGAACTTACTGTGTCTCTTAGTAAAATGGGTTAGCAATAGTCTTGAGGCAATTTAACAATTATTTATTAAGAGCCTTTTATGTGCAAAATACTGTTTAGATTTGGTAAATAAGACCTGGCGCCCATCCTCTTGGGGCTTATAATTTTGGTTGTACATCTGAGCAGCTAAATAATATAAGACAAATCTTATATTCATACATAATAAATGTCATATAAAAAAGTAGGTTCATTTGTATTGGAATAGTCACAGGTTACACACAGCATAAAAACATATTCAATATGCTAGGGTGTCTCAGTTTAAACAGTTGCTGATGATATTGTTACTTCTAACAATCGTGAAAATGAGAGAAAAAAAATCCCATTTACAGCATACTGTGTTGTCCGTTATATTATGGGACAAGCTAAATCATTCCCATTATAATACATGCTAAGTGTGAGTTAAAATAATAACTTCATCAAAGAATTATTATAATCTGAGTTTTGTGGTACAAAGAGCAAGCTTATATCAATGAAAAATCTAAGAGATGAACTGCAAGATGGTACAGATGACCCCTGGGAAATTTTCCTTATTTCATATCTTCTCATTAAATATACAAAAGGAGGTGGTGGGTATTATTATCACTGCTATTGCATGGGATGTTGGTGAACTAGTAGTGCATTGTTATGTGAAGGATTAAGCCCTCTGAGTTTAGCAGTAGGATTTGCAAAGAGCATCACATAGCTAGCATTTTCTCTGTGCCTGGTGGAAATTTACCACTATCTCAAGCTCCAGAACACTGGCAAAATTCTGGGAAACTTTTCTTCACCTACCCATGTTTAACACCACCAGATAATAATATGTGTACCTTCAATTAGTTTTGCATTTTACAGTTTAAGTCGTTTATTTTATATTATCTCATTGGAGCCTCACAAAAACCCCATGAGGTAAACAGATATCAAAACTTGAAAATGGAAATGCTTTGCTTGCCAATTTCTTTTCAAAAAATTTCCCCCAGATGGCTTATGACTAGAGCGAGTCTAATTGTCTCGAGGAAAGATGAACGCAATCACATTTCCAAAGACTTCAGCCACCTCCAATCCCAGAGCTGTAGAATTCTCAGACTCAGCTCGAGGGGGAGTGAGCTGACCCACCGGACGCACAGGGAGAGCTGAGCCTTGGAAAGAGGTTGGGCTCGAAGTTGGAAGGGCAGGCAGGTGCAGAGGAGGCAATGGCAGAATACACGACCGTGGTCACAAATCGTGAGCCATAACCCAGGTCATTGGATGAGACAGTCGACTGTTGGGTTCTGGGGGAGGCGGAACAGACAAACCCCCCGACCCCGCATTAATGGCATCCACTTCAGTAAGTTTCTTAACCTCAGAGACCAGTGGCCCCATCTCTAAAGACGGGCTGATAATTCTTATTTCATTGTGCTATGCTGAAGACTGAATGAGATGACAGATATAAATTGCCGCCTGCCAAGTACCCAGCAAACACCTGGCAAATAGGAGGCCCTTAGGAATCATTGATTAAGTCTTTTGCCTTTAAAATCGTAGAATTTAATGTTTAAAATTACCTTAATATGTAACATTGGCCATTGAATCTCGCCAAGCCCAAGGAAATACTTCAGGAGGCTCTGCTTTTAAGAAATCTGTTACAATTTGCAATGAAAAATACTGAATTTTTAGGATTCATTCAATGTACGTGGTTCCCACCAAAAAAGTTTAGATGAATTCAAAAAATCAACGTGGTTATGAAAGCCCCATAGGAAATGCTAGAGTTACATTTACTTAATCCACCCTATGTATTTTTGGAGCACCTACTAAGTGCTCAGACTAAGAGTCTGTTTAGTCACAGCTTGCTGTAGCCCCTTGTACCGTGAACTTGGGATTTACAATGCAATTACCAGATGCCTCACCAACGCCATCTCATTCATCCTCACGACAGGTCGGAGCAACAAGTAATGAGTATGATTATCTGCACCTCACAGCTGGTTCTACCAGCCGTGAGAGGAGCACATTCGTTTGCCAGAGGTCACCAAATCTACATTTCCCAGGATTCAACCCTGTGCTCATAAACATATCCATTATGTTATAACCTCAGAAAATGAACACAGTAGTGAAAAGTTAAAAAAAATAACTGCTTTCTGAATAAAGGTATTTTTTAGAGAAGTGCTGGATTGAAATTTATGTTAGAGCAGTAAGAAATGAAAATTGTTATTAAAGCTGTCCATTATATGATACTCTAAATCTGCCCTATTATAAAACATGCTAAGTGTAAGTTGAAATGAGAATAATGATCATAACTAACGTTTACTGAATTTTCTCCCGGCTCTCTGCTAAGCACTTAAAATGCAATGAGATTTTAAATGCTTAGTCTGTGAAATACATAGGATAGCTACACATAGGCCTTAATCGAACTTCCTGTGAAAAGAACTTTTGCACTGAAGTGCATTACCCTGTTTTGCACATTGAGATGCAACAGAGGAAGGTAATTCTCTTTCACTGGCCTGGTATATTTTTACTGGTATATTTTCCTATATCCAAGTTCACTTTCTCAGCCCCTCAGAATATATATTATAAACATAGTATAGAAAATGTCACAAAATAATCTCAAGGAATTAAAAAATGCCTAAAAGGTCACTACCTTGACACTACCTTGACATCATTCAGTTATGTTCCATAAATACACTGTAGTTTCAATGACCTTGTGAGCATCATATATCTCTCTTTGTTGACTAGTCTCTAAACTGGAAAATCAACACCAGCTTTCTCACAGATTGAAGAGATAACACTCTTTGAGAGCATGACCCTTTGCTTCCAAAAAAGAACAGGAAAAAAGGATAGACGGGCACTTGTGTTTCCTTACTCTCTGATTAAATTAATAACCATCTGATCACTATTTATTAAGATAGGATCCAAAGGATATTTTCCTTATCCAAAGTTTATAGGTTGAATTTGTTATGCAAGCACGTAAGTGAAAAGAAATCATGGAAAATGAAATAAAAATCTTTCTGAGATAAAAGTGTCTTGGAAGAACATTAATGTATTTGTATTTATCTAGCTACATCTTCCATACAGTTTAGTTTTATTTAAATATGCTAAAATGGTATTTCAAATGAAAACATATCACTACAGGATATTGGTATGGAAGATGTGTAATAAAAAAAGTGCAATCTACCTATGAGAAAATTTGAAATATTGACAAAGTATGAACATTATTTATAGATGCTGAAATCTTTTTTTTCACTCAGACATCACCATCATCATTATTGTCGTTTTTTGACTCAGGAACTGATATTTAATAAACTATTAGTCCTTACCCACATCATTAACTGCACAGGAGATGGCTTACGTAACGGTAATGTTAACATTTACCTACAAGACTAAGAGAGAGTACTGAAAAGATGTATTAACTGCCTTTGACAATGAGTGACGAATCTGGAAATGTAATATCTACATGTTTACCAACACTATGGAGGAAACAGAAATTATTCAGAAGCCTTTACTAATATCACGAGTATCCCCTGCTTATAACACTGGGACATGGGTTTAATTCCAACATGGAGACATAGCCTTGCTTGTATCTGCATCTAGAACACTATCTGGCATATAGTAAGTTCTTAACAAATATTTGTTAAATGAAACATAAGTCTCATAGCTTTTAATTCTGGAAATAGATTCAATGTATAGACATAATATCTTCAGGCAACTAGTTGACATGGTTATTATCTGTATGGTGTGCATTAGTTTCTATTCCATTTCTAAAGGCAATAAAATAAAATTCAAAATTAAATAAATACGGAATTTTGATTTTTCAGATATACCTTTGCATAGCTGGTAGGTTACAAAGGAGTGTGAATATAGTTAGTAGGCTAGGCAGGAATTTTTTCATATATAATTTTAGCATATTAATTAGATTGTTTAGGAACTCTTGCTTGTAGTGAAGTAAAATAAAATACCGACTGTAACATATACTAGTTCTAGCATTTGTAAGAAGATACATTAATTTTAGGATTTTCAGTTAAAAATAATTAATAGTAAACCTAAGTTCACCTCAACTTCTCAAAGACTTTAGAGAAATATTTGCCGTGAAAACATTCTCTTCAATGTCACTGTACCTATATTGATGTTTGTTGTCAAGTCATTTAATTAAAATTTGTATGGAGAACAGAATTTGACTTTTAAAACAGTGATAAATTTATTAGTATTAGTATTGTCTTAAACCAAATGATAAAATTATATAAAAGTATCATATTTTAACACATCAACTTCTCAAAAAGAAAATTAGTTTCTTTCAAGAAAAATTAAAAGTATATTACATCCAACTAGATTCATTGGTATTCAACCAAGAACCACCTTTGTGCCTTTGATAATGTGAGAACGGGTTAAATTTTTATGTTTACCTGCCTGTTTCCTTTGATTAATATTTACGAGACCGTGAGAATTTCAAGTCTCAGACTAGCAATTAGTTTTCTGAATTAATTTTATGGATTAATATTTATATAATTGTCGTTCATGATTAAGGTAAATTTACAAATGTTCTGTCCTGGTTCTGTGGGATCAAAGGATTAGTCTTATGAAATTTAGAAAAAATAAATAATGTCTGGTGCATACCCGTTACCCTGAAGTTCTAAATAGCTAACAAAGAAGTTCTAATAAGTCTCATGGAGAGCTTTAAATAAGCAGTACAAAATAGAATGGAAAGCCCAAAAATTGTTTTTTTTTAATTTTCATTTTTCAGTAGTTCAAAAGGAAACATACAGCATCCATCAATAACCATTAATGAAACAGTGCTATTTATAAGACACATCTTTAATACATTCCAAGTGGTATTTCCTTTTAAATAACGTGAAAGGTCATCAACAGAGCTCTAAATATAGCCAACCAACTGTAATTTAAACTGCTTACATGATTTTTCTCCTTGAAAGAACTAACAGGCAAAATAATCTAAAGAAGTAAAACATACATGGTTGCCTTATTAAAAAAACTGCATGTATGTACATATTCAACATACACACACACACACACACACGAATTCGCTCTTCTTGCGTTTGTTTATTTTTAGCTGTCTCAATAAAATGTTTTTCCTCCCTCTGTTTTACTAAAACATGCCTATCTAGGAAGGAAAACAGATGTAGAATTGGACAACTACGTCTTGTTTGGGTTTTTTCCCTGTCAAGTAGAATTTATGATCATTGTCACACAATAAGAGAATCTAAGTGAAACAGACAATAAGTCAGGAAGCAATTGCCGGGATACTTGAACACCGTAGCTTTGGAATTCAGGATTTGGTTACTAAAACTTCATTTGATTAAGCCAAATAAGGATACAATATCCTTTCTTACACAAAAGTCCCAGAGTAATTGTAAAAATAAAAGAAGCAATGTCATGGTGAGAGAAGAATCACAATAAACTAGCTCGTAAGAATCTTAAAACACCTTTTAAAATTATTCCTTAAATCCAAAACAGGGGAATCATGGTATAAAGTAGCTTGCATGCACTTTCCTCCCTCTTCTGATATATTATTAACAATAAGCAATAATTTAGTTTAATTAACTAGGTTTTCCATAAATCATCTGTCATTCCAAGTTTTCAATAACACATAATATATTAACTGCTTAGATATTTTTTCCCAAGTTAACCAAGCTTATTAAAACTCAATTGTCCTTAATAAGAAACTTACATATTATTCATGTAACCTAACGAAGGTAAAATAGGAAAATAATTTATGCAAACATTTTTCACTTAATATTTTTTCTCTGAACCTGTCCCTATACACATTCTGCGTCTTCTCAGGCAATAAAAGAACATAATTTTTTTTTTAAATGAATAATCAGCTTACACAAACCTTTAACAATAGTATTCACAACATACTTCTCTTCGGAAGCTAAGATCTCTCTGCACAGAACCAGAATGATGAAACTTAAGGGCGAAATATTTACAGTGATTATCTCAGTCTACCCATGTGAATCTCAGTTTTTAAGTATAAAAAAAAAGAGTAAAACCTTTGACTTTTTTTTCCAACAGAAAAGAAATGTTTCATTTAGTAAAAACATTGATTTTAAAACTCGCTTCTGGAAACATTCTAAAATGATAGTGAAGCGGCACAGTAACGATTCAAACACCACTTCCAATTCTTGGTACAGTCATGTCGAGCAAATCTTTTACATACTCATTTTGCAATATCTTTCTCCAAATATCTGCCAGTTATTTTAAGAGTTCACTGCACCCATGCACAAACCAGTGCTAAAGTCTGAGAGATACAACCATCAATGAACATTTGCCACCGTAGAGCTTCTATCACTTGTAAAATGTACTCCAACTGGAGTAAAATGGTGGAGGGAGAGGGAGAGATAGAGAAATGGGGAGAGAGAGAGAGAGAGAGGGAGGGAGGGAGAGAGAAAGAGAGAGAGAGGCTTCTGTCTTTCCTTGAGGAACTGGCCTTTCTTTCTGAAACTCAAAACAGCAACAAGTAGCAGCGGCGGAAAAGTTTTCCTGCAGGCTGCCACATCTCACATTGGTGAGAAGGCGCAGGGAAGAGCTGCAGTGTACAGGGAAACTTCTGCACACTGAGCTCCCAGGAAGAGCCCAGAAGCAACAGCATAGCATCCACCTTTCGGGAAATTCAAACACATTAATAAGAAACCCTCTCGCCTAGCAGCGCCAGAAGCCCGGACTAATCGGAAGGCGCTCTCTTTCATCTGGGCACGGGAGATGGGCTGACCACCAGGGCTGGGCTGGCCATAGCCCTCCCTACCTAGAATAAAGTGCCCATTGTTTCACACTGTACTAATTGAGGGAAAACAGCCCTTGCAGTAAGCATAATAATTATCAAAGCCAGCAAGCAAAAAGCAGTCAAGATGTAAATGAAAGGGGCAGAAGGAAAGAAAGAGAGGAAGAAAAGAAAAGAAGAGAAAGGAAAAGAAAGAAACGGAAGAAAGGAAGGAAAGAAAGAAAAAAGAAAGGCAATAAATGCTCAGATGAATTAACCCAAGAATGAATTTAATATTCATACTGGAATGCTTCCCTGCAGAAGGTTTGCCCATTCATGTCACGACTATTGCATACAAGAGACCACTGTCCACAAAACAGAAATCAGTAGATTGAAATTTTTCATGTAGCAGTTTTTTGATCTGAAAGGTTTCCTTTCCCAAAACCAGAGCCTTGAATCCCAGCATTCTGATTAAAGAACGTTACGACTTCTCTCCCCCCAATATTATTTTTAAAGTTGAACCACCGGATTCATCAATGTCCTGAATTTTTATGCTGTTTTTTCTCTTCCCCAAATTTGCAGCTGGACAAATATGAGGATTAAAAAAAACCCCAGCAACAACAAACCCACACACATTTGCCCGAGCAAAGAAAAATAATGAACTGAATATGCATATCCTCATTAACTAAATTTAATTACACTGAGTGGCATAGTAATCAGCGGTTGCTCCAGTTACAGTATTCATTGAAAGGGAGGTGGATTCCAAATTAAGGCGAAGCGTGGGGGACAGTCGCATACTGATGAGGGAACCGCACACAACATGATACAATACACTATCGAAATCATTATTCAGAGAAGCTGCAGAAAGAACTACATTACCCTGGTCTAAGACTAATGCAAGAACAATTAGGCAAGAAGGCTCCAGTCCCCCACTGACTGTCCCACCTCCATACATTTCACACCAGCCAGCCCAGGGCCGACTGTACCATTTGCATTTTTCTTTTTTTCAAGAAGTGAACAAAAACTCACACTGCCTTTTTTTAAAACAGCAGGTCTATGTCCCTGGCCACAATAGCGGGGAAATCCTATCTCACACACTGGTGTGCGGAACCACCCCAGGCTCCCACAACTTCAGCTTGAACTTTCTGCAGGCAGGGAACTTTATAACATGTGCATGGAACAATAAAGCAGGGGGGCGGAAAGTTTGGGGGCGGGTGGGTGGAAAAAAATGGAATCCCATCAAACTTACCATCCACCAGGTCCTGGCTGACATGTCATAACATAGCTGCCATTTTATGGAGCTGTCCGATGTTTTCCCAGCCATTATGCTGTCAGCAATCTTCATCAGATGCAGCTCAATGGAAGATAAGACACCTAATCAAGAAAACATCGGCAGTGGCTTTCTGGACTACATGTAGGCCAATCCTTATCACACTGCATCATGGGAAAAGCTCCTTTATTAGCAGGAGGAACTACTGCAACCTCACAGATAGAAAGACAAGGATCAGTTCTTTTGCCTTTTTTTTTTTTTTTTTTTTGGTCTAAAGGGATTGGTGAAAGTAGCTAGCGTTCTTTGTGTATCATGTGTACAAGAGTTAAGTATCTTGCAAGTGGGCGGCTAACTGCTTTGCTGGGCTATGCAGACTAAAGTTTATTTGCATTCTTCTCTGTTGTATATTGTTTGACATGGTCCATGGTCCTTGCTGAGCAGATGAAGGGAGGGGAAGGGGGTGGGAGGGAGGGGAGAAGGAGAGGTAATTGCTCAGAATTAATATCTCCCCCAACAAAGACATAACAGTTTCATTGACACAGTCAGAACACGGTTCAGATGTCACTGCACACACGGGTGTGCGGGTGTGTGTGCGCGAACACGAACACACACACACACACAGTGGAACACACAGGTAGCAGCTGCAGCTGGATTCAGACGAGGTTGCCAAAGGCTACAAACTCCATTCTCAGGCTGGACATATGGAAGTAGTTTAACTCTTTGAAATCTCTGTTCAAGAAGAGCCCTGCAGTCTGCAGAGATAAATCAGCGTTGAGAACAGTTTCTCAGTCAAGAGGCATCAGGCCCAGGGCTCTCTCCCTTCTGAAGATAGCCTAGAAACACTTCCTTCATCTAGGAAGACCTGATAAAAATGAGAAGGGAAGGACAGGGTTTGCCCATAATCCCAACTCCAGACTTCATTCCTCACTTAGTCCTTCTCCGTCCTACTCTTGGAAAGGGATTCATTTATTTTCCCCTCAGCACTGATCATGTTTGCTTCATCTGGACTTAGAATTAGTTCTTCCAATCAGCACACACAGAAAGTAGAAACTAACATTTACTAATAAAACCACTTGCTCTGAATAGCTTTTTCTTTTCTAAAGAGTAAAAAAATCTGAATACTTCAGGGAGAATCTTAAGGAGTCATACAATTAGAAATCCAGGCCAAGTAGATGGATTCCTGTCCTCTCTTTTGCTAAAACACAAAAAGGCAAAGATACCTCCATGAGTGGCGGGCGATACTGATTTCCAGGGCCCCCACAGCACACCACCCCGCCAAGCCACCTCTCTGAAGTCGTCTTTTCCTTCAGTGTGCACTGCTAGTGTTCCCCGAATGACTTTCAGGCTTAGAATTTACATTTGCTGCAGACAGTTTAAAAGGACAAACTCCAACTTGATTCAGACATAGTGAAGGGAGAAAAAAATTGCTGTGTTACCGGCGTTTTCTTTTCTCTCTCTGCATGCGGTTTGTGTGAGGCTGCAAAGGCAACTTGTTTCGGCCTGTGAACTTCAAAGAGGAAAAGCGCCTGCTGTGAAGAGCCCGGTCCTTCAGGTATTTTTATATTCACTGAGGAGGCCTGTCAGCCACGGTCTCAGACAGGACAGGAGCTTACGGAGGCCTGCCTCTGGGCGGGCAGCAAAATCACCTGCCCTTGGCAGACCCGGCTGATCCTCTCCTGGCCCCCGACTCTGGCTTCTCCCTCCTCACATTGGATGTGTTTATTCTCAGGAGGGTGGCTGGGGCAGGGGACAGGCATGCCCCACCCAGGCCTCTGCCTTTGAAGTGTCCCGTGACCCCAAAGCTTCCTTTTTTTTCCTTTCTCTCTCCCCACCCGCTTCTTCATGTCTTATTCGTTTGGGGGTTTTTTGTTTGTTTTTTTTTTAATTTTGAGCAATGATTGTATTATAAGCCCAGTTAATGGTAATCATGATTTCCCGTTTTAATCTGCTCAGCTAACAGCAGCTCCGCTGAACGCCTCCTATGGGTCAGGCGGCCCGTGGTGGACACGGGGGCTCCAGAGGTTACTGAGCTACAGCGTGCGTCCCATTCCTCTGAGCGCTCTTCACCCAAAGTCGTGACAGGCAGGGCGGAGGGGAAGGGAGGGGCGCAGGCAGGTATCTCCTCGGGCTGCTCGGGCCCAGCAGCTCCTTGGCACCCAGGACCTCACTCCGCATGCATTCCAGAGCCCTCACTGGGGCCAGCTGGTGGGGCTGGACGTGAGGCCGGCGTGGCCTCCCCGCTTCCTCCCTCTCCCCTGCAGTCAGCCCGGCCAGGGCCCGCCTCTCTCAGTTGCCCTGAGTGGAAGGAGGACCCCCCTCTACCTTTTTCTGCTGCGCTGCCTTCAAGGGGCTCTTGTGGGGCAGAGCCTGACTTTGGGGTGCCGGTATGAGAACACTCCTCAGCCACCAACACTTCACTGCCTGCCTCAGAATCCTTTAAGAAGCTTGGCACACGGCACGGCTAACACACAGGGCTATCTGCTGAGAGTGTCCGTTGTCACTGTCACTGTGGGGACACCTCCTCTGACGAGTTGACAACAACGAGTGGGAAATGACGAGAGAGGACGGGGAAGCAGAGGCCGGTGGGAGTGAGGCTGCGGCATTTCTCTACGAACGTGTGAACCGTGGGGAACCGAGACACGGGGGTAGAAATAACAAAGCTGCGCGCTTCACTTGCTCGGCTGGGGAGCACCAGGGAACAGTAGACCGGGGATCCCTGGCGGAGCTAGAAAGGGAATAAACTCAGCATCTGGGGTCGTAGTCACAAGATTCATGCCCAGGGGCTGACCACTCACCAGGTGCGGTCCTGGAGGGCGTCTTTCACCGACGTGAAACTTCCTAGTGTGCCCGTCTAGTGCACGCACGAAGAGGTCAGGCGCACGGACTTATGGGTAGAAGCCGGTGTGATTGGATTCATTAGCTGAACTAATCTCACCTGACTCAGGTCAAAGGTTAACTAGATGTTAAAAACACCAATTAAGCTCGCAAAGCGCTAATGACTAGCGAGGAAGATTTGTGGGGAGATAAGTAGAATGTTCCATCCCACCTGGTTTAAATCCCTAAAATGCCTCCAATCTCAGTCTTTTCCCCCTCAGGTTGCTCTTTCCATCATAGCATCTGTCCATGCCCAGTTCTCTCCCTGACTCCCAGGCTCCCCTCCTCTGTTTTCCAGCCATGCTGCCTGTAGCCACCTCCCCCCCCACCCCCCGTTTCCACACCTCACTCAGTAGAACAAAAGCTTGGCAAAAGCCAGATCTTTAGCCCAAAGCAATCACCAATTATTGATCTATTCTGTCCTGGGGGTGCTTTGATGTCTTTCTCACAGGCAGATAACCTCGGGATCACCCCAGCGCTGACGCGTAAGACACTAACATTTGCAGACAGGCTACTATGCCCGCCACTGCTTTTGGGGGATTCACCGTTTCTCCTCTTTGAGAAGGAGCCGGGG
The DNA here is from genome assembly GCF_028021215.1 of Eschrichtius robustus. NCBI lineage: Eukaryota > Metazoa > Chordata > Mammalia > Artiodactyla > Eschrichtiidae > Eschrichtius > Eschrichtius robustus. Next base: position 64,398,031 of record NC_090833.1, read on the forward strand.
GCGAGGTCAAGGGCTCTGAAGCCACGTGGCCAGGATTCAAATCACAGTGTTGCGACCTACTAGCCGTGTAACCTGAGGCAAGTCAGTTAACATGTTTGCCTCAGTGTTCTCATCTGGAGAATGGAATTTGTAATAAAGAACCTCATAATTGACATGAGAATTCCATCAATTACTGTAAGTACAGTGCTTAACATCGTGTCTGGTGGACCAAACCTACGTGTGTGTTTGTGCCATCATGCTTTATTTACAGATAAGGAAACAGAGGCCCATAATTTGACGCAAAGCATATAGTTAATAATTAAGGGGGGATGAGAAAGGAAGAAATAATTCCCTCCCTCCCAAAAAAGAGAGATTTTTTTAAACAACATATAAAAAAAGAGAGCTATAAAGATATTCAGAAAAAAGAGAGAAATAAAGAGATACAGAGATAAAAAGAGAGAGGGACAGTCAGAGAATGAGAAGCAAAAACGAAGCCACTCTGGTGTCCTCATAGCCCCTGGTAGGGGCTCCTGAGCCCACTCTGCTCACACTGACCCTCCCCTGGGCCCCTGCTGGCTTTTGGTCCAGCCCCTGCACGGCCCCTAGGCTGTGGGGTTACCTAACTCCTGTTGGGATCCGTGGATGGGAGTGGTCACTACTCGGGGCTCTTGACCCATGGAAGACTACAAGTTTAGATGCTATTTGAAGGATCATTTTCTTAAACTATTGTGATTTATTTTATTTTTAGGTTTTTGGCCCTGATGTTCAGTTCTAATCTCATCTAATGCTGAGTAGCCGAGCCCTGTGCTCAATACATAGTATCCTTTATAGGGTCGTTAGGAGGATTGAATAAGACTGTGTAAAGCTCCATCACAAGCTATAGTTATTTTTAAAATCAGTACATATTACAGTGTTGTGTTATCTACTCCAGCTCCATTTTCAAGGTTAGGGAACTGACACTTCCCAGAAGTCACATGGCTAATGGAAGAGATAAAATTCAGCTTTTGCTCCCTGACTTCTTCACCTAGTGCTTCTTCCCCTCTTACCACCAGGAAGAGAGACAGGATGAAGATGTGGTTTGGGGGGTTTATTTGTTAGTTTCTTTTTTGTTTTTTTTTTAATGTGCTGGACACTACACAAGGGATGAACTGGTTAGCAAAGCTGAGAACGAACAGAGAAACCCAGTGAGAAGGCCTGAGGAAAACTGATGAAGACTTTAATTTCCTAAGCCATATGCTCTAGGAGGTCAAGGATGGTAACACCTGAGTTTGCACATCCCCATGCCCAGAGGCTGGCACACAAGCACTCAAATACTTGTCAAATGAATGACTGAACTCAAACAGTGGTGATGGGAGTGGAGAGTTATTATTATGGAGAAGAGAAGGGCAGGTCTTGGGTGTGTGGGCTGACGGAGAGAGGGGTGTACAATGCCTCCTGGGGTTCAGGCTTGGGAGGCCTAGTGGATCCAAAATGTAAAAGCATGGGAGAATGGCAAGTCCAGCTAATAGTAGGAAGTGAATCTTTTCCATTAAGAAACTGTTTGGAAGAGTCAGACACATTCCCCAATCATCTACCTAGACCTGACAGAAAAAGCCAGGCTCGGGTCAGGAAAGTTCAGTAAGCCTTCCACTGGGACCACGGTCAGCTGAGGGTAACAGAGAAGGGAATTTGTGGCATGTGAGGGGGAATGAGGCAAAGGAGTATTAAATCATTCTGATTCTCCTCTGAGGGAAGGAGTCCCACTTTCCAGCCTCTGTGAAGATTGAGGGAGAGACCTTGACCTTTTTACAAGCTATTTCCCCTCGCCCTGGGGTGCTATCAACATACACTGCAATCCCCTCAAGTCAGAGCTCTCCTGATCTGAGCTGGGGGAGAAGAGATGAATCCAAAGGGTAAACCGAGAAAGTTTCCTGCCCCAGGGGCTGCCTCTCCAGTACCTGAGCCCATCAAAACGGCGGCTGTCATCCACAACGCTGCACTTCACCATGCCCTCCTGGTGATGCTGTCAGAAGGGGGTCGGCGGCCCCTGGGCATATCCTTTGGGAGGAAGCCTGGACTGAGCTGATGCCGTGCCCACCCACTTGGGAGGACCCCGCTCCCCTCCACCTGCTGCCATGGCTTCCGGTCACCTTCCCACTGTGTTGTCCTGACCTGATCTTAATTGGTCTCACCCAGCCCTAATGACTCCCAAAGGAATGCCCTGAGCCCTGTCCAGCAAGCTGGCCAAAAGGTCATTTTTGAAACAAGTGGCAGACTTCCTACCTGTTCAAACAAGGAGATTGAGGTTTGAATGGAAACAACTGGTTATTACAGTTGGAGATATACCAGTAATGACCCACCTGAAGCTTTTCCTGAAGACAGGTGTTTGTTTCCAGAGAAGGATAATGTGACTGAAACCAGGAACCAGCTGAGCTTCCCTTAGAACATGCCTTTTTTTTATGATAAGTGACTCTGGAATTGAAGTGTGCTCATTCTTACTAACTTTTCTCAAGTAAATTTCCAAAAAAAAAATGCCACATTTTCTGAATATAAGTGTTTGAAATATTTTCTCTTTTACATACCTGTTTACCAGAATTTGCAGCAGCTCTGCCCACTGACACAGGAAGATTTTTGACTTAGATTCTGGTAAGAAAATAAGGTTGCTGTATAGCATGCTCCCATTTTTTGATAAACAACTCCAATTGTCTTCATATATTCATTTATGCATATAAAACTGCTAGGATATTGACACAATTATTAATGGGAGAAACTTGTACTTTATATACTTTTGTACTCAAATCTTATGATGCTCATATGTTACATTTATAAATAAAAACAAAAAGTATGGTGAAGGGGGCATGGGACCTTTCTGTACATTATTTTTGCGACTTCTTGCGAGTGTACAATTATTTCAAAATAAAAAATTGGGAAAAGAAAGTAAGTAAATACACTTCCAGCTAAATGTTTGAACTTCTGAACCCTAGAGCCAGGGATGGATATTCTACAGAGGACTGTGGTGCTATAAGCGTCCCCTGTCCATGGGATTGTAAGAGTACTTTCCCTTCATGCTTTTGAAGGCAGAGAATAAGATAAAGTGGCAAAAATAAACAAATGGGACCTAATGAAACTTCAAAGCTTTTGCACAGCAAAGGAAACCATAAAGAAGACGAAAAGACAACCCTCAGAATGGGAGAAAATATTTGCAAATGAAACAACTGACAAAGGATTAATCTCCAAAATTTACAAGCTGCTCATGCAGCTCAGTATCAAAAAAACAAACAACCCAATCCAAAAATGGGCAGAAGACCTAAATAGACATTTCTCCACAGAAGATATACAGATGGCTAACAAACACATGAAAGGATGCTCAACATCACTAATCATTAGAGAAATGCAAATCAAAATTACAATGAGGTATCACCTCACACTGGTCAGAATGGCCATCATCAAAAAATCTACAAACAACAAATGCTGGAGAGGGTGTGGAGAAAAGGGACCCCTCTTGCACTGTTGGTGGGAATGTAAATTGATACAGCCACTATGGAGAACAGTATGGAGGTTCCTTAAAAAACTAAAAATAGAACTACCATATGACCCAGCAATCCCACTACTGGGCATATACCCTGAGAAAACCATAATTCAAAAAGAGTCATGTACCACAATGTTCACTGCAGCTCTATTTACAATAGCCAGGACATGGAAGCAACCTAAGTGTCCATTGACAGATGAATGGATAAAGAAGATGTGGCACATATATACAATGGAATATTACTCAGCCATAAAAAGAAACGAAATTGAGTTATTTGTAGTGAGGTGGATGGACCTAGAGTCTGTCATACAGAGTGAAGTAAGTCAGAAAGAGAAAAACAAATACTGTATGCTAACACATATATATGGAATCTTAAAAAAAAAAAAAAAGGTTCTGACGAACATAAGGGCAGGACAGGAATAAAGACGCAGACGTAGAGAATGGACTTGAGGACAAGGGGAGGGGGAAGGGTAAGCTGGGACAAAGTGAGAGAGTGGCATGGACTTATATATACTACCAAATGTAAAACAGATAGCTAGTGGTAAGCAGCCGTATAGCACAGGGAGATCAGCTCGGTGCTTTGTGACCACCTAGAGGGGTGGGATAGGGAGGGTGGGAGGAAGACACAAGAGGGAGGAGATGTGGGGATATATGTATATGTATAGCTGATTCACTTTGTTATAAAGCAGCAACTAACACACCATTGTAAAGCAATTATACTCCAATAAAGATGTTAAAAAAAAAAAAGGAAAAAAAGATAAAGCGGCAGTGAAGGCAGAGTAACAATATATTGCCATGTTGCCCCTTTTTAACAAGGCAAATCTTGCCAAAAGATAGGAAAGTTTCACAACTAAGGCTCCTAAGAGCAATCAGGGAGGCAGTACAAGTTCAACATATGAATAATACAGATAAGCATGAAACCCCAAGCCAGAGAGCAGTGAGAGGCAGCCTGGAGTGCCCTCCCGTGTAAAAGTTCTTAGGAGGGAATACAGAGGGCTGCTGATTTCTTAATCACTGTCAAAGCCTCCTACTGCAGGGTTCCTTAAGGGCAGGGTTATGGCTCTGAGGCTGCCATTAAGAGACAAATCTCCCTGCTGCCCCAACACCTGCCCCCTCCACTCCCCTCCTCTACACACTGTACACAAGTAAAGGTTGGTACTAACCAACTCAGGGAAAGGTCAAAGGGGAAGAGAAAGCCCCCAGAGGCAGTCTGGGGGAGGGTGGTGTATGTTTGGAATTAGAGGAGGGAGGGAAGGATGGACGGCAGAGTTTCACTGTTTCACTTGCTTTCGCCAGTCACCATTTCTCCAGCAAATATTTATTGTTTACCTGCCATGTGCCAGGCACCGTGCTAGATGCTGGTGAGCAAAACTACACATGCGCCTTTCCCTGGAGCCGCTAACAGTCTGGGGCGGGGGTCAGGGGGTGACATTAACCACACGTTCACACAAGTAAATACAAAATAACATCTATGATGGGTGCTTTGACGGAGAAGTACCATGAACACGTGTAATTGGGAAGGTAGTTGGTTTGCAAGAGTCCGGGAAATGGGGAAAGTCTTCGCAGAAGTGACCAAAGGAGAGAGCTGGCCACTATTTCTCACAATAGCGTTCAAGGCAAGGATAATTGTCTTCCTTTTACAAAATCGGAGGCTCAGGACAAATTAAGTCATTTGTCCCAGAGTAAGTGTTGGAGCTTGTAATCCAAAGCAGGTCTGTTGTACTCTGAAACCAATCATTTTTCCTGAAGTTCATACTGCTTTTATCTCAGAAGCTGATATTATGTCTCAGGTTCTGGTCTTCCTTAGAACCAGGGGACAGAGTGATCATGTTCTGGGACTAGAAGTTGGGATGAAAGCACCTTAGATTCACCACGTTCTATGGACAGTTCTGTCTTGAGAAAATGAAGATTAGAACTGAGAAGGTCTGCTGAGGGTCCTCCCAAGCTACTCCTTTTACAATGTACCCAGGAGGACTATAAGCCATAAAGATAGGACTTCTGCTGCCATTTATCATCTCAGTAAAGTTCCTCCGAGGTACAGTTTACATACAGCGTTCTGTACAAGTCGTAAGTGATGAGTTTTTGCAAATGTATCCACCTGGACAATCCACATTCCTATTACGATACAGAACATTTCCAATGCCCTGAAAAACTCCCTATTGCCCCCTCCAAGGTACACCCACTTCCCCCCAGGCCATACACAGCCACTGTTCTGATTTCTATCACCATATACGTATATCTTCTCTATAAATCCATAGGCATGGAATCATACAGTATCGATTCTTCTGTGTTTGGCTTCTTCCAATCAACATAATGTTTCTGAGATTTATCTGCATTATTGTACATTACTGGCTTGTTACTTTTTACTGCTGAATATTATTCTGTTGTATGACTATACCACAATTTGCTTATCCAGTATCCTGTTCATGGACATTTGGGTTGCTTCCAGGTTTTGGCTATTATGAGAAAAGTTATGAACATTCCTGGACAAATCTTTTTCTGGGCATGTTTTTATTTTTCCTGGGTAAATAAGCAATGAAATTGCTTGGCATAAAATAGGTGTATAATTAATAGCAAACTGCCATACAGCTTTCAAGAAGAGTTGTACCATTTTACACACCTTCAGGTGATAGATGAAAGTTCTTATCGTTCCATATCCTCATCAATTCTTGGTGTTGTCAGACTTTTAAACTTTAGCCTTCTTGGTGAGTACGTAAAGGTATCTCATTATGGTTTAACAAGCATGTACCTAATGACTAATAATTTTGAGGCCTTTTTCACGTGGCCATTTGTATCTCTTCCTTTGTGAAGTGTGTCCTGAAGTCTAATGTCTATCTTCAACTTGACTTTCATTTTTATTACTGAGATGTAGAAGTCCTTTGTAAATTCTGGATACAAGTCCTTTGTTAAATATTTGTATTGTGAATATTTCTCACAGTCCAGAGTTTCTTTATTTTCATAATGTTTTTTATTTTGATGAAGTCCAATTTATCTGTTTTCATTTTATGGTTAGTGCTTTCTATTTCCTACTGAAGAAATTTTTACTTACCCAAAGATCACCCAAAGATATTCTTCTGCTTTCTTCTAGAAGCATTATAATATTAGTTTTTATGTTTAGGTTTATAATACAAGTTAACTTTTGTGTTTGGGGAGAGGTAGAGATCAGTGTTTTTGTTTTTCATATGAATACCCTATTGTTCCAGAACAATTTGTTGAAAATTGTTGCATTGCTTTTGTATTTTTGACAAACATTTGGTCTTATACTCGTGGATGAATGGCTGGACTTTCTATTTATTTGTTCCATTGCTAGATTTGTCTATCCTTTAACAAAAAATACACATTGTTTTGATTACTATCACTTTTGAAAAGTGTCAGCCTATCAACTTTTTCTTTTTCAAAAATGAAAACTGGCCATTGTAGGTCCTTTGCATTTCCATATGAACTTTATAATTGGCTTGCCGATTTCTGCTTAGATTTTCACTGGGACTGCACTGACTTTTCAGATCACTTCAGAGAATATTGACATCTTAACAATTTTGAGTCTTCCTATCCATGAATATGTTACATATTTCCCTTTATTTAGATTTTCTTTAATTCTTCTCAGCAATGTTTCATAGTTTTCTGTGTAGAGGTCTCGCGTGTCTTTCTTTAAATTTATCTCCAGGTGTCTTACATTTTTGTATGCCATTGCCAATGGAATTTTATATTTTACTTTCCAACTGTTCATTGCTAGACTATAGAAATACAATTTATTTTTATATATTGACTTCCAATTTCTAGCAACCTTGCTAAATTTGCTCATATTTATGTAGTTGGGGGGTGTGTGTGTGTTGTGTTTTGGTATATTCCTTAGGATTTTCTTTGTACACAATCTTGTCATCTGTGAAGAGAGTTATACTTCCTTCTTTCCAAACTGTATATTTTTACTTCTTTTTCTTCCATTATTTCAACGACCATAATAGCCTCCATTACAATGTTGAATAACAGTGGTGAGAAAATACATTCTTATCTTATTCCCATTCTTGGAAGGAAAGGCTTCAGTGTTTCATCATTAGTATGATGTTAGCTCTAGGTTTTTCATAATGACCTACATTGAGGAAATTCCCTTCTATTCCTAGTTGGGTGAGAGTTTTTTAAAAATCATGAATTCATGAGTTGAATTTTGTCAAATGCTTTTTCTGCATCTATTGAGATGATCATAGAATTCTTCTCCTTTAATCTCCTAATATTTTGAATTAATAATTCATTTTGGAATGTTAAACCAAACTTGCATTCTTGTGATAAATTCCAGTTGGTGAAATATTTTTCTTTTTCTTTTTTTCTTTTAATTTTATTTATTTATTTTTGGCTGCGTTGGGTCTTCGTTGCTGCGCGTGGGCTTTCTCTAGTTGTGGTGAGCGGGGGATACTCTTTGTTGCGGTGCGCGGGCTTCTCATTGAGGTGGCTTCTCTTGTTGTGGAGCACGGGCTCTAGTCGCGTGGGCTTCAGTAGTTGTGGCTCATGGGGTCTAGAGCGCAGGATCAGTAGTTGTGACGCATGGGCTTAGTTGCTCCGCAGCATGTGGGATCTTCCCGGACCAGGGCTTGAACCATTGTTCCCTGCATTGGCAGGAGGATTCTTAACCACTGCGCCACCAGGGAAGCCCTATTATTCTTTTTATACATTGCTAAATTTAATTTGCTAATATTTTGATAAGGATTTTTGTGTCTGTATTCATAAGGTGTATTTTCTGTAATTTTCTTGTAATCACCCTGGTTTTATTTTTGACTTTTTATTTTATTTTTTTCACACACACACACTGTATTTTATTTTTACAAGAGATAAATAAACTGACACCAAGCATTGTAAATGGATGACCACAACAAAAGCAACAATGATTGCAATTACCAAACACAAAACACACTCATACTATGTCATAATATTGACGTTCAGTCCAGTAATCCTCCACTGTAACAGCGCCTTTACTTTGCAGTGAAAATTGATTTGTATATTTTTTGCCCCTGAGTCCTTGTGGGATTTTTTTTTTATTCAAACAGAAAGTCACAAAAATTATAATCATCCTCATCAGTTCACTCAGTCCCATGTAATTAATTTTTTTTTTCATCTTGATCTTTCATTAGCACTTTTATGAATTCATCAGTTTTCCACTAGAGTTCTGAAAATGCTTATTCATTCAGTTCAGCAGTATAGTCAGTTACCAGAAACCTGTACTTGTCAGAGTCTTTTCCATGAATTCCTTGAAGATGAAACCCTTTTATAGGAACATTTTTGCGAAAGCATCAGAGTACACCCAAAACTGTCTGTAAATGACAAAAGACTTAAAAATGACCACGGTTAAATATTTGATGAAAGTTCATAATAATGCAATTGACAAGGAAATTTAGTTATTTCTGAGATTTACATTTTAACGTAATAACTAGAATTATGACTTACAACATTATACCAGAACATATAAGATTTTTAGAATTTTAGATTTTTACATGAAATTTCTAAAAACCCTGTCTGTTTTTCATATCAGTGTAATGTCAGCCTCATTAAATGAACTGGGAACTGTTCTCTTCCTCTCTATTTTCTGAAAGAGAGTGATGTTATTTCTTCCTTAAATGTTCGATAGAATTCACCAGTGAAGCCATCTGAGCCTGGAGTTTTCTTTCTGGAAAAGTTTTAAATTTAATTCAATGTCTTTAGCAGCTATAGGCTATTCAGACTTCCTATTTCATATTGTGTCAATTTTGATAAAATATGTTCTAAAGAAATGTATTCATCTTATCTAAGTTTCCAAATTAATTGGTATAAAATTATTTATAATATTCTCTTATTGTTTTCATGTCTGTGGAAAATATATTTCATTCATGAAATTGGGTAATTCTTAAAATTATTTACCATATTCTTTTATTATTGTTTTCATATCTGTGAAATATATCATAACAACTCTTCTTTCATTCCTAAAATTGGTAATTATCTTTCTCTCCTTTTTCCTTAATCAGTTTAGCTAAGGTTAAATTAATTTTATTGATCTTTTCAAAGAACCAGCTTTGACTTTGTTTCCTCCTTGCTCATGTTTTCTATTTCATTTATTTCCACTCTTATTTTTAGGATTTCCTTTTTAAAAATTAACTTTGGGTTTAATTTTCTCTCTTCCTAATTATTTAAGGTTGACCATAGATCACTGATTTTATACATGTATTCCTTTCTGATATAATCACTCAAACCTACAAATTACAAATTTCCCTCTAACCACTGCTTTAGCTTCATCCAACAAATTTGATATATTGTCTTTTATTATCATTTATTTCAAAATATTTTCTGTCTCTTATGATTTTATTTTTGTTCGTAGATTACGTTCTAATATATTTTTAACTTTGCAAATATTTGGATATTTTACAGATAGTGTACTTATGATGATTCCTAATTTAATACTGTGTGTGGCCAGAGAACATTTGCTATATATTTTAATTCCTTTAAATTTATTGAGACTTCTTTTATGGCCTAGACTAGGATACTATTATTCCTTGCTTTTAGAGAGGAGCCTTTAAAAAGTGGTCCTCTGAACCTCTTGCTTATGCCTTCATGTTCCCACCCTTTTCCACATTCTGATCTCTAAGCTTCTCATCTTACTGAGACACCTGTCAAGGGCCAAACTCACACCCTTGTTTTCTTTACAAGCCTTTCTTTTCCGTAAACTAGACTTTAGAGTTTCTCAGACTTGCAATCAGACTGATTCTCTGAAAGATAGCTTCTAGGAATATATTCCAAACCTCTAAGGAAATGGAAATCTGGGGGCAAGTTTATGTTTCTAGAATATCGTGGAAGAATACATGGACTGAGAATAATAGTAATAAAATAATAATAATAAAATGTGAAACTCTTTAACATCTTCCCCAGTGATTTGCATCTTGAATGGTCTCTGAAAGAGCATCACTGAGGGAAAGAGAGCCTAATATTAACATCTTGAGGGTGTAGATTGTATTCACCACCCCAAATTTCTGTTTACAATCTAGTTTAGTGGGTTGTAAGGGGAAGATAATACCATTCCGTCTCTGCAGTGGAAAACAAGTGTGTTCCTGTTCCCATTCAGCACTATTGCTAGATAGCAGTGAAATGTCTGAAAGGGAAAAATCAGAATGGAAGTGTAGTGGAAATTACTAGTGTAGTGGAATTACCATCATTGGTATCCAGGTAGCCTCTCATTTCTGGGCACAAGGAAGACTACACTTCCCAGACTTCTTGCAGCTAGGCAAGACCGCATGACTAGTTCTGGCCAATGGGATATAAGCAGAAGTTATGTGGACGGGCAGCCTTTCAACGCCTTCTTTCCCCCACTTGGCAACAAATGATATTGCAGATAGTTAAAAGACTTTGTTAGTGTAAGCTCCTGAATGGCTACTGACTGGCTATGTGGATGGCTTCACTCAAGCCCACTCTCTTTAGATACACAACAAAAAGTAAACTTTATTTTGTTAAGCCATTGTGATTTCAGGATAAAATTGTTGCTGCAACCCAACCTAGCTCTTTGCTACTCAAAGCGTTAGAAATGTAGTCTCAGGCTCTACCCCAGACCTCCTGAATCAGAATGCGCATTTTAAGAAGATCCCCAGATAATTCATGTATTAGTTTTCTGGGGCTGCCATACCAAAATACCACAGAAAAGGTGGCGTAAACCACAGAAATTTATTTCTCACAGTTCTGGAGGCTGGAAGTCCAAGATCAAGATGTCAGAATGATTGATTTCTCTTGAGGCCTCTCTTCCTGGTTTGCATGGCTGCCTTCTCACTGTGTCCTCACATGACCTTTTCTCTCTGCATGCATTCATGGTATTATCCTAATCTCCTCTTCTTATAAAGACACTAGCCAGATTGGATTAACACCCTTCCTAATTGCCTCATTTTAACTTAATTACCTCTTTAAAGGCTCTATCTCCAAATACAGTCACATTCTGAGGTATTTGGGGGTTTAGGGTGTCAACATATGAATTTGGGGGGTGACACAATTCAGTCTCTAACAATTCATATGTATTAGGAACACTGACCTAATCTATCCAAAATGTATAGCAAGTCATTCTGAGACTCTAAAATGACTACTGTGGTCTGATTTGTACTTAACACTAAGATAACTACAAGGCTCCTTCTGACTTGGGGTGTTTTATCATTATTTAGACTCACCTTCCCATCACTGTCTTTGGAACAATTAATCCTCAGATTGCAACCATATTCTACTTCTTAGGGTTGATAAAAAACCAATGATATATCTACTGAAATGCAGATTTCATTTTGGTGGTATGGAAATCACTACATCAATTCAAAAGCTAAAGGATCCTTATTGGATGTTTCCAAAATAAAACAAGAAGGCATGTTATTTTCTTTTGCAGAGATCCAATCTCTACCCAATGGTAGGCATCACACAAGGGAGTTTTCAAGGGAGTTTACTGACTGTATGTTGGACATTTAGACTAGACAGACATCTTCACTATGGTGCCAAAATCTATATACTGAGGTCTAAATTTAGATTTAGAAGGGAATCATGCAAAGTTTAAAAACATATTTTGTCATTCCAAACTCACAGACTCTTGGTGATGTAAGAATGCAAGCCAATTATGTTCCACTGCATGGGTTGGCTTTACAACGTGCCCACCAAGTGGCTGTTTAGACTCTGCACGAACAGCTCCAGTGCTAGGAGTCCATTGTCTTCCAAGCCGGCCTTCTCTCTCTCCCAACAGAGCTGACTGTCCTTTATCCATTGTTATCCTTGTGGTCATGTCCACTGTTCCCAGTCATGCCCCTTTGGTCACATAGAAATCTAGTCTTTTCTCATAAAATTGCCTTTCAGATACTTGTACTTTGCTTCATAATATTTCCCAGTGTTCTCTTTTTCAGGCTAACCACATCTATGTGGCTTTGGGAGAAAAAAAACAAAACAAAAACAGGAAATCAAATACTCTTTTAAATCCTAACACCATACTTCATAATAATATGAACAAAACAAAGGGTTCCTTATAAAACTACCATTTTATGACTCTGAGCGTTGATTCTGCATTCCCAATTGGCAGGTCATTTGGCATTATTTTAAAATTTCACAAACCGCAAGTCCAGAGTGCCATTAAACGCAGAGAACTGACACCAGCGAGCACAGCACAATGGTCTAGAGCTGTGCTATCCAATGTGGCAGCCACAAGCTACACATCTGAATAGAGTCAGGCAGACCTTGGCTTTAACTCCAATTCTGCCACTTGGAAATATTACTTAACCTCTCAGAGTCTCCATTTTTTCCTCTGTAAAATGGGAGTAATAATAAAACTCAATTACAGAACTCGCTTTACATTACCTGTTCTTGTTATGACCTCATATGATAATGTGAATAAAGTGTTTAATAAAGTAAATATATATTCCTTATCAGAAGCTGAGGAATCAAGTAACAGGACTAATGGGAAACATAAAGTTAGAGACAGTCCATTCAAAACCTATGCAATTTTGTAACCAGAGCACCAACAAAAAGGTGATCCATGGTAGCTGGGGAGATAAATTGGACTGCCCAGTAGGCAGGTCAGTATGGCTGGGCGCTGTCATCTTAGATATAAAAAATATACAAAAGTAACAGAGTGGAAATGCTGGAAGTTAGAGCAAGGCTGAAAAGAGATGAAACAATGCAATCAGAAGTGGAGGTGTGAGCCATGGGCTGCCATGAAGGTGGGCATGGGAAGAGTACAACCTGCTATGAACTGGAGGCCATGCAAACATGGGGTGGGAGCCCAGGGGTAAGTCTCTATCTTGAATATTTAAAACTACAAATGATAGGGACTCCTGCTGCCAGTACAGCAACAAGCTCCGGGTTCTTTCTCTCTCCCACTGAAGATTATAATTCTACTCTCACTATTCCAGGTCCCTTTGCCAAGGATAAATTGTATATGAACCAACACAATTTCCTCATTATACCAATGTGAACCTAAAGTCAAGTCCTGGCTCAACCCTTATAATCTTTATCAACTGCATATATTATTCAACTTCTCTGAACTGCAAGGCCCTCGCCTTTAGGAGAAGGATAGTGTTCCCTGCCTGCTAGTTGCATGGATTCTTTGGAGGTTCAGAAAAGGAGCTGTGGAGCGCTGCACAAATATAAATTTCCTGGGAGGATGGAGTTTGAATGAGGTCAGTTTGGCTCATCTGTGACAGGGAGACATGGGTGCTACCAGCTGCAGTTCAGCTCTCAGAGTTTCAAGATGATTTAGGAGGCACAAGGGTCCTTCTTTGCTCCCTTCTCCTTACGTCACCAAGAAACACAACTCCAACTGCCCTCCCCCATTCTTGCTGCCTCCCAGGGGACTCTGGAGCCTTGGACAGGTGCAAGGGTCTCTTATCAAAGAACTCCACAGAGTTCTTTAGATTTGCATCTAATGAGAATTTACTGTGTACCAAGGATTGTGCAAAGCTTTTTACATGAATTTCCTCACTAGTATTATTTATCATATTTCTACTGTTGGAAACTAAAGCTGAGTGCAGATGAGTAAGTGTGCCCAAGGTCATGGGGTGAGTTTCTCTGTAGAAGAGTGTGATTTACATCCAGGGCTGTCTGTTCCAGTGCCCATGTTGGAGACCTTTGTGTGTGCAATCATTACTTCTTCTCTGAAGGCTTCTTTGGCCTTCTCCAACCAAAGTTGACCAAGTAACTGTAATGCATACTTTCCTCCACGGTTTTCACTTATCACACTGCAGTGCAGATATGTTTGCTGGCCTGTATCTCCAACTAGGCTTGGATTACATCCTCCTAAGACTCTGTCCTCATAAAGTCTGGATACATAATAGGTAATGAGGACGTAATGAATAAGCAAATAGTTTCTGCACATCATATTTGAAAGCACTAATTTGACTTAGTAAACTGGCACACCATTCTCCCTTTGAATTTAAGTACTGCCACCTACCATCCCCCCGCATAGTGGTACTTTAGCTTCCAACCTTCACTCATGGGGAGGGGTGGGGGGCGATAAGTGGAGTTCACTGGAACTACGAGACAAGTTCTATGTGATTAAAAATAAAATGTTTAGTTTAAACATTACTTTAGTATCACTGCTATCTGCTCCTTCAATATATTTGGACTTAAAGGTAATAAGTTATAAAGAAAAACAGCCAGAAAAATGCATAACTCAATAAGATATGGATTTCCAATAGAAAATAGAAAGTTAGGCACAGATTTCAGAGAGCACATTTAAGGGAAATGTGCTTTAGTCTGATTTTATATAGCTTGAGGAATTTATTTCCATACTTACCGCATGGTATTAAAGTATACCCAAAATAGATAAATCTTTGGTTACTCCAGAAAAGTGGTTCAACTGTAATTATGGATTAACACACACCCACAGTTAATAGTTGTTACAGTTTAGCGTCAGCGCAGCCATTTACACTGATAATAGATGAAACACTCCTTTTTTCCTTCCCCCCAGGCACAGGGAATGACTCCCAGTGCAGGATTACCTTCCACTAAGCAGATTTCATAGCTCCAAGCCTCAAATCATTTGTAACCATTAGGGAAAATGTGAGGCTGAACCAATTAAAAAAATAAAAACTATCCTGAAGCTCACAAAACCGCATAATTACACTGCATCACTTAGCATTTTGATTGTTTGAAAAACCTGATACAAAGACTCAGAAACTGCCCCAAAATGCATCATAAACATGGTGCCTTTACTTATGTAAACTCTAGGCAAAGATAGATGCAGAGAGAGGGAGATAAGTAGAAATGAAGAGACAAATACTATTGCTATTTTCCCAGTATAAGTCCATTAATTATTATTTTTGCATTCATTGGTGTTTTACATTTTTAATAGCGAATTGTCATTTTACTTGTAAAAAATACCCAGCAGTATTGCCACACTATTCTTTTCAGAGTGTCTATTTGTAGTGAAAATACACAGACCACTGGTAGAGATCAGATGATGAAGTTTGACACTAGATTCTCCCTTGACCTAAGATATATCACTTAGTCATTTTTGGTACTCAATATTTCCATCAGTAGAAAGGGGCTGTCTGCCTACCTCAAGATTAGTCACAATTTAAAAAAGGAAATTCAGCTTGTTGGTCAAAGCCACAGTATAAATACTAAGCAGGTATTAGGGAGAGCATGTGGTGCAACGTGTTGTCTCTGCATTCCTTTTTGATGTTGAGCCTGAACGCATTTTCCCTAGCCACTAACTCTGCCATCTCCCACCTCCCCATCAGTGCCATCCCCATGCACTTGGCAGCATTAGTCCTGTCCCCAGTCTTCTCAGGTTACTTTGCTTACTGAGAAGACAAAAGTCTGTCTGTAGCCAAGTGCTCTCAGGTTTCATCCACAAACACAGATCCAGCTTGGGAACCCAAGATAGAAAGGTGCTGTGACAGAAGCAAAGAATAAAATTATAATGAATGTTTCATGGAGGCCAACAACCGTAGGGAGGAAAGCAGAAAAAGAGAGAGACACGAAAGGGGAGCCCCTGTGGTGACCTAAATGGGAAGGAAATCCAAAAAAGAGGGGATATATGTATACGTATAGCTGATTCACTTTGCTATACGGTAGAAACTAACACAGCATTGTAAAGCAATTATACTCCAAAAAAAATTAATAAAAAAAAAAAACGGGAGCCCAAGAGTAGGGATGCAAAAGACACAAAGCAGAGGTGAGGCGGTGAGAAAAGAAATGAGCGCGGTATTGGGGACTAGGGCATAGATGGAGACAATGGCTTTTTTAAAAAGTTAATTAAAATATTACCTGTAGAAATCAAACTACATTCACTATCTCTTCTACATAAAACAAAACTCTCCTTATTATTTCTTTTAATCCAAGTAGACAAATCAGACAATAGAGATACCCAAAGAATTAATATTAAAACCTTTTTAAAATCATCAGAAACAAAACACTAAGAATAATCTAATGTTCACATTAGAGTATAACCTGCCAGACATATTCATAGCTTGTTTACTTAGGTTTTGAGTTTTTACACAAAAGGAGATATTTTACATGTCTTATAATATTCTTTTTCAACTTAACAAGCACATCAAGAAGAGCTTCCCATGTTGGTAAACATATATCAATGCCATTATTCTTGATGGTCATCTCATTTTTTCAATGCATGAATGAATGAGATTTCATTTAACCAGTCACCTGTTGAACATGCAAGTGGACTGGTTTTTGGCAAAAGTGCCTTATCAATTAGCTTTCACTGGGTAACAAAACCACCCCAAAACTTCACAGCTTAAAATAACAACTGTTTTTTGGGGGACTCAATTAAACTCAAAAGCTTTTGCACAGCAAAGGAAACCACAGACAAAACGAAAAGACAACCCTGGGGGAGAAAATATTTGCAAAACGATGCAACCGACAAGGGATTAGTCTCCGAAATTCACAAACAGCTAATGTGGCTCAATATCAAAAATACAAACAGCCCAATCAAAAAATGGGAGGAAGACCTAAATAGACATTTCTCCAAAGAAGACATACAGATGGGCAAGAGGCACATGAAAAGATGCTCAACATTGTTAATTATTAGAGAAATGCAAATCAAAACTACAATGAGGTATCACCTCACACCAGTCAGAATGGCCATCATCAAAAAATCTACAAACAATAAATACTGGAGAGGGTGTGGAGAAAAGGGAACCCTCCTACACTGTTGGTGGGAATGTAAATTGGTACAACCACTATGGAGAACAGTACGGAGGCTCCTTAAAAAACTAAAAATAGAGTTGCCATATCATCCAACAGTCCCACTCCTGGACACATATCTGGAGAAAAACATGGTTCAAAAGGATACATGCACCCCAATGTTCATTGCAGTGCTGTTTACAATAGCCAGGACATGGAAGCAACCTAACTGTCCATCGACAGAGGAGTAGATAAAGAAGATGTGGTACATATATACAGTGGAATATTACTCAGCTATTAAAAAGAATGAAATAATGCCATTTGCAGCAACATGGATGGACGTGGAGATTATCATACTAAGTGAAGTAAGTCAGACAGAGAAAGACAAATATCTTATGATATCACTTACATGCAGAATCTTAAAAAAAAAGATACAAATGAACTTATTTACAAAATGGAAACAGACTCACAGACTTAGAGAAGGAACTTACAGTTAACTGGGGGGAAGGGGGAGGAGAGATAGATTGGGAGTTTGGAATTGACATGTACCCACTGCTGTATATTTAAAATAGATAACCAACAAGGACCTACTGTATAGCACAGAGAACTCTGCTAAATATTCTGTAATAACCTAAATGGGAAAAGAATTTGAAAAAGAATAGATACATGTAGCGGTATAACTGAATCACTTTGCTGTACACCTGAAACTAACACATTATTAATCAATATGCTCCAATATAAAATAAAATTTTTTTAAAGTATGAAAAAAATAAATAACCACCGTTTTTTAATTAAGCTCACAGTTCTCTGAGGAAACCGCAAGAGTTGGCACAGCTGACACAATCGGGGCCTCTCTCCACACAGCTTCTCTTCCTCTGGTGGGCTGACCTGGGCTCCTTCACATGTGTTAAGTTCAGGTGAAATCACACAGGTCTCCTGGGCCCAATGGAGAAGCAGCTGAGCAGGAAGAGAAAGCCCAGCAAGGTGGGCAGTGCTTGGCCTCAGGACTGAGGCCAGAAGAACAAAATGGAAGCTTAGCTCAGTGGAGTTCAAGTCTCAGGGAAGGCGGAAACTGCATACATCCCACTTCCAGTTGCCTAGTGTGATAGTTAACATATAATGATTAAAAACTGTGTGCAGTTGAGTAAACAGTATACGTGGTAGGGCCTTACCGGGTGGAGATCTGAGGAGGAGTCTGGAAGGGCTATGCTAAAAGCCCCAACAGCTGGGACTCCAAGGCCCCAGAACAGGGTCTGGTACCCAGGGAGCCCTCAGCAAATATCCATCACATGAGCACCTAATAGGGTGACTAGACTGACAGGTGAGGCAGTGGCCCAAGATACCGTGTGTCTTGATTTTGATAAACAGTAGATGAGGTCTGTGAGCATATCCTGTGGACAAGGGCACTGTGGTAGTTCCATTATGTGTATTTTTACCTGATTGACCAAATGTACCCAAACTGTGGATTAATATCAACAGTTCAAGGTATATGTCATAGGGCTCTGTCTTTGGTTTTGTCTGGTTTACTATGTTCACAATTTGAAATTTTGTTTCTCCAAAGTAATTCCTTTTTTAAAGAAAGTTTGGACGGACCTCAGTGTTTGACTTAAATTATTTTATTATAATATTACTTAAATGTAGGCACAAATAAGATTAAATGTTGCTGATGGCTTTTATATAACTCCAAAGCTAAACGTTAAAAATAAAATGCAAACCCCGTGAAAGTCAAGTGAACAGCATTAATGTGACAGGTGATGTTCTCTGGCTGACATGACATCACTGGCTTACCTCAAGTGGTCCTGACGGCGACAGGCAGGTGCTTCTGAGCTCCACATGGCAATCCTGAAAGGGGCTGGGGATGTCTGTGAGTCATCCTTCTGCAGCCTGACACAGTGTCACTGGCCTCAGCTCAGCACACATGCATCATTTACATGTCCAGTTGCCTAGTTTTCTTTTCTCATCAGCCTGGACCACTTGTTACAAGCACAGTCTTAAACACTAAAGCGAACCCATGAACCAAAATACCACGTTGATCTCAAGACAACTAGAGCTTTTCATTTTTTTATATGGTCATTGAAAGGAAAGAGAAAATATAAGATTCCTGTAGAGAACTCATTCAACTCATTGAACCAAGAATGGCTGGACTTCCCTGGTGGTGCAGTGGTTAAGAATCAGCCTGCCAATGCAGGGGACACGGGTTCGATCTCTGGTCTGGGAAGATCCCATATGCTGCAGAGCAACTAAGCCTGTGTGCCACAACTACTGAGCCTGCGCTCTAGAGCCCGCGAGCCACAACTACTGAGGCCACGGGCCACAACTACTGAAGCCCGCGAGCCTAGAGCCTGTGCTCCGCAACAAGGGAAGCCACCACAATGAGAAGCGCGCACACCGCAACAAAGAGTAGCCCCCGCTCGCTGCGACTAGAGAAAGCCCACGTGCAGCAGTGAAGACCCAACACAGCCAAAAATAAATAAAATAAATTTTAAAAAATTTTAAAAAAAGAATGGCTGAGCACTAACTAGGCACCAGGCATTTGCTAGATGCTGTAGGTACAGTGATGAACTACACAGAGCATGCTCCTGCCCACAGGATGAACTGATCTGAACTAGGGATACTAGGATTTGCAGGTGACACCGGATTGGGACAGAGAAGCAACACATGAAAACAGGACCTGGATTATAAAGAATCTTTATATTTTTTCTCATTATAGTACTTTAAAATTCCTAAATCAACTACATGTTTATTGTTTAAAAAATTGCAAGTGATACAGAAGTCTACAAACTAATAACTGAAAGCTCCCCCCTCTCAGTACCCTCTAGTCCCACTCCTCAGGAGTCACAACTGTGCTGACTTGAATCTTCCAAACTTTTCCATGAGATCAGAAAGCTCTGAATAAGTTCATTCTCTGAACAGAATTCCTTTAGTCTCTTGCCTTCTTCTCCCCTCGATGGCATTTTCTAAAAGGTGTCCTTCTTATGTGAGAGAACCTTCCTAGATTGAAGTTACAAGGAATCACAGAGACTGGGCAAAACTCTTCAATTTTGTAGAGTCATTACCTTGTTCTAAGTTTTGTGAAAAGGATTAAAAGTACTGCATGCAAAACACCTGGCATACAGTAGGCAATAAATAGTGATTGCTATGATTACAATTTAAAATATTGGTTGTTCTTAAAATGCACTGGCTCTTCTAAGTGTAGTGTTCTGTGTCTTGATTACGCAGTGATGGCAGTTCTTTTTCCGACAACCCTGGAAAAAGAAAGTGTCCTTTAATATGGCTGCCCCTCAGGGATTATAGTTTTCCATAATCTTTGGAACGCCACTTCTCAGTTGCTCTTGCATTTAATATAATATCCCCTTGTTCTCACGGAGGAGACACTAGAGGAAGGTGGAGGTTTGGTCATTTGAATTGAGACAGGCGTTAGTGTCAGGACCATATTTCTTTTCCAATTCTAAAATCTAATTTCCTCAGAACTGTGTTTAACAGTTCTACGTTTACAGCTGGAGTTCCTGGCGTCCCATCCGCTCACATCACTTAGGTAATGCTTGGAAAGTACTTCGAAGGAAATAGGCCCAGAAGCGCTAAGTAGAATTACATGATCTGAGTCGACAGTTGGGAGCCACTGTGAATAGATAAAATCTCCTGTCTGCACTACATTTCATTTTCTCTGGTAGATTTCATGGAACCCTCATGTGTTACACTGGAAATAAAGCAGGAAGTCACATTTTTATGAATAATCTGTGTGTTGAATATTGAACAAAATAACAAAGTAGTGAAATGGATTACTTGCACTCAGTCGCCAGTCAGGCTTAATAAAAATAGTCAGAAATTAAGGGTCAGTCACTTTCCATTCTGTAATATTTTTAATAAATAACAAAAAATAAAGATAGGAGAAGGAAAAATAAAGATGGAGGGGGAACAGCTTTGGAAATTGTTCTTATTCAGGGAAAGTGGTTCTGGAGAATTTGCAAGGTTCTTTGTCCATGGAGAAGGTTTACTTAAGAATATTCACCCATACATTCATTTGCACATTAATTAAGTCAGCCTTTACTACATACCTTCAGAGAACCAAGTGCTGGGCTAGATACTGGTGTAGAAGGCATGCTCTCCTGGAGGCCAGATAAAGTGTGTCCCTGCAGAACAGAGAGAAGGGAATCCTCTGGGAGGTTCATAGAAAGTGTCCCTGGACGAGGTGACATCTAAACCTTCACAAGGGTGAATAAGTGTTTTCCAGGTGGAGATGGAGAGGAAGGGATTCCATGGTGGTGAAACAGCAATAACAGAAGCCCAGAGGTACAAAACACAAGGAAGGGTGAGGGAATGACAAGGCTTAATGACCTGGAACACATCGTGTTGTGCATCTATGTTCCACGGAAGGGCCATGTGGCTCCTCAGGGCGTCCTGCGCAGCTCCACAGGGAAGACACCCCCACTGCCCACTGTTCCTGCTCTGGGACTGCTCTCTGTACTTGCAAGATGAAATGTACATAATTTGGAGATGTTTGTTCATTCCCTTCTGTAGAGCCATTGTCATCATCCCATTATATGTTGACGGAGAAATCTACGGTTTATGAGTGCTTTCCAGCTGTGTGTAAGTTTGTGTAAGTTACACAAACCAGTAACGGAGTAAACTCTAGGCCATACAGCCCAAAGAGACATGTAATACCTTGACATAGGAAATAAACTGATGACTTATTAAAATAAACTAAGTGGGTATAACTGGGTATTTACTAATAATAAATAAAGAGGAAAAGTGTTCTCTCTTCTCTCCAATGCCAGAGTGATATATGTATTTTCCTTCTGAGTGTCTCCCCCTAACCTCATCTCTATTCCCCCCAAATTAGAAAATCAGATGAGGAGACAGAGGGGTTCGGGAAGCTGAAGTTGAAGAATATAAATAAAACAGATGGACTACTTGACATGTGTGAATATATTGAGGGACTATTTTAACTTCTGGCAATGAGCTTAGAGCTAAATCACTGATTGGTGCATAGAAAAGTAAACAATTTTTAAAATCATGGCAATTATTAACTCCAGGGAAAATAAAAAGTTGTTCTATAAAAGAAATGTAGTCATAATATATAACATGGCTTAGTTGTGTGAAAATATTCACCTAGTTATATTAATGTAAAGACAATATGTATCTATCAAATTTATGATATAATTATAGTGAGAGGATGTGGAAGGGAAAGTTTATGTGCATGAATTGGGAATGCAGGAGAGGGTATAATAAAGGTAACAGTGTTAAATCTGAAAAATCAAAACAGGGCACTTGATCATGTTATTTAGAAGTACAGAGGTAAACACATAAAAAACAGCTAAAAGTTAAAAATGGCTGCTCATATACAAATGGCCAATAAGCACATGAAAAGCTCAATATCACTAATCATTAGGCAAATGTAAATCAAACCCACAATGAAATACCACCTCCCACCCATTAGGATGCTTCCATCAAAAGTAACGAAAAATCATAAGTCTTGGCAAGGATGTGGAAAAATTGGAAACCTTGTGCACTATTGGTGGGGATGTAAAATGGTATAGCCCCGTGTAAAACAGTATAGCAGTTCCTCAAAAAATTAAGCATAGAATTAATGTATGATACAGCAATCCCACTTCTGGGTATATACCCAAAAGGATCAGAATCAGAATCTTAAAGAGATATTTGCACACCCATGTTTATGGCACCATTATTCACAATAGCCAAAAGGTGGAAGCAATTCAAATGTCCATCGACAGATGAATGGATAAACAAAATGTGGTATATTCACACAATGGAATATTATTCAGCCTTAAAAAGGAAGGAAAGTCTGACACATGCTACAACATGGTTGAATTATGCTAAATGAAATAAGCCAGGTACAAAAAGACAAATACTGTATGACTCCACTTATGTGAGGTACTAGGGTAGGGTCAAATTCATAGAAGCAGAAAGAATGGTGGTTACCAGGGACGGGGGGAAGGGGAAGGGAGAATTGTTGTTCAATGGGTATAGAGTTTCAGTTTTGCAAGATGAAGAGTTCTGAAGACCGTACAACAATGTGAATGTACTTAACACTACTGAACTGTACACTTAGAAATGGGTAAGATGATTTTATGTTACGTATATTTTACCACAGTTACAAAAAAATGTTCCTGAAACAGAGAGGTGAATGGCCAAACTTGTCCCTCGGGCCATACTTTGCCAACACCTAGTCTGAGATTGGAGGTAATGACATCAAAGGGTAGACAGAAAATTTTTTGCCTTTAGAGCTGGTGAATGCTGTGGAGGCAAGCCATTTCCGGGGCCTCTCTGCATCTCTGGGACTTAGTCTTGGGGCGGTAAGTCACAGATGCTCAGCACACGTTCCCTGAATGGAACTGCAGCTCCTCGACGGCAACTCCTAGAGAGGGTTGAGTCTGGAGTGAATCAAACGGGGAAGGAAAGGAGGTAAGAAACAGCGTTTACGCTGGAGGAAAACTGGTTTCGGTAACACCAAGGCTCTCCCTCAAAAGTAAAAGTTCCAATCACCTACACTAAAAGTATCCTATGTTCAGGGACCCTGTGATAAGCCTCTGAAAAGCCCTCTTGTGTATCTCCTTCACAGAGCTGCTTTGTTTTCAGTGTTGACTGTTTTTAAGGTATACTTAAGACCATGTCAGAAGATCTTTTGAGAGGGTTTCCAAGTGTCCTGCTGTACTGTAAATGTAAGGTGTCTAGGTTTAAAATAAGAGAACAATATTACCAGTGACCTTAAGACCCACACTATATGCATCCTCTTGGGGCCACGTTACCCGAAGGGGGGTGGGTGAGGCGAGGGGGTGGCTCGGTTTTCTAATGCACAAACCCTGGCAGCTGTCACCCCCAGTGAGTGACAGCACTTATGTCCTTCCACTCATGCTCAAGCTTCCATATTCTCTCTGAACTACCTAACTGCACAGTACTTTTTATCAAACCCATATCTTTAAAGGACACCTCCCCTGAAGTTTGGAAAATATTTTACTAAGAAATGGAGATGACACAGAATCAGTGAAGAATGTATTTACGGTCCTAAGTCCTGTAGCTCCTGATTTGAGTTAGCTTATTCCTACAGCACCAATGCATCCTGTCGCCCTCTTTGCCGCTGTGCCCCGTGTGGTGTCTGATTCACACTGTGGTCCCAGCACCCAGCCTGGCATGGAGAGACCCCTGGGTTTGTCCTAGGAAGGGGTGTTTTTTTCCGGTCTCAGTTAAGCTCCTTGTGTATCGGTCCTTCTGGGGACCAACTGGCTATTGGCTGGGGGGACGGAGAAGACTGGGTCGCATGTCACTCATTCTCCAGAAGGCTAGCTGAGCTCATGGCACGTGGGCATGTTCCAAAATGGTGAGTAGAAGATACAAGGCCCCTTGTGGGCTAGTCAGAGCTGTACATTGTCCCTCTGCCACATTCTATTGACCGGAGCCATCACCAGGCCAGCCCAGATTCCAGGGGCTGAGGAAAAGACTCTTCCTCTTGATGGAGGAAGCTTCAAAGTCACGCTGCAAGAACTGTGCATCAAGGAAGGAAAATAATTTGGTCCACTTTTACAACCTATCTATCATGGGGGCCGTCTACTCCCTTATTTACCCCCTGTCCATTATACCCTATACTCCAGCCAAACTCTAATCCTCACTTCCCAAACATGATGCCAGATACTTTCAGACATACATGTTTCTGAACTTGCTATTTCCTTGACCTAAAATGCCTTTTTCATCCCCCCATGCCTTAACCCTTGCTTAAATTGTCCTTGAAAGAGTGACTTACAACTCCAAGTTGAAAGAGGCCAATTGAAGATGCATTCCCCTTCGCTCCCTCATGAAAACCTAGTAAAAGGATATAAAGGGGACTTTTAATAAAGATGCATAAACCCACAAGGGCAGAGAGAAGAGAAAATGACAAGTGATCAAGTATTTCAACAAAACGGGATATGGGAAGCAGATGCACGGTGCCTAACTTAGCAGACCAGAAAGAGATGTGTGCCCAAAGGTGTGGCAGCCAAGCAACAAAGTGAATCTCCTGCAGAACCCAGAGGACTCAGGAACGAGGGGCTGGTTGCCTAGTGAGGTGGAGTGGGAGGGGCTGAACACTGGATTTGTTGAATGTACAGGAAGCCGTCAATCCCTGGATCTTCCCACCCTCCCCACACAGCCAGGTGAATACCCTTCTTCACCCAGAGGCCTAGAGGTTTAATCCTGAAGAGGCTTAGCCTGAGGAACTCTAGAGTTGGAAAGAGCAGGCATAGCTCATGGCAGGGGTACCATTCTGAAAAGAGGGATTAAGGGGATGTCTACACACTAGAAGGTGAAACTTCCAGCTGCATGCCCAAACTGGCTCTGAGAAAGCAGGCAACCAGATTTATATACCCCAAGCAAGAGACTGTAAGATTCCTCTTTAGGGAAATGGACCAACTCAAAAAGAGGATGTAAAAATATTGACGTTTGTGAGCTGCTCAGTAAAATGTCAAGATACCTGCCTGACTCCCCCCATAGGGAAGCCTTCAGCCACAGGCTTAGCTCTTCCATACAGATTGTTCCAGGAAGCTTGAAGCAGGAACAATCTGCCAAGGTCAAGAGACATTTGAACAAAGCCTCTACTATGACAGACAGCAACAAAACCAACATCAACCAAAGAGATGGGGAGGTGGGCGGCAGAAGTTGGGTAATAAGAAAGGCAAGTCCACGTTTCCAATAAACAAAAGTCAACACACAATACTTACCTCTGAAAATATTAAGCAATAGCATGATAGGCATATTGGTTAGAAATATATTGGTAGCAGAACTAAAAGTGAAAAGTGCTGGAAATCATTGTCTCTAAGAAGGAAAGAGAGAGCTTGGCTGATTTCATGAAAAGGCTTATAAAACTATTAGATGGACTAAACTGTGTACATGCACTACTTTGTCAGAATAAAAATTTATTATTTTTTTAAATAAACAAAACCTACTTAAACATCCTCTCTTCTTGAAAGACTTCTCCATCTCCCAAGCAAGTCCATGGCTCTACTTTATGTGTCTTCCCGTGACTATGTTCATAGGGCTAGTTTATTGACACATTCATGAATGAATACATTGGCGAGAACACAGTCAGACATTTAACCACGTTTTACCTGTAATGTATCTGTTCGATTGCCTACCTTTCTACTAGGCTTTAGGCTTTTTGAGGTCAGAGCTAAATCTTAATTTAACGCTGGGCATTCAGAAGACATTCATTCCCAACATGCAGAGAGGTGGGGAGTGGAAATTAAATTACGGCCACTTCATAAGGCAAAAATTTTCTCCCTGTATTTATTTTTAATTTATCGATTTGTAATTAGTCTTGTTGCTAAAAAGAATCTAAGTTGACTTGTAAAAACATATCCGGTCATAAGTAAGTGAAGAAATCAGGGCAGATGGGAAGCCTGTGTTTAAAAAGTCACACCAAAATATTATTTAAAACAAAAGAAAGAAGGGTGGGGGAGAGAGGGGCGAGAAATACAAGCAGGACAGAAGGAAGGAAGGACATTTAAGTCACTCAAATGGCCAAAAGAATTTGCCACATGCTTGCGCTTCATCCCCAGCCCTACCATCCACTTCGGAAATCTCACAGCCAGCTCTTCACTCAGTCTGTCCTCCCCGCTAACCAGTTCCTTCCCTTAGCTGATGGCCGATGCCAACTCATCCTATAAGACCAGGCCACTCAAAGTGTGGTCCGTGGATGTGTGCCAGTCTAGGAACAATTTTCTGTTTGTTTTTTAAAAACCAGTGAATTGAGGTAAGTCTGCAAGTTGAAAGACAGCATTTAGAAATGTTTTGTAGTAATATGTTAGAGTAATTTCATATCTTTGTACTCTAATCACAAAGTTGGGCTTGAGTTTTTTTTTTTCTTTATTTTGCTTTCCTAGTCAATCATTTTTATTGTATTTGCATGGCAGACTGAAAATCAAAAAGAGAAAAGGATTAGCCCTTTAGTATAGATAGTTTGAAAAGCTACATTAAGACTCCTTTCCAATATCACCTCCTCCAGGAAACCTCACCATTTTCTCCCAGGTGGGGTGGGTGCTTTTCCTCCCTACTTCCACATAGCCAAGCTGACCTTGTGCAGTTGTTTTAATTATCTGTTTGTAACTGTTTCCTCCAATAAACTGTGAGCTTCTTGAAGGGCAAGCACTATATCACTATATCTTAGTTATCTTTGCATGCCCCGCACTGAGGACAATGCATGGCCCACAGTAGATGTTCTATAAATGTTTGCTGAATATAAGAAACTGAACGGTCTCACTTAGGAATATACAGCCAACATGGGATTCAGTGATACCCGCTTATCTAAGTTTCCATTATTAATCAAATCACCTTCTGATTGACAATTATTCTTTAAAATATGCTTAATCATTAGATAGAGTTATTGGCAAATAATTATATTGCTATCCTGGGAGCCATTCTGACAAGTTTCTTTAGCATAAAGTTGTAAATATTTTCTCTGTATTTCACGTTGTGTTGATTTCACAGCTTAACCCTCTGAGGTAATTTTCCTAATTTTTGAGTTCAAATGAACACCTCACTTTTGCTCTCCTGCACTGCCCATATGGGAAAATGAAACCATTTCCTAGTATTGCTATGAGGAATATAGCATATAATATATGCATACAGTAGTACTATACATAGCATACATTAGGCTTAAGTAAATATTTCTCTCAAGGGATGGCAAATTTTCAGCACATAACTTCTCCCCCGTATCTGAGGCAAACATTGCTAAACAACCAATCACACTCTACTACTGATGTAAAACAGACCCCAGATTCCTATTCAACCACCACCAACTGATGGGAATATTTGTCACCCTCAGTACATATCATGCACCCCATGTCGTGATTCTAGGCTAATGCTGAAGCGAGTGATGATCCCAGGTCCGACCTCGTTTTTATCAAGTGTAGGATAACGAGTCTAGACAGCAGGCATTGGATGGTATAGAAAAGTGAGAACACAGTTCTCTCCAGATTTCCTGAAGATAAAAGAACTATCACACTATTGAAGGAGAGGCAAGTAGGCCTTCTGGATGGTTATGTAGTCTCTTTGTTTTTAAGGAACCAGAAGAAATGTAAACAGGCTACTGCTGGGCTAAGATCCAACCAACAAATGCATTTCCCTCAAGAGAGATGAGTTGGTAAATACCAGTCTCCCACTAACTTTACTTGACAAGGTAGGAAATCTTTGTGTCAGTCCTTAAGATGAGGCATGGAGAGTGAATGGATGCTTCAAACATAAAATTAAATGAAAAATAGTATAAAACTGTATTAGACTGTTGAGTACAATTATGTAATAAATATGCCTAGCAAAAAAAGACTAGATGGGAATACACCAATTTAAAGATTGTAGTCTCTCTTAGAATGTAGTTATGGATAATTTTTTCTTGTTTTTTGGATCTTCTATAACGTAGTTTTATTAAAAATAACATTAAAAATGAATGAAGTAACTGTTACACATTCTACAATTTTCTAAATAAAAGAACACTTAATAATAGGGCAAACCCTGGTCTCAAGTTGTAAGGGCCTGAAGTAGGAAGGTTGGGTAAGTAAGCAATGAGCATTTTGTTGGTTTCCTGATTCTTGGTTATGTACAGGATGAGAGAAGACAAACCCATCTAAAGGCAGCCATATGTAAAAATGATAAAAAACTGAGATTTCCATACGCCCCAAGAAGGGTAGGTCTTGATACCTCAAGGAGAGAACTGAGGATTGATTCACTAACTGTGCTATTTTAGTTTGTGTGTGTGTGTGTGTGTGTCTTTCGAAGTCAGAGGTAAGTCTGGACCATCTGGAATCAGTCTCTTCTTTGCATAACCTGGTTTTATTCCAGAGCACAAGACAGAGTTACCACATCCACACAGCTTATGAACTGGAAGTTTGTGTATCTTCTTCAAATACTCCAATGTCGACTGGGTGTTTTTTGAAAGGGCCTATTTTAATCTGACCATCACTGTAACATGTTACAGAGACAGCAGCTTGCAAAAAAATAATAAAGGAAAACAAAAGAATGTTGTCCTTTTGTTGTAATCTGTTGGAAGAGATGAGATGAACGCTTTGAAATGAAGCATTTAATATGAGAACACTGAATACTGTGTCGCTATGAGGAAGCCGTCTTGTTTATCTACAAGATAAGGGCCATGTGTAGCCAGGTGCATTACGAACTGTTTCCAGAAACTTGGAGTCTGGGTTGGAAATGACTTGAGTATTTTTTTCCCCCAGAAGCTATAGTTTTCTCTCCTCTAATATTAGTGGAATGTGGTATAAAATCCAAAGTTGTGATCTTTTCTTAAGCTGCAAGTTCATTGCCATCCTGCGGTACTGTAGTTTTCATCCATCCTCTTTAGCATAATTGCCTTAGAAGTCTCCTTCATGTTGATTCCTAACACTTAAAAATTTTTTTTCTCCAAATCTCCTGAAACCTAGACCAACTTACCACACACCCATGTCCTCTAGGGTGCAACTGTCAGGGGCTCTGTAGCACGTGTAAGAGGCTAAAGTGACAGCGCACAGACTGAAAGGCCATGCTGGGCACTCACTGCACCCACGGGAACCTCCCATTAGCTCTTGCACCAGCCCCAAGGTAATGCCCAGTCCCTGTGAAATTCCCAGAATTCAGACACTAACTGTAGATACTGTAAGATGGGCTGCTAGGAAGGGCTACTGTCATGTGAATCTCCTTCTTGACTGTCTTTTCATCTTTTCAGCTTGATGGTCATGAGTGCTTTTCTATTGGTTGTTTTTTTTTTTTTAGTGGGTGGGGAGCTGTATGGGAAAAGGTACTCATTTCTATATTGCTGTTGCTGCTACTAAGAGGTAAAGTTGAGGGTAACTGCCAACAGCTTCCCCTTTCTCTTCTTTTTGTTCACTCGATCTGTCTGGACCAATGCACAAGGAAAAAAGGCAGACAGAGTGGCTCTGCAAAGTTGCACTGTTTTAAAACTGATAAAGAATGTGTTTCCCACAGCTTAGGAGAAAAATATATTATAAAGTGCCTGAGCAATTAAACAAATTGTATTTGCAAACATCTGCTGTCCAGTACTGTTGCCTGTGTTCAAACAGAGCCTCACAGTGTCTTTGGCAAACCAGGGTGAGAAAAGCTGGGTGCCATTTGCTAAATGAACTCTTCCAGATTACAGATCTGTGGCCTGAGGGAATTCATTCAAATACACATGAGAAAATTAATTCCCAGAGAGGTAGTTATTCCCTAAAAAAAAAAAAACCAAAAAAAAAACCCTGAGACTTAGAGTGAAGTTGGCAGTAAGTCAATGAGTGTTTTGTTAACCTCTGCTAAACCATATTTATATTTATGTCTGAGTCACAGAATCCTAAAGTTAAAAAGGGGAAAATGAGACTTCTGGTTGAGAATGGCTTCTAACAGTACCAGTGCTTCCCCTACAATTTCTCCAATCGATACCTATAAAGATAAACCCAAAAATAGAAACTCTCAGTAGCATCACAAAGACTGCCAGCCCAATGCCCAATATGGGGAAAATGGTTAAAAATGCAGATTCAAGCTCTGAATTTTGAATCTACTATTTAATAGTTGAGTAACCTTAATTTTCTCACCTGCAGAGTAGAGATAATGGGGACAATCTCATAGGCTTGTTCTGAGGATTAGAGAAGATATGCCTGTAAAGCCCTCAGCCCCTGCATTGGCACCAAGTAAATACTTAGCAAATGTTAGCATGAGTAGCACAGTTTCATGGTTATTAATGTTGTCATTGTAAAACAGGATTTCCTCCATTGTCCTGGAATTGCAGCAAATGCAGAAGTCATGGCACAGAATGTTCTACGTTTACTGCGAGGTGCTCATTTTAGTCTCCCCCACCCCAGCCCCAACCCCCCTCCACTACTAATACAAAGGAAGAACTGGCAGAGAAGTGTGACCTCTGGGCGAATATTCAGAAAAAGTGTCTATAATAACCTCCCTTTCCCCATGGGGGAGGATACCTGATGCTTTCTTCTCTAAGAGGCTAAGGGAGGGGGATCCTAAGAAAAATTCTAAGTTTGGGGGTTTCCAACACCCCCATTTTGCATTAACCAAGAGATTTAATGATCACCCTTACTCTGAAGTTTGGGGAGGTGACAGGTCAGCTGAGGATCTAATGTGTTCCTTGGGCTTAGAGAAATGAATGTGAAAGAGATGGTGGAATTGAGGGAAGAAGTGGCTGAGAAGCTGCTTACGCTTCCACTGCATTCATAGCAAGGATACAAGAATGTTCCATGGCTGGATGGATACCACTTAGAGGTGGCTGGAGTTTTTTCATTTCATCTATATCTCAACAAGGAGCCCCATCTACCATGCAAAAGCATGCCAGCTACAGAGGCTGCTGGGACTGTCTTTCACTGGAATCAAAAGGGAGGAAAGAGGCCAAGCTGAAACCCGATCCCTCAAATCAAGGGCTCTGCAGAGGAGAGTGTCCTTTGTTTCTCCCAGGTCCTCCAAAGAGACCATCAGAGAGCCGGCAAGGGGAAACTGGCCACACAGAAGTGTCAATAACCCGCTAGTGGTGGCCAGAGAAGCAGGAACAACCAACAGTGAAAGGACCTGCCTCTTGTCCTCTCCCACTCAAACCCCTGGAGAGGAGGCAGCTCTGAAGTCCCATCTCCAGCCCGATTTGTGGTAGGGATGGGGATAGAAAGAGCTTTGAATTCAATGTAAGACTGACATTTTAAACTGATTATGAGCAAGGCTTATTAATCTGTTTTGATAACCAAAAGTGACTGAAAACGTTGCAGAATCTGGGTAAAATATCATCAAGGGACCCACCACCCGTGATGGAAATGGCAGTTAACAGAGCATAATTATTTAGAAAAAAAAGTTTCATGTTTTTGCTTCATTATGTTGAGATTCCTCAATAAAGTATATGTTATTATTATTAGTTATAAGGCTGTTGGGGCAAGATTTAAAAAGAGAACCACATATAAAGGCTTCAAGTCACAACCAACTCTGGCTTTAAATCATGAAACAGAAATAGCCTGAGAAAAGGCGTAAGAGAGTCCCCATCTTCCCACTATGAGCCCACTGACTCAGATGATCGAGCCTGTACAAACCAGGAAACGAGGCTACTATCCCTCTCTATGCATTAGGAATGCTCTATGAAAACAATTTTTCCTGCAGTAGTCCTCATCAGCATCTTCTTGCAACCAAGCAGGTAACACAAACACACACACACACACACAGAACTGGCTCAGAAACTAAAGGGCAAACTGGTGCTGTCTGAAATCTACAGCCCATGTCACAAAGCACCAGCAATGGTTAATGGAGAGAGCCTCAAAAGAAGTGCACCCTGATCACTGGATTTCTCCATGCCTTTTCTTGGCTCAGAACACCAGAGAATCACACAGTAAAGAAGGAGCATCTGCTGAGAGCAGAGGTTCACTAGGTCCAAGTCTCCTGGGAAAAAAGAATTGGAAGGGAAACAATATACACTAATTTGTCTTTTAGCTGAAGAAAGATCGAGTGAGTCAAGTGAAACCTGTGACCAGTTGAAACAGAGATATACCTAGGGAATGCATTCAAGAGTCCAAAGCACTCTTAAAATAAAAGATTTTTAATGTTTTTAAAAACCTCTTTATTGAGGTATGATTGGCAGGTTAAAAAGTGGTACATATATAATGTATACAACTCAATGAATTTGAGGATAAGTATACAGCTGTGAAACCAGCACCGCCATCAAGGCCATAAACAAGAAAGAAATCTTACCATTTATAACAATATGGATGGCCCTGGAGGCTATTATGCTAGGTGAAATAAGCCAGATACAAAAAGACAAATATTATATGAGCTCACTTACATGTGGAATCTAAGATAGTCAAATTCATAAAAGCGGAGTAGAATGGTGGTTGTCAGGAACTGTGGGGATGGGAAAATGGGGAAGTGACGGTCAAATGGTACAAAGGTTTAGACATGCAAGATAAGTTCTGGAGATGCACTAAACAGCTTAGTGCCTACAGCTAACAATACCGCATTGTATACTTAAAATCTGCTAAGAGAGTAGATCTCATGTTAAGTGTTTTTAGCACACACATACAAAATAATAAAGCAAGTGGCAGGAAACTTTGCGTAGTGATGGGTATGTTTATAGCCTTGATGGTGAAGATTTTAAATGTTTTTAAATGTTAAAAAAGTAATGTAACCCCCCACCCATAAGACTAAAAAAGTGGACAAAAATGTATGAATCAACCATTCTGAGACCATTGGTTGACAGGCAGTACAAGACTATGACCCCTAAAAAAGGGAAAACGAGGTAAATCCTAAAATCCCCTTGGATTTCTGCTTGTAGTCACTTTGTAGGCTGCTAGATAAGGAAGGGAATCCTACACAGAGCATGGTACTCTCACTGAATTCAGAGAGGCAGAGGAGGCTGGGATTTGCAGGGCAGAGTACCACAGGAAAGGTACCACACAGAACAAGAACTCCAGAAGTCTTTGTGAGGATCTCTGAGACTGCTGCTGAATACTGAGCCATACTTGTATAAGGTGAGACTCCACAAGGTTGAGCAAAAGACGACTGAGAAATTGTGAGCTGAACAATTTTCAGAGCTCACACAGGATTGGAGAAGTTCAAGCTGAACACTCATGCCTCAGTCCTAGGATCAAACTAGCGTTTTTAAACAAAGCCTCCAAAGGATCAAGCTGATCAGAAGTAACTTTGCTTGTCATAACAAAGTCCAACACTCTTAAAGAAAGACAATATCCGTTGCTCAAAAATATCAATTTCAAAAAGTCCAGCATTCAACCAAGCATCACTAGACACAGAAAGAAGTACGGACATATAACTAATAATTAGGAGAAAAGTTAGTCAATCAAAACAGATGCAAAAATGACAGAAATGATGGAATTAACAGACAAGGGGCCTAAAACACAACTGTTATAATCATGTTTAAGTATTTAAAGGAAAACATGTACATAATAAAAAGAGAAATGAATGACATAAAGAACTAAATATAACGTCTATAAATAAAAAATACAATATCTAAAATGAAAAATTCACTACATGGGATTAACAGTATATTAGACATTGCAGAAGACAAGACAGTGAACTTGAAACATCAAAATAGAAACTATTCAAACAGAAGGACAGAGGCAGATTAAAAAAAAGACTGAAAAAAACCCCACAGTCTCAGTCACCTACGGAACAACACAAAGTGTTACAGCATATGTTTAAAAGTGATGAGGTGGACAAAATATTTGAAGATATAATGGCCAAAGTTTTCAAAATTTGATGAATATAATAAACCCACAGATTCAATAAGGTATTTAATAAACCCAAGCAGCATAAACACAAAGAAAACTACACCAAGATACATTATCATTAAACTGTTGAAAACTATAGATAAAGGGGGAAAAATTATAACACAATTCTCACCAGAAAATATGCATGCCAGAAAACAATGAAATGGAAGGGGCTGAATGTGTGTGTTGGGGGGCATAGAAACCCCACCAACTTAGAATTCTATATTCAACAAAAATATCCTTCAAAAATTAAAGTGAAATAAAACTTGTCCAGACAAACAAAAGTTCAGTGAATTCATTATCAGTAGGCCTGCATCATAAGAAATGTGAAAGGAAATTCTCAGGTAGAAGGAAAAAGATTTACAGGGAAAGCAAGATCTACAAAAGAAATGAAAAGCACCAGAAATGGTAAAGAGATGGGCAAATCTTTAAAATATTTTTCCTACTTTAAAATTTCTTTAAAAGATCATTGACTGGTACAAGAAAAGTAGGAACAATGTACTGTGAGGTTTATAACACATGGATCATCAAAATATATGACAACAATATCCAAAAGGGAAAAAAGGGAAACAGAAGCAAAATATTATATAATTTTTATATTATACATGAAGTAGAATAATATTTAAAAGTAGAATGATAAAGAGGCATATTACAGTTTTGAGGGAAACCACTAAAAATCAAAAGAGGTAGAGTTAATAAACCAACAGTGGGGATAAAATGAAGTATTAAGAAAATACTAAATTAATCCCCAAAAGATAAGAAAACAGAACAAAGAACAGATAGGACAAACAATAAATAAATAGCAAGATGACAGATTTAAACACAACTATAAAAATAATTACATTGAGTGTAAATGGCCTGAGCAGTTCTAAAACTGAGGTTTATGGTCCCTTAGCAGAAATCAACATATTACATCAAACTGTACTGGCAATCACTGCATTGTTCATTATCATTAAATCTGCACAGAAAAGAGTCAGTCTCACTTAAGAAAATTCTTCATGAAGCAGTAAAAATTACTGATATTATTAAATCATGACCCCTAAGTACCTCTTTTATAAAATATCCCTCTTTGTCTCTTGTAATATTTCTTGGCATAAAATCTATTTTGTCTGATATCACTATAGCTATTCTATCTCTCTTATGATTACTGCCTCCATGGTATATCTTTTGTAACCCTTTTAGTTTTAATCTATTTATGTCTTTGAACATAAATTTTGTCTCTTGTAGCCAGCAAATAGTTGGATCTTGCTTTTCTATCCAATCTGACCATCTGTGCCTTTTGATTGGAGTTGTTATTCAATTTATAATAGTAATTATTGATACGGTTATATTTACAGGTACCATTGTAATAGTAATTATTGATATGGTTATATTTACAGGTACCATTGTAATAGTAATTATTGATATGGTTATATTTACAGGTTCCATTTCACTATTTGTTTCCTATGTCTTACACCTTTTTTCCCCTCTGTTCCTCTGCTACTGCCTCCTTTTGTCTTAAATATATATTTTTAGTGTATCATTTTAATTCTTCTACTGATTTTAAACTGTATTTTGGGGGACTGTTTTCTCAGTGGTTACTTCAGCTACTAGAATGTCCATTGTAACTCATCACAATCTACTAGGGAATGACACTTAACTCCAGTAAAATACAGAAACTTTGTTTCAATATGGTCCATTTCCTCTCCTCCTTTGCCTTATTGTGTTATATATATTTTATAAAATGTCTATGTTATAAACCAAACAGTTATACAACCAGGAAGATGTAGCAATTATAAATTCATTTTCATCTAACAACAGAGCCTTAAAATAAATGATACAAAAACTGAAAGAGTTAAAAGGAGAAATAAACAATTCAACAATATATTTGAATACCGCAATAGCCTAATCTCAATAACTGGCAGAAGAACTAGACAAAAAACCACCAAGGAGAGAGACTTGAACAAACATATTAACTAACTTCACATAACTGACATTTATAGAATACTGTACCCCAAACCAACACAATGTACATTCTTTTCAAACATACTTGGAACATTCTTCAAGACGCATGATATCCTAGGCCATAAAATAAGTCTCAAAAAATTAAAAGAACTGAAAAAAGTGTACTTTCCAACAATAATGAAATTAAGTTAGAAATCAACGGCAGAAATAAATTTGAGAAATTCCTAAATTCTTGCAAGTTAAACAACATACTTCCAAATAATCTATGATCAAAAAATAAATCACAAGGGAAATTAAAGTATTTAAAATGGAATGAAAAAACTACACCATATCAAAATTATGGGATACAGCTAAAACAGTGCTAAGAGGGCAATTTATAGCTTTGAAAAATCTATGTTAAAAAAAGTAATGGTTTAAAATCAGTCATTTAAACTTTCACCTTAAGAAACTAGAAAAAGAAAAGCAAACTAAACTCAAAACAAGCAGAAGAAAAGAAACTAGAGTGGAAATAAGAAATTACAGTACAAATCAATGAAATAGAAAAAATAAAGAAAATCAGTGAAAACAAAATATGTATTTTACAAAGATCACAAAATTGACAAAAAAGGAAGACAGGTTACCAACATTAGGAATAAAAGAGGGGACATCACTACTTACACTACAGAAATTAAAAGGTGGGACTTCCCTGGTGGTGCAGTGGTTAAGAATCCGCCTGCCAATGCCGGGGACACGGGTTTGATCCCTGGTCCGGGAAGATCCCACATGCCATGGAGCAACTAAGCCCATGCACCACAACTACTGAGCCCACATGCCACAACTGCTGAAGCCCGGGCACCTAGAGCCCGTGCTTCGCAACAAGAGAAGCCACTGCAATGAGACGCCCGCGCACCGCAACGAAGAGTAGCCCCCACTCGCCGCAACTACAGGAAGCCAGTGCGCAGCAATGAAGATCCAACACAGCCATAAATAAATTAATTAATTGCAAAAAAAGAAATTAAAAGGTATCTAAGGGAATACTACGAACAACTTGTGTCAACAAATTGGACAACTTGGATGAAATAGACAAATTCCTAGAGAGACATAAATTCCCAAAACAGACTTAAGAAGCAATAGATCCCATTTATTTGTTTTTGTTTTTATTTCCATTACTCTAGGAAATGGATCCAAAAAAATATTGCTGCGATTTATGTCAAAGAGTGTTCTGCCTATGTTTTCCTCTAAGAGTTTTATACTATTTAGCCTTACATTTAGGTCTTTAATCCATTTGAGTTTATTTTTGTATATGGTGTTAGAGAATGTTCTAATTTCATTTTTTTACATGTAGCTGTCCAGTTTTCCCAGCACCACTTATTGAAGAGACTGTCTTTTCTCCACTGTAGATCCTTGCCTCCTTTGTTGTAGATTAATTGAACATAAGTGTGTGGGTTTATTTCTGGGCTTTCTATCCTGTTCCATTAATCTATATGTCTGTTTTTGTGCCAGTACCATATTGTTTCCATTACTGTAGCTTTGTAGTATAGTCTGAAGTCAGGGAGTGTGAGTACTCCAGCTCTGTTCTTCTTTCTCAAGATCATTTTGGCTATTCAGGGTCTTTTGTGTTTCCATATAAATTTTAGAATTTTTTGTTCCAGTTCATGAAAAATGCCACTGGTAATTTGATAGGGGTTGCACTGATTCTGTAGATTGCCTTGGGTAGTATGGTCATTTTAACAATATTGATTCTTCCAATCCAAGAACACAGTATATCTTTCCATCTGTTTATGTCATCTTCAATTTCTTTCATCAGCGTCTTATAGTTTTCAGACTACAGTTCTTTTGGCTCCTTAGGTAGGTTTATTCCTAGGTATTTTATTATTTTTGATGAGATGGTAAGTGAAATTGTTTCCTTAATTTCTCTTTAAGATATTTCATTGTTAGTGCATAGAAATGCAACAGATTTCTATATATTAATTTTGTATCCAACAATTTTATGTAATTAATTGATGAGTTCTAGTAGTTTTCTGGAAGCATCTTTAGGATTTTCTATGTATATTATCATGTCATCTGCAAACAGTGACAGTTTTACCTCTTCTTTTCCAACTTGGATTCCTTTTATTTTTCTTCTCTGATTGCTGTGGCTAGTACTTCCAAAACTATGTTGAATAAAAGTGGTAAGAGTGGGCATCCTTGTCTTGTTCCTGATCTTAGAAGAAATGCTTTCAGCTTTTCACCATTGAGCTCATGATGTTAGCAGTGGGTTTGTCGTATATGGCCTTTATTATGTTGTGGTATGTTTCCTCTATGTTCACTTTCTGAAGAGTTTTTATCATAAATGAATGTTGAATTTTATCAAAAGCTTTTCCTGCATCTATTGAGTGATCATATGGTTTTTATTCTTCAACTATTTAATGTGGTGTATCACATTGATTTACAGATATTGAAAAATCCTTGCATCCCTGGAATAAATCCCACTTGCTCATGGTGCATGATCTTTTTAATATATTGTTAAAGTCGGTTTGCTAGTATTTTGTTGAAGATTTCTGCATCTATGTTAATCAGTGATGTTGGCCTGTAATTTCCTCTTTTTTTGTGTGGTATTTTTGGTTTTGGTATCAGGGTGAAGCTGGCCTCATAGAATGAGTTCGGAAGTGTTCCTTCCTCTGAAATTTTTTTGCAATAGTTTCAGAATGATAGGTGTTAACTCGTTTCTAAATGTTTGGTAGAATTCATCTGTGAAGCTATATGGTCTAGGACTTTTGTCTGTTGGCAGTTTTAAAATTACTGATTAAATTTCAGTACTGGTAATTGGTCAGTTCATATTTTCTATTTCTTCCTAATTTTGCACAGCAAAGGAAGCTATAAACAAAATGAAAAGACAACCTATGGACTGGGAGAAAATATTTGCAAATGATGCTACCGACAAGGGATTAATTTCCAAAATATA
This sequence comes from Eschrichtius robustus, assembly GCF_028021215.1. Taxonomy (NCBI): domain Eukaryota; kingdom Metazoa; phylum Chordata; class Mammalia; order Artiodactyla; family Eschrichtiidae; genus Eschrichtius; species Eschrichtius robustus. The sequence continues at coordinate 64,437,221 of NC_090833.1, forward strand.
CAAACAGCTCATACAGCTTAATATCAAAAAACAAACAACACAATAAAAAAATGGGCAGAAGAGCTAAATAGATCTCTCTCCAAAGAAGACATACAGATGGCCAACAGTCATATGAAAAGATGCTTAATATTACTAATTATTAGAGAAACGCAAATCAAAACTACAATGAGGTGTCGCCTCACACCAGTCAGAACGGCCATCATTAAAAAGTCTCCAAATAATAAATTCTGGAGATGGTGTGTAGAAAAAGGAACCCTCTTACATTGTTGGTGGGAATGACTGGTGCAGCCACTATGAAGAACAGTGTGGAAGTTCCTTAAAAAACTAAAAATAGAGTTACCATATGATGCTGCAATTCCACTCCTGGGCATATATCTGGAGAAAACTCTAATTCGAAAGGATACACGCACTCCAATGTTCATAGAAGCACTGTTTACAATAGCCAAGACATGGAAGCAACCTAAATGTCCATCGACAGATAAATGGATAAAGAAGATGTGGTGTATGTATGTATACACACACACACACACACACACACAATGGAATGTTACTCGGCCATAAAAAAGAATGAAATAATGCCATTTGCAGCAACATGGATGGACCTAGAAATTATCATATTAAGTGAAGTCAGGAAGAGAAAGGAAAATATCATGTGATATCACATGTGGAATCTAAAAAAAAGATAGACATGAACTTATTTACAGAACAAAAATAAACACACAGACATAGAAAACAAACATAATTACCAAAGGGGATAGCGGGGGGTGGGGGGGAGAAATAAATTAGGAGTTTGGGATTAATGTATACACACTACTATATATAAAATAAACAACAAGGGCCTACTGTATAGCACAGGGAACTATATTCAATATCTTGTAATAGCCTGTAATGGAAAAGAATCTGAAAAAGAATGTATATATAAATGAATCACTTTGCTGTACACCTGAAACTAATACAACGTTGTAAATTAACTATACTTCAATTAAAAAATGGTTAAAAAAATAAAAACAGAAGAAATAGAAAACCTGAGTAGACCTATAACAGGTTAACAAAGTGAGTAAGTAACTAAAAATTTTCTAGCAAAGAAAAGCCAAGGTCCAGTTAGCTTCACTGGTGAAACCTAACCAACATTTAAATAAATAATACCAATCCTTCATAACTGTTTCAGGAAGTGGAACAGATTAAAAAACTGAGGTTTACTTATGTAACAGAATACCACTCAGTAAGAAAAGGAAACAAACTGATACTCACAACATGAATGAATCTCAAAAAATAATGCTGAGAAGCCTGTCAAAAAAAGAGGACATATTATGTAAGTCCATCTATGTGAAGTTTTGGAAAAGGCAAATCTAATCTAGAGTGAGAGAAAGCAGACCAGTGTTTCCTAGAGTTGGGAGTGAGTGGCCCCAGGGAATTTTTTGTGGTGACTGAATGAATATTCTATATCTTGATTGTGCTGGTAGTCACAGGGTGTATATATTTGTTAAGAACTAATTGAAATGTACACTTAAAATGGTTACCTTTTGTTGTATATAAACTATACCTTAATAAAATTGATTTTAAAATGGATGATATAAAATAATAGTCTATAAAATTCCAAATTATATTCACTAAAAAATAAGTGGAAATAGGGAATTAAAACATAAAAAAATTATTGTTTCAAATGGGTGGAGGAATTAAAAAATACTATTTTTACATGAAGGTTACAATTAGAAAAATATAGGTGAATGCTTTTGAAATTTTTACCAATAATTATTAGAAGAATAAAATGCATGCTACTTACCTTTAAGAACACAAATGACATTATAAATCTTATATGAAAAAATGAACTTTGCAAAAAATTGTGTTGGTGATATTTTGTATATCTAAAAAAATTTAAAGTTAATCTCCCACTATACACTTATTACAAAAATAAAAGTTTACAGAAATACACAAAAACACTGAAGTTTACAAAAATTAAAGTTACACTGGAGTTTATAAAAGTATCTAAATGGATTCAGCAGCATAATACAAAAGAGCAAAACTATCAAAGTTTTTTGAAAAATAAAGGAAAATATATAATCTTGATTGAGGAAAGGCTTTTTAAAACAAGATAAAACCCCAGACATCTTAAAATGTTTAAATTTCAAGATAACTTAATTCTTCCATAAAATATAATGATTGTGGCAGATTTTATTTTCCATATATGTCCTCAACAATACCTCCCTTCCAAGATGATTTTTTTGTTAAATGTGAATTTGACACTCTTCCCAAGAAGTGGAGTCCACATTCTCTTTCAGGCAGGGTTGAGACTACAGCAGGCTTGTGACTTCTGAAACTAGGTCACAAAAGGTGATATAGCTCCTACCTGGTTCTCTTGGGCTACTCTCCTGGAATCCAGCCATCATACTGTGAGGAAGCTCAGATACATGGAAAGACCCAGGCAGGTGTTCTCCATTACAGCCCCAGCTGAGGTCCCAGCTGACAGCCAGCATCAACCATCAGACATGTGAGTAAATGAGGCTTTGGCTGATTGCAGTTCCCAGTAATAGATTCCTTCACAGTCTTCAAAACTTTCTAGCTGAGGCCTCAGACACTATGGAACAGAGAAAAACTGCTGTGCCCTTTCTGAATTCCTGACCCACAGAATCTGTGACCATAAGAAAACGGTTGGTTGTTTTGTGCCACTAAGTTTGGGGTTATTTGTTACACAGCAGTAAAGAAAAACCATAAAGAAAAACAAGAGACTGGGCTAAAATTTAGAAACGTATTGAATAAATTAAAAAACAATATCCAGGAAATATAAAGAGTTAATAACACTCAATAAGGAAAAGTAAAGAGTCAAATGCCATAAACAAGGAATTTGGAGAAGAAAAAAAATGAACAGATGCCCACCTCTATTAGACTGACACAAATTTTAAAGATTAATGGTACCAAGTGAGTCTGTGTGTAAATTAAAGAATTTTGGGAGACAATTTGGTATTTCTTATCAAAATTAAAAATATGCACATCCTTTGACTTATTTCACTTCTAGAAATCTACTTACAGAAATACTAGCAAATGGACACAAAGATTTTTGTACAAGTGTTTACTGTAACATTGTTACCAATAGCAAAAAAAAGGAATATATTTGAAGTTCATTCTAGAGGCATGGTTGAATATACTTATTTTATATATCTATATTTATTTTATTTATACTTATAGGATATTAATATGATGAGATCTACAGAAAAGTTAGAAAGAATGGGATAGACTGTTATGTCATGATATGGATGATCACCAAGATATACTGTTAAAAAGGCAAATCACAGAAAAGTTAGTTGGGTCTCCCTTGAAAGCCAAATAACCATGCGTATGAGGATAGATAGATAGATAGATAGATATGAGATATGTGAAGGAAAGAAAGAGGAATGATGGATACCAGGCTATTCAGTAGCTACCTTTGGAGTGGACAGTGGAAGAGGGGATTTTTCACATTTAGTTCTAGATGGTGGTAAGTGCTACGGAGGGAAAAAAAAAAAAAAAAAGCAAGAACAAAAGATAAGAACTGCTGTGAGGAGGTTTATGTAAATTTAAAAAATCATCAAATAATAAAATATTTCTCATGTTTACACACGTGAAAGTACAAAAACATGTTTGGGAATAATACATTCCAAATTTAGAATAGTGTTTACTTCCAGGGAGGGAAAAGGGGAAAATTCTACAAGAGTTTGAATACCAGGAGGTGGGGAACACCCGAGGTCCTTTTAGAGATTATCTACCACCGGGATCACCCAAATTACTGAAATTATTTTTCAAATATAAAAAATACACATGGAAAATGAATGGCAAAAATTAGAGCACTTTGTATGGATTGGTATTTTATATTGTGGATACTTTTCCATGTTGAGAACATGTGAAATGCTTTCAAACACTCAAGAACTCTCTAAATCAGACATCAAGTTATAACATGTGTAGACCACCCCAAAAATTTGATATTGGTTATTTTTAGTTGCCATTGAAATATGAACCTGTTAAATAGAATGAGGGTATTTGGTCCAACAGCTACACAGCTTATACAGTTTATAGAACAAATTTCATTAACTTGATGGTCATTCCTTATTCAAGATTACTCACCCACAGCTTCAAGGTGGAACTATAACAACTCCACATTGTATTAGATCCTCAATCATTCAGTTTATGCCAAGAACCATCACTCATTAGAGTGAGGGAACACTTCTAGTTATAAAAATAGTAAATTTCAGTATTAAGAAAGATAAATATCATCCAGACCATTCCACAATTTACTACTAACAACATACTTAAGCATATATGTACAGTAGCATCTGAATGTTTGGATTTGTATATTCCAAGTTCTCTATTTCCTGAATTATTCTGGCTTTTTCACATGCAAAACACATTGCTATTTGGGTGTTTGATCTTTAAACAGAGGCACGTTTTTGTTTGGAGAAAAGGGCTAATTTGAAAAATACTAGGCAACCAGAGGACATATAAAGAATGTGCTGTGACTGATACAAATATTTTTTTAAGTAAGCTTAGATTTTTTTTTTCCAAAGCAACACACATCCTCTATCCTTCCTCAGTCCTGTTTGCTCAGCTGGATGTCCACAGGGTCCAATTTTCCCTCCAATTGCCCTTGCACACTAATGTAATTGCTGCTCATATGGATAATTGATCAGCCTAGAGCAGCATTTGTACGCATTTGTTCACTTACAGTATCTGGAAGCTTCTCAAATGATTCTGCAGTATTATAATACTATCATGTATTTTTAGTTTTTGTCTCTTTATAACAAGGCTGAATAGATGTGAATCTTTAAGAACGCTACATTTTAAGTACTTCAAAAGCAGGCATACAGAAATACAAATTCTCTTTTTAAGCAGCTAATGCTCCTTTTCACTTATCAAATATAGAGTAAATGCACTGGAGTCTCAAATGCATAGTGTTCTGTCCTACCTCCCCCCAACCCCCATTGCTTTCCTCCCTAAACAGACTCAAATTAAGTAGATTCAAACAAACCTCAGCTTAAAAAAGAAAATGACAAGCCAGCTTCACTTAATATGCTCTTGATGAATCAGTAAAAATATTTTTTTTTAATTAAATCTTGTCCTTTGAGTACATTTTGAATATTCTGTTTGACAACATGGGAAGTAAACATGAAGCCCTTTACCTGCATTCCCAAGTATGACTGTTCATTCCTGAGGAAAAAAGCACTGGTGCTACTGAGTTGCAAGCTGAACTAGCCACATTTTTCATGGAACATCATTTTTTACTTCAAAGAATAATTGGCAAACTTTCATTTTTCAGACATGGGTATCTGGCAAACATTTTCTCAAAATGAGTGAAGTGAACCTGTCACCTTAAGGAAAATCACTGACATTGTGGTTACCAATAATAAAACTCAAGCTTTTACATGAAAATTAGGATTTTACAAAATGTAATGTGTCATTATGAGCTTAACAGTTTTGTAGTACTTACTTTTCTGACCAAATCAGTGGTAATATTAGTTTTAAATTTTTAATTTAATCTAATTTTATCTTATTTTTATCGAATGAAATGTGTAACACTTGGAAGATCTGTGTTACTCCAATAGTTTCCAAATGACTAATGAATGATGTCACAAAATCATGTATGGGTGAAGAGAACTTTCCAAAGTGAAAAAGAGACCAATGGCTTTTAATGTAACAGAGTAGGAAAAGTTCCTTGGTATTGTTTCCGGTTCTACAATGCAACTAAACTTTAAGAAACCATAACTTGTTGAGATTTTTATATTATCAAAGAATATCCACAGGCACTTGAAAAGACTATTAAAATATTCTTCCTTTTTCCAATTTCATTATTTGCACGAAACCAGATTTTTCTAGATACTTCAGCCAAAATAACAATGCAACGGATTGAGTGTACAAGAGTATCAGGATCCAACTTTCTTCTATAAAGGCAGATATTAGAACTTTGAAAAAAATGTAAAATCATAGATCTCTAAATAAAAATACATTATTTATGTTAACATGCAATAGGTTTATTATTGGTATGTTTAAATGAATTAATAAATAAACATCTAAAATACTCAGTTTTAATTTCTAATATAGTCAATATTGATAAAGACTATTTATATAAGCAAAAACTCCTTGGGGCCTGTAATAATTTTTATGAATACAAAGGAGTTCTGAGACCAAAAAGCTTGAGAATTATAATTTATCATCACTGAGAAAGCACAATTATTGTAAATGCTGCTTTGAATCAGAGCAAAGGAAATTGAAAAAGGAACAAGAATAAAGTTTTATAATCCTTTAAGGTTTGTCAGCATGCAACAATTTGCTTTCATTTACCAATGCAGCAAAGTTTATAGTTTTATCTGAAACTCTATCAAGTCGTTTAACTTATCTGTTAATTCAGAGTATTTATCAACATTACTTTTCCGGTAATAAAAATTTAAGAAGGGATTTTTAAAATAAACTTAAGCCCCTATCTTTCAATCTCAGTTTCTACACCTTCATTGTTTCTAAGACATACTGATTTGTCTTTTCAGATATTTTTGACCAATTTATACCCACTAATATAAACGTCTCTGTTCTCACTTCTTGCATATACAAGTAAAGCAATTAGTTGAGACTTACGAAATTTGTCAATAAAAAGCCACCCAGATACTCTTAGACCATAACTCCATAACAGCAAAGGCTCTAGGTAATTTAATACCCCTAGATCTAAAACAATGCCTAGATATATACTCTCTGCATTTTATTTTACGTAAATTATTCCACAAAGAAAAAATATTTCCATAAAATACTGTCTGGCACAATAAATGTTAAATAAACTGGGTGACTGAATCTAGCCAATTGGGTCATCTCTAAATAAATATGCCTAACTAGAAATACTGCATTTGTCAATTTCAACCCTACTATGTATACCCAGTTTTTCTTGAATATATGAACAATTTTGAGATTATAATAGAACAAAATCCTAAGGCTACTAAGTATGAATAATTATCCAAATTGCATAAAACTAAACAAAGTGGCCTGCCACACTGATAGTGCTGAAATCTAGAATTTGGGTTGATTTTAATAAATACAGAGGTGGGGGAGAAGAACAGTCCTATGTTTTTAAAAAATATTTATTTAAAAATAAGATTTCTAAAAATACAGTACATAATACATTTCAAGAGAAGTAAAAACTCCACAATTTAAATTAAAAACAATCTGCAAAGAAAACAGAAATATTACATGAATAAAACTAAATCGTTAAAATAAATTAAAAACAAAACACCGTTCTTAAGGTAGATACATGGTTTGTTTTTCATTTTAAGAACCAGTGTAGACTTTTCATTTAAACAAGTATATCTCAGATACATGGCTCCCACTTGTCATTTTTCCTCCCTCTTCTCAATCTATTCTCATATCCCTCAACTACCATTTTCCTTATTACCTTTAGCACAAGAAATGTCAGTGAAGATTTTTCTTTAAATGCTCTTAGGGGAACTGACAAGGTAAAACAGACATGCAGCAAAACAGCACTCAGATTTAAACATATGCACTGAATGAAAAAATGCCTGATAAATGTAAAAACAGGATCGTCATATGGCACTTGGAACATACCACTATTAAAATAAAAGTCTTTTATTTTAGGGATATAATATTAGACACCATTTGAGGTTGACACAAAATTTTAGGAGCCTTGACATATCACAAATTTTGCCTATTCATTAAACTTGCCAGTCACATTTTAAAAAGACTAATTCCAGGGGCATAAAGCTCCTACAAGCAAGATCATCTAAGCTCAGTTCTCCCAAAAGCCTATTCTATTCCCCCAGTTTAGACCTGCGACTTATTTGTCTGAGTATCTCCAATTGTGGAGAAACTTCTTCCTATTGTATCATTTAGTCGCTTTATTCTACCTATGCTAAAGTAGATATTTCTTTTTAATATTCATCTCTGGAGGACAGCAGATAGTTGTGAATCTTCTACTACCCAATAACTTGAACAAATAACTGCATTCAGCCACATTAATTTAAGTAACACATAAACAAGCTGAGTAACTCAGAACTGATACTGTCGCAACAAAATCTAGAAAATATATTGTTGACAGAGAGAGACAATGTTGTCTCTTCCCATTTTGCTTTTAAATTTTGTCTTTACCCCTAAAAATATGTACATCTGTATTTCTACATATCATTCAAATGATCCTAAGTCACATCTCACACTAGTTTGACTTAATTTTTTTCCATTCAGAATTCACTGCAAAACCATATATTGTATCTACATTCAAAGACAGAATGATTTTAGTGGATTGAAAACTATGCAAAACATTCTCAAATGTGATTGTCTACTTTTTGAATACATACACACAGTTATCTTCTCGCCAAAATTTTTAATCATTTCAGCTACGGTTTTTTTAAGGACACTAAATGAGTGTTTTAGAAGTCTGTGGAAAAAAATAGGAACCAGGATAGTACACATAGCAGTGTTACATTTGGACAACTACTTCTAAAGGATGTTCTCTCCCATTTTTTGTAAAATGAATCACTAAGCAGAATTAGTTTTAAAAATACTCTGAACTCTAACTTATGTAAAGTGAGTAACAACATCCAGGCTTTTTTTTTTTTTGGTAAAGTTCAATTTTCATTTTGCTTTTAAATCAAAGTTTTGCATTTCCTCTTGGGCAAGAGTGTGTGTGTGCGTGTGTGTGTGTCTGCATACATATATCACATATGCGTATATTTTTAAAACGTTATTTAATTTTATCTTTATTTGCAAAACAGACAAATGGCAATTATCATTCTTTAATACCACTAAGGATTACACACACACACACACACACACACACAGAGATGCAGAATTCTTCATCTGTAATCAGAATGGGCCCTTAACTTCTCCTTTTAGCATTTTGCTTTAGCATTTATTAAAAAGGCCCAACAAGCTACAGAGTTCATCTGTAGAAATAAGAGTTATTATTTCTCATTTATTCCTGCAGAATAAAACAAAAAAATCTGTGTAAAGTGTTTCAATTATCTTTTTAAGTTCGACCTATTAAACTACTTTTTAAAGTAGCCAATCTATACGAAAATACAAAATTAAAGACCATATTAAGTAAAAAAAAAAAAAAAGTCTCTTTTTTTAACTTTACTTTCTAAGTAAAAAAAAAAAAAAGAAAAAAACAGACCAAGTGAGAGACATTTAAAGCCAATTAAATTGAGGCAGCAGTGTGCAAAAACTAAGATCTATTAATCAAAATTGTTCTTAGTAACATTAAATTCTACTTTATAAACACAAGGATGTGAGAAGAAAACTCAGTGAACCAAAAAGAAAATTAACTCTTTGGTATGGGAATTAAAAATGTCACTCAATGCTAAAGTGAGTAGCACCAGGATGTCTTAGCTGTTGAGGCTGTGAAACACTAACTTCAGGCACCAGTAGTTCCAATGTCACCCGACACACCCTGGCAAGAACACCGAGCGTGCAATATGCAGAATAGCTCTCCCTTTAGTTGACAGCCTACGCAGGTAAACCCTGTATTTAGTCAACAGACAAGCAAAACCACAAAAAGACCACCTTTCGTTGCTACTGTTTTGTCCATATCTCTGTTTAGATATACAGCTATCAATACCCAAAAGATCAGAGTGTTGAACAACTGTGGCAAGCACCATATTACATGTTACAGGGATTCACAATACCAATAGCTACGGAGACCCTCAAGATATGAAAAACTGAAATAGTCCAAATTTTAAAGTGAAAATTACCCCTTATATACAAACTGTTGATTTTCCCTCTGTTGACAGATTTTACTACAATACTTAGTATATCCTTTCTCTGCAAGAGGAGACTTATAAAAAGGTCCCAGCTTTTTCAATCAAACCTCGGGCAACCTATTCATTTCTGCTTGGCATTAAGTAGCTGTACTTCCGCATAATTCTTGACACTTCATGTTAGCGTACACTGTACACTTACGATATTTAAAATTCAAAATAATTTCTTAAAGGTATCTGATTAGCTGACAAGAATCAGCAATATACACTCCTTGGATAAAATAACTCCAACTAAACGCTTACATGCATCAACAACTCTTACAGTGAAACAGTGTCAACAAGAGATAAGGCTGAAATGATTGTAGCAGAGGAATTCTCTGACGTCACAGATTCTGTATCCAGTAAACCCTGCTGCTGAGATGCTGATTTTACATGCTCTGTCTAGCCTTCTCTCCATCTTAATACTCTCTTTATCCAATTTTGGCTACTCACTACTCATTTGTACCTGTCCTCTATGGTAGACAAGGGAAAAAGGAAATAATAATAGTAAAAAAAATAATGATAATGGAAAATACCGAAAATACCAATGACATAAGGATAAACACCATTATTATTTCTGTTTCAAATTAGCACTAGCAGGCAGTATTACAACATCTGAAGAACAGACAAAAATGTAGTAAATTTTGTTGTTAAAAATTGCACAATGATAATGAAAGGAGACATCAGAGAAAACACTTTCTGAAGTTAAACCATCATCATCTTAAATGCAGCTGAAATGCTAAATACAGATTGATATACAGAAGAACAACACTGGTTCAAAATACTTCAAGCAAGTTGGTTCTATTACTTTCTCACATTCTGCTGAAGAATATTCTAGAATTCAATTGAGAATGGCTAAATTCAGAGCATAATGAAATTTGTGATTTACAGAGAAATTCAGAGGATTCTTAGGATCGAAGGTAACAAATGTGGACATTAAATAATACACTCATTCATTTGTTAATTATATGGTTACTAATACTAGCAAGTAGAACATACTAAACGTACATGACTTACTAACTACATTTGCCAGTACTTATATTTTTGAAAGCAACAGTAGTAGAATTGGGTAAAAAATCTAATACTTATATCTATTAATAAATTATTTAATGTTTGTAAGTGTAAACTGTACCAAGTAAATTCTAGATATATCTACATATATATATAGAGGTCATGTCAAAAACTTATTTAATGAAGCAGCAATAGTTTAGTAAACTTGAGCTAAGTAGTCTATTCATACATGAAGCACAAGGGAAGTAGACACTAAAGTCCAGGGAAAGACTAGCAGCTCTGTTAATATTAATACCATTGTAAACTAGAGCTGGATACATTGTGATTTTATACCAACATATGTGAGAACATTCAAACTGCTCCGTTATCTAACACATAGAAAGGTATGTGGTTATAATCAAAACTACTTCATACTTCCTGGGTGGAGGTGTTGTCCTAACTCAAGTCTTTATGATTAGCATTAATACACCCTTTTGGGTGACACACCTTCAACTAATTATTTGTAGGAAAGTGACTTGAAAAAGCCTGATGAAGAACAGTTATAATTAGCCACCATCCTTAGAGAAAATACCTCTAAGCATTAGCAAACATTCACTGATGTTCATTCTGACAGAAGTTTTAACTTAGCTGTTACACTGAACTTTATGCTTATGTTCTCTATTTCTATTACTCAAAAGTAAACTATGCTTTCTTCTGTTCAAAGAGATTAATATATTAATATTTTAAGTATGCCTATCTCTTATGTTAACCACAAATATTTTTAATACAACTCTGAAGCAGAATAGCATTTTTCTCACAATGGAACATTAAATGACTTAATATTTTTAAAATTCTGAACTCAGTCACTTTTTGCCTACAATCTTGAGCCCATAAACATTTTTGTTTGCAGAAAAGAACAGCAACAAACATAATTGTTCAAGAGGTGCAACTTATAACAAGTACTTAACAACTACTTTCGTTTCCAGAAGTCCAATTAATGACTTTGCTGAATGTAAAACATCCTTTAAAATACATTTCGCTTAAAATGAAATGAAATGTTTATAAGGAAATACTTCATCCAATGTACAGATTACATCAGTAATCTCACTGCTCATAATTATTTTCTAATGCTCAACATCATTAGTTATTTTCATGGTTATCCAGAATATATAATAAACTGGCTACTAAAGCTACAGCTCTAACTCACAGTAGGAAAGTTAAAAAGAATGAAGAGAAGTATAGAAAGAATTATTAATCTCTTATTATTTTAATGCAATTGAATCAGTTAAAAAAATCATTCCAAAACTGGGATTAAAAAACTGAATGTATTTTTTTAGATATTCAGTAAAACACATTAGACACTGGCTTGCCATTTTAACTATGATAAATCTGTTTTGTAATAAATTGGTAATTTTAAGGTAATGACTTTTTAATTCTAAGGACTTAATTTGCCAAAATAAGGTTCAAAATAAAATTCATGAAATGGTTTATATTTATTTATCCTGATCTGATATAAATTTGTCTGAGAGTAAAAAATATAATATGAATATACATAAATGAAGCAAAGTAGTCATATATGTATGAACCAGACATCAGAATCATAAATAGGAACACATTCATTTTCATAAAACCTTACGTTTTTGTACATAGACTTCCCTTAAGTTTGTACCTCTGAAATGTTCAGAATTTGGGTACACATTTCACTTGGGCAATAAATCTCTAGAGCCAGTATAATTACATCAATTAGCCAAAAGAGGGCGCAGAGAGCACACTAGAGTTTATGGACTCCCTAGGAAAGTGCCAGGTGTTCTCTCTCAAGTTGTCTAACAAGAATCATAAAACCCAGTTAGGTGTGCTAACTTTGAAATACTGAAAGTTACAGCGTAAGTATAAATAGATATACTTTATATAGATTCCTACATAAATATATTGATATGTAGCATTTCTGCCATTCAAACAAAAATAAATATATGCCTTGCCTAGTGCATTAGTTTGTATTCCAGTAATTTAGAGAAATCAGGTACAGAGGGATCAGGATCAGGGAAGGTAAAGAGAAAGGTGGGAAGAGGTGCCCTAGAACTGGGAAACCTAAGAAAACCAAAACCAGAAACCGTTAGAGTGGGAAAGAGACCACCTCTTGATTCTCATTACTGAGGCAGAGGTTGGCACTGAGTACCTCCCTGGTACCTTTCAAGGTAGCTACTGCTACCATATGAAGTATAAATACGTACATAAAGCTCTTTAGGGGGTCTTCACTTGGCTTTGCTGTTTTCTCAATGTCCTTATTTGAAAGGAATGTATACAGCATAAGGCATCTGACTGACATCTATCTACACTATCTATACATTACTCCTTATAACAGTTCAGTCACCAGGCCAAATTTGGTCAAAACCCAACCCATCTGCCTGGAATGAATATATGTACTAATTTTGTGGTTCATTAAGCTCTATAAATATACTTCTTATATTAAACTTACTATGAATCTTATCAGCACCAATAAATATTTCCATCTGCCACTAAGTTTTTAAACAATAAAGCATTGTAATCAGAACATGAAAGACATGGTACTTGTATCTCTGAGTAGACCTTATTCTGTTATTTTAGGAAATATTTATAATTTCTAAAAAATAACCACAGTATAGTTAACTAGCTGACAATGGTAACCTTCTGTTTCATGATTTCTCAGGTATGACTCCTTACTACCAAAACTAACCAAAAAGAAAATATTGATATGCTCCAAGAACACTAGATACCCCTTCAATCCTCTCTTCAAGGGAAAGGCTGAGTACCTAATTAATTTTTAAAGATATATGGATTTTGCAGTATTCTAATGGAAAAAAATTTTTAACTGAATTTTTTTCAAACCATGCTAAATTTTTTCTCACACAAATATTCTATGCTTTCCAAGAGACCATCACAATTAGCAATTTAAATTTGTATAAGGCTAATAATGAATATAGATTATTATATTTTCTCATTTTAAGGTCATTTCCTAACATTGGCTACTAACAAAAGGTCTCTCAATCCAGATTATAGTTGGTCAATTAAAATTTAATTTCAATCTGGGTGATTACAGGTACACAAAAGTTACTTACTTTTACTAGTAACTTCCTATAAATAAAACTTCAATATTAGTTGGCCAATATCTATTATATAAAAACCTTCAAGGTGTAATTTTAGATCTATTAGTAGGTAAACAAAAGTAAAAAGTATACATATTTTTTTTTAAAGCACAATATTCTTCTTTATACATTATATATTATCTAGTTATACTAGCATTTTAAAAACATATGCATTCTAACATAACTACACTAGAAAAGGTATCAGTGGAATTATTGCAAATTCTTTACCCTTTTTGCTAATAAAAATCTTAGGGTAAAACAGGAACACATGCCTGTTTGGTCAAAAATTTCCCCTTGGAGCAAATATTTTAACAAAAACCAATAATTACAACAGTACAGGGGAAAGAAATGGGAAAGTTAATGTGAAAAAAAATTAATCTTTCCTTTAAAATAAGGTAGGTAGTTGGTGTTTTACTTTAGTGGTGTTTTAATTTTGTTTTTGATGAAGAGAAGAAAAACATTAGAAAGCTACTTCTAAGAAAACACTGTCCTTTTTGTTGCTGTTTTTGTTTTTTTGTTGTTGTTCAATCCTATATGCTGCATTTTAAAAAATCTTGCAGCACATATAAAAGGAAGTATAACATAAAATTGTATTTGAAAAAGAAAATTTACATATAAGGTGTATCAACTTTTATAAAACCTAAAGAATGAAATTCAGATTTGGTTAGTACTGCTTAAGGGTGAAAAATTTAGATAAACATCTGAAATTTCCCATAAAGTAAAATCTGTAGCACTGTCAGTACTAAAAGAAATTATGTACAATTATTTCATCCCAATCATTGCCTTTTGAGTTTAATAACAAAAGCATTTAAAGAAATCCCTGTGGAAAGCTAATTTGAAAGTAAACATGCTTTAAAACTTAAATATAGATCATGTATTAGTCCCACAACAGGATCAAGATCACTATTAAAATAAAGCCTGGGGCACATTATGATGCCTAAGATTGGTGGGTGGATTTTAATTGACTTGAAGACTGTCATAGTTCTATTATCAGAAAACCTGTAACGCATTTCCAGCATGGAGGACCCATCTGTGCCCACCATCCATCTGTTTAGACGTGATTGGCAAAGTGGTAGGGAACTCGCAGTGGTTGCCTCTGCCTGAAAGGAATAAACCACAGGATCTTCCAACGAGTGCCAAAAACTTCTGAGAAGGTCTGCTGCCATGGCTTTCGGGGCCTCGATCTACAGAAGACAGCATTATTAGTGAAAGACAGCACTCCCATGGTGCACTTCAGTCAGCTAAAACAATACAGGTTGGCTGGGGATCCATTACTGGACTCTGATGAATTGTGTCCCAGCATCACAAATACAGCTTTTCTTTCATTATGGCATGCAGCTGAGTTTTAACTCTGGATAGCAGATATTGTATCTGTGTCGTCAATCAACCTAGGGCAACTTTTGAAGCAGAGGAGTATCTCAGGATTAACAGAATGTGTGTCAACAACACAGTAGCAAATCTCTTTTGATGTATTTTCAGGACAAATAATTTAACTTACTTTAGTAGGACAAGGAACAAGAATGATCAGTACTTATTTTGTTTGAAAACTATCATGGCTAGAAGACCCCTACCCCTACTGTAAGACTGGGTTATGCTTGCTAGCTCAGGTCTTAGAAAAGGCACCAAGAAAAAGCCATCATTATATTATCTTTCCATTACATGCACACATTTTTCAAATGTAACCAGTTGTTTGCATTTTTAAATAAGAACACTACAGACTTCACTTTTATACTTACATTTCTTCACAACAGTTTGACATCTTTTCAATAGATGTTGTATCCTATTAAAAATCAAAAAAAAAAATACTCAGATATAACAGTTATCAAGGCTTGATTCTATATCTATTTCATGATGTTTTTAATCATATTCTGAGAATATTCTAAAGATATAAACAGTTTATATATGGGTAGTAAGCTGGGACAAAGTGAGAGAGTGGTAGTGTATATAAGGACAGATATACACTACCAAATGCAAAATAGATAGCTAGTGGGAAGCAGTCGCAGAGCACAGGGAGATCAGCTCGGTGCTTTGTGACCACCTAGAGGGGTGGGATAGGGAGGGTGGGAGGGAGACGCAAGAGGGAGGGGATATGGGGATATATCTATACATACAGCTGATTCACTTTGTTATAAAGCAGAAACTAACATACCATTGTAAAGCAATTATACTTCAATAAAGAAGTTAAAAAAAAAGAATTTTAAATTATCTATGTACATTGCTGAAATTCCCTTGGAAAAACAGAATCAACATTACGTTGTGCTAAAAAAAACCAATTTATTCAATTACAACCCCCCCAAATTGTAGGAGTCTCACTTCATTAAAAAATAACCTTTTATTACACTTGCCTTCTTGATAATTCTTTTAAAAGTCTATATTTAATTCAACTGTCATTAAATATGCATTAAAAAATAAATACCAAAATGATAAATGAAAGACACTATTGAACAGAAAACTGTCAAGAGCCAAAGAGCGCTACTGGCTATGGATTTCTGTAAACAAAGCCAAATTCAACAAGGCAATGTATGCATTTGCCGTAGTACAACATTTATTACTCTGAAAAGGAAAGCTAACTGATTAGTGTTCTTTGGTAAAAAACTGTTTTCTTTTTTTTTCAAGAGAAAAACCAGTCCCTTCATAATAATGCAATTTCTCATTATGTGTTTTCTATAAAGCTGTTAACACAAATATATAAGAAAAACAACTCAATAAAGAGAAGAAAGCTTCTAGGCATGCTGGTCTAATTCATGTGAATGGAAGACCTATCATTAGACTGAGAAACAGTGATGATAAGGAATATCCAAATAATCAAAACACAAATTATATAATCTTATTTTAGATACATATTTACATTTTAAATATACTTTTAAGTAGTACAAAAGAAAATATATTCTTTTAAATATACAAAAAAGTCTTCCTCCTTTTATCCTTTCCTTTATTAGCTTCCTCAGATATAGCAGGTGGACGGCAGTTATTAAGCAGTACTATTCATGCAAATATTTATGGCTGCAACTCCAATTGCAAGAACTTCTTTAGCTATAGAACTCTCTTCCAATAATACTACTGAAAAGCACCTTTACTTCAAAAAACTCTTTAAAGAAGTTACACGAGTGGCTCAGAACATTAAATTCTTATGTATGAACAGTTGTCTAACTACAGTTGGCCCACATACAGGAAAACAAATCTATCATTTTTTAGGTGACTAGTAACTAATAACAGAGTTTCATTTCCAGATTTCCCAGGAATCTGTGAGGAGGCTATAGATTAGTCACTCTATATTCACTAATTTCCTAGCATTTTCTGAAATTCATGGTTTCCAATGACAATTCTGTTTATAATTAACCTTTCCCGGTTCTGTTGCATAATTTCCTTAAAATAATGTTTTACTTTGTGAAAACACAGTCTGCAAATACATAAAAAAATTTATTAAAGACTTAGAGGAAAGCTGGGGTTCTGGTTCCATATCAGAAAAAAAAAGTGAAGGAAGTAATTTAAATGGTTTCTTAGAACTGATGGTGACAGGTTATTCCAAAACAATTAAGATAGCTTGCGCAAAAATACAAAGGAAAAGACAGGAAAGAAATTTAAAAGTGTTATCAGGAAAGGTATATACATGGCCCCAAATTGCAGGTGTAGATAACACTTAAAAGTGGACACTATTTCAGGATAAGGAAGGCAATTACAAGGTTAGACTACTAGAACTAGCTAATGTTACAGGGTATTTTTACTGTGCAGAAACTTACAACTCGATTATAACTTTGAGGAATGCATTTGTGACAATAAAATAATCAATTTTAAGGACTTTGAATTTAGACTTCATATGGGAAAAGCTCTTATTTTCAAGTGCTTTTGACATCCTTCTAGAATCTGGTTCAAGAAATACGAGGAACACTACCTTTCAAGTCATCATAAACAGATTGTCATTCAATCAAAGGATGTGATGTTTACCATGACTTTATGAACAGGATTTGTGAGGCTAGCCAAAAAAGACTATTTTTTCCCGCTAGAAATGGCAAATGCTTATCTCTCAGCTATCCAGAGTACTATTATAAGAAAAAAGAACAGCCAAACATGTCACAAAGTTTTTGCACTGGCATTTATACAGCATACTCAGGGCAACACAAGTTATCATGCTATAGTATTTATATGCACAACAGAAACAGCAAACTAGAAGAGAACAGAGGTTACTACTGGCAGGAATATTGACAACCATAAGTTATTTCCAAGTGCCGAACTAGGTTTAATAAACTTTTTGTTTTGTTTTATTAAGCAGGGAATTGTGGAATATTTCACACATTAAAAAAAAACTAAAAATATTTAAAATAGATTTTAGTGCAGCTAATTCCATTCAACATAAAAGACTCAATACCTTTAGTGACTATCACAAAAATGACCAAAAAGGTAATTGCTATCTTCACGGAGTATATTTTATAAATTCTTAGTTATATGTAAAACAGCTATCTAGAAAAACTCACTCTTCAAGGAATGATAAGAAACACATTTTTATAGCGTTATCTACAATCAAAATACCTTATTCCCAAAGAAATATTTATGTCTTGATTATGGTCTAATGATCAAAATATCCAAGACTTCTGCCAGTCTGCAGAAGAGATAACCGAGATAAATGAGAATGCTTTCCTATTTTAAAAACCGGAAGTTTATCTTCTAAAAAAAAGAATAAACTAGAAACAAGAAAGACTTACAGAAATATAGGGCTCAAGTATTTTACCAACTATACTTTATCTTCTCCTGATGGCTCATCTTACTCTAAGAAATGATCTTTCGGGTTCAGTCTAAGGAAATATGTTTGACTTAAAAGAAAACTGTATCTCAACTAATAAGATTATAACTGGAATGGAAAAAAAAGTTTCTAATAGGAAGGGAGAGGGAGGTATATATTGCCTATTGGAAAAATTGAGGTGGGGGGAGGTGAGAGGCAAAGAGCAAGAATTTATCACCAGACGTTTCCTGGTTAACAGACCTGAGAATCTAGTCCTCTTGGAATAGACAGCTTGATGATACAATCCATCCAACTAACTCATTCTGCTTTGAGTTCATTCTCACAAAGCAACACTTTGCCATATATGTTGTTGTACAGGAGAAAGAATGTACTGCAGAGTCCTTTGGTACCTGACAATCATACATAAGGGAATAAATAGTCAACCTGGTTTATATGACTATCACTTTTGAGTCTAGAAGTAGAGTCACTGCTTCTGGGCCTGATTAACCCTGGAAACATTTTCAAAATGGAGGTCCCAGATCTGTCAAACTGAAGATCTGAGGAAAGTAAGAACATTCTATCAGAAAGTCTCCTTGAAGACAGTTCAATCTAACCTCAAGGATCGCCTGCACTCTTTAGTCTTATCATAGGTCTTGTTGATGCTTTTAACTCTACTGCACGTACCTGATTCAATGACTCTGCTGATTTAACCTGGAGTAAAAAACACTATTAAGGAAAGTTGATCATAACTAGAGATTATATACCTGTTTTGTCTACTACTGATTTCTGCTAATTCTAAAATAGACTTTTGCTTGACTTCCTAGCACTTCTGCTCAACATACAGAGAGCAACTCATTTAACTTTGTATCTTTCATAGCATGGAAGAGCACAAATTATTCAAAGTGGGTACTCAATATATGTTTGCAGCACTAAACTAATTGAACACGGACAGAAATAACATGATTCCTTATCTTTAATTTTTTTCGATCCAAAGAGAGAAAACTTTCTGTTAACCTTAGCTCTCTCTCCTCCTTTGAAGCCAGAACTCACTACTATATTACTCACTTAAAATAAATGGTTCATAAGCATCCATCTCCAACAAAGGACCAGCTACATCTTTTATTAGAGATCTTAAGTTTACATAGACATTTAATCAATCATGAAACCAAACTGAGAAGGCAGTAGATGTTACTTTTATAGCCACTTAAAACATTTCTTTCCAACATAATTCCCATACTCCTCTTCATCAAGCCATTTTCTGGCTGTATAAAACCTTAAGAAAGTTACTAAAATTCTGTATCTCAATTTTCAAATACTACTATTTACCTCATAGGTTTTTGTAGAAATTAAATGAGTTAATACGTTACAGCCCTTAATAACTCCTCAATAAATGACAGGCCTAAGCTTTTATTGTAGGGCTTGGAGATATCTTAATTACATTAGAATGTAACTAGAAAAATTTATGTTTAAACAAAAAAGTGGTTTTTATAATCAAAGATAAAATGACATGGACTGTAGGAGACTACACAGATAAAATCCAATGTCCACAAGGGGCTTATAATCTAGTTGAAAAAATAAGTACTAAGTACAAAAACCATGATTCATTTACTCATTTATTGTCTGTCAAAAATTTACTAAGTACATATTATGACACAGTCCTTAGCAACAAGGAGCTTACAGTCTAGTGAAAGTAGTTAAACATACAAGAAATAATTATACAGGAATATACCGAGGATGTCAGAGAGGAGGATTATATACAATAACATATATAGATAAGCCATACACTATTTAGAAACAGCTGAAAACTTACGTTTGCAATCAACAATCAAATCAAGGTCAACTACTCTTACATTTTTAGTACAAAACTATACTTTCATAAGATTTTTGGTTATCAGTAGAAGTAAGATGGGCTAATGTGCCCCTTTGGCTGGAACTTGAGAAGTAATTAATATAGTGATAGACTGTGACAGAGAGAAGCATATGAATCACTGTGAAAAAAGATCTAAAAGTTAACTATAAATATAAAATTCACTGTTTTCTCCAATCCTATAAAGTTGTAAATTCAGATTAAAAATTCACGTGGATTCAGAACATGAACAATAAAATGGGAAAAACAGCAAGTACAACTCATAAATGTTTAGCTTCCTTACCAAAAAAAAAAAAAGCATCTATTTAATCACTCAAGCTATTCATCATACTTTAAGAAAATTAAAATGCAGTATTCCTACTGAAAAAAATCTATAGAAATAGATTTAAGTTGTTTTAAATTACTTTCAAGAAGTTTATTACATTGAGTAAAGAGAGAGGATGCAATATAAATACATTTTCACATAGGAACACGTTTATGCTAAAGAGCATTCCAATTCCACACATAATAATTCCGATGCTAGCAGGAATTTTTAGAAAGAAAGCTTTTCTATTACTATGCAATGTAACACAGTATGTATTTAAACTAATTCCTTGGGGAGGGGGAACCTAGTTTCTATAAAGTTCTCTACTGTATCCAAAATTCAAAGAAATATTATAGCCAATATTAGAATATGACAATAAAATCATATAAGAAGTAACAATTTAAATTTTAATGATTTTTCTAGGTTTCAAAAAGCTACAGAGAAGATACTTCCCATAATATTATAATTAGAAATACTGTATTAAAAATATATTTTGTTTTTATTAAATGAAAACATAATTCAGAAAGGAAAACAAAATGCTATACAGAGCTCCCTTTACAGAAATGTAAGTGAGCTGGGTTCAGCATAATTAGCAACGATTTCCATATTTGCAATGCTGATTTGGAGTTGAGTAAACCAAACATAATTTGTACAGAGACTATACCGAATGCTGTTAATTCACCACACTGATTCGGGGGATACTGAGCAAAATTTCATTATAAGGATTAATAATCTCAGGACTACATTTCTGGGTACATGTTAAAAGGCAGGTAAGTCCACTAATCATCTGATTAATAAGAATGCTATTTAATAGATAATCCCATTTAAACTAATTTAACATTTTGAACACAAGATACTTTTCATTGTATAACATAATCAAGTTAAAATTAAGTCACTCCTGCATCTGTGATTCTGTCTATATTTATTTAGGTAATCATGAGCCAGTATTTAGGGGGGAAAACATTTTCTCCCTTTATTTTGAAAAGCTTTGCTTTAAGCTATCTTTAGTAATTCAAGTAGCGTCCAACAATAGTTACCTGTGAGACCAAATATAAAAAGCTCAATTTTTTTCTTTGACAATTTAAAGCCTTTTACAAAATTGCAACTAAATGTATCTTCCCCACCCCACCCTCAATCTCACCACAACTGAGAAAAGCACTAAGCTCCAGAGACGCCATCAAAAGCTTAAGCTTTTACACAAACTCCATGGTGCCCTGAAAACAAAAATGCTTGTATACAAAATTTAGATAAACTGTCAGAGCAGTGTCATGGTATACAATAGCTCACTGTCAGACCCTCACCAGAAGGCGCTGTACCAGCTGTTACAGAGCTTCTTGATTAACTCTCTCCAAGCCCAGCAACTCAAAACATGACTAATACAGTCACCCAGCACTCTTAGTGCTGGTGCTCATCAGAATGGACATTATTCTTGGCTGTGTGTGAACTACTGCTCAATAAGAAATTCTGACATCAATTACAATAATGACAACATCACTATCCATTTCATTCAGAAACAAACAAACAAAAAGGCTAAACGGTCTAAGTAAGGAATAATTAGAGTAATGTGTTCCCTAACTAAATAAAGAATGCTTCAAAGCAGACTTTGAAAACACTTTAACTTCAATATTAATTTTAGTAAAAAGGAACAAGCATATACAGTTAAATCTTGTTTAAAATTAAATCTAAAAATAATCAAAGGTAATCCTTTAAAATTGGGTTTAAGATTAGTCTGTTCCATAGAAACATCGGGTTGTGTTGAGATCTTTTAACCTTGGAAATGGGATTAGAAATCCACTGTTTTTAAATTTAAGTAATTTCTAATTATTTTATCTGGGTCACAGATAATCTGCTCTTACTAGGTCTAAAATGACATCAGATTATCATTACTATGATTATCCTGTTACCTTCTACTATCAATAAGATGGGATTTTTCCTCTTATACAGGAGAGAAATGATTTTTCCAAGTAAGAACAAATAATGGGGAAAAATTACTGAAAATTAATACACTGCTTCCTCAAAACCTCAGCCTAAACCTAAATAGAGATAGCACTTGTTTTGCTTGTTTGTTATCTAACAGGCCTATATTCAAGCTATGTAATTACATAGTTTCTATAATGAAATGATACTCCCACCAGTGTTTTCCCCTCTTGGTCTTTGGGGTGCAGGAGTAGGGGAAGGAGGAAGACATCAATGAAGTAATTAAATTTACTGTGATTCTTTCTCCCCCTTTTCTTTCTTATGCTAACTGACAAATTTGTCACTTCTTTCACACTGTAAAGAGAGATCCATGGATTCAGATTATGACAAAAACATGTCCAGATGTGAAATATTCTGTAGGCAGTATTAATTTTTTCATAAAATGAAACAGCAAGCATATTTTATAAAGAAAGGAAGCAAAATCTATATTTTAAACTTTTAATATTAAATGCTATTTTTAAATACTAATAATTCATTAGATTTAAAATTAAATACTGAATGCATAACAACTTCAAATAATTAAGCCCTAAAGAACCTTAAATCAATGTGGGGAGGAGTGAATTCTGGAAACCTTTAAAAAAATGTTTTTTTTCAATCAAAAAGAGTGGTACTTGAAGTTCACTATGAAAGCCCAGGTAAATGGAATTGAAATTTACTGTAATTTTTCTAAGTACTTAGATTCAAGAGGAAGTACAGTGCCTAAAAGTTGGACTAACAAATGGAATATATTCTCTCTCTTAATGCTTGCATTCCTTTTTAAATGTTTCACAAATGTATAATTTCCAAAGACATGAGAACTGTCTAGCACAGAGTGTTCTGGGAGGGTACTAAATGTATACAGAAAGAGATGAGACTTGGGGAGAGAGCATTATTTAACAAATGTGGTTTCTACTCAGTTTTAGAAATATCACAACACCAGAACCAATCTCCCTATCTTAAAATGGCGAAATGTTGTTCAATATTATAGCAAAAGAGAAAATCATGCAATTTGAAAATTAATATTAACATACTGGTAGTACGGAATAGTCAGAAAGGAACCTGATACTATATACCCTTTAAAAACCAGCAAATACTATAAATAACTTTATGTCCAACTCAGAAGTGAATACTAAAATTTGAGACTAGGAATTCTTAAAATATCTTGAAGCCTTTGCTGCCAAACCCCACTTTCTGCTTAGGTGAGAAGGAAACTGCTAGCCTCAGCTACAGACCTCTGACGGCTCTCAGAAGTAACCTGTAGTCCTAACAGCAACACTCTCAAACGTCCATTTCCAGTCATTAATCATAAGACACTGGGGGAAACCAAAGAAACTTCATTCCAGGAAATATAAATATATACCAATGATTTGGGCAAATTCAAAAGCGGAAATTCAAAAATGCAAGCATAACCTGGCAATTTAGACTTGACTTATGAATAGGCTATAAAGTAATTATGAATGAGTCTAAAAGCAGAGAAAAAAGATGTTAGGGGAAGACCTATTCTCGTCCACGGGAATGTGATTAACATCATGTTATTTATCATCATCATTAGATAAATCACAAGAGATATTAGAAAACATTTCAAGCCACTGAATAATAATTAAAACATATTTAAACAGACATTATACAATCCATGAATGTCCAATAAGCACATGAAGAAGTGTTCAATATCATTAGTCATCAAGGAAATGCAAATTAAAACAACCAGGTACTATTAAAACCTACTAGAACAGCTGCAATTAAAATGACTGACAACAATAAATGTTGACGAGGATGCGGAGCAGCCAGAATTCTCATACATTGTTGGTGAGAGTGCAAAATGATACAGTTCCTTGGGGAAAAGGCCTGGCAGTTTCTCATGAAATAAAAGATAAACCTGTCTTAAGTGACCAGCAATTCTTCTCCTAGGTATTCACCCAAGAAAAGGAAAACATGTTTCCACAAAAAGACTTGAACAAGAATGTTCACAGCATTTTTATTCATAATTACCAAAATCTGGAACCAGACCAGCTGTCTTTTAATAGAATGGATAAACAAACTGTGGTATAGTCATACAATGGAATACTACTCAGCAATAAAAAGAAATTATCAATACCTGCAACAACATGGATGAATCAAAAAAACATAATATTTAAAGAAAGAAGACATTATTAATGGGTACATATGAAATTCTATAACCAATACTAATCTGTGATGGATGGGAAAAAAAACAACAGATCACTGCTGCCTCTGCAGAGGATATGGATTGACTGATATGAGGCATGAAGGAACTTTCTAGGGTGATGGTAATATTCTCTATTGTGAAAGGGGTTTGGGTTGTACATGGGTGCATTTATGCCTTTCATTGTATGTAAAATTTGCCTCAAAGGAAAAAACATAAACAAGCACTGAGCCCCAGTTGATGATTTGTGTGGTAAACTATCTGATGCTGCAAATTACTTTGATATATATTACAACATATAACGGATTGATGGACAATTTGGAGTGAGACAAAGCAAATACTCTAAAATGTTAATTGTGGTTGAGGAGTCACTGTAAAATTCTTTAAAATTTCCTGTGTGTTTAAAATTCTTCCTATAAAATCTAGAGGAGAAAGGCTATTATGAGTACCTTGCAAAATATTAAAACAATGGTTACACAATAAATATGTTTTCCTTCCATTTCTGACTGCATTCTTCCAGTTTTCTTCAGAGGCCAGTACCATTACTAGTATCTCGTGTGTCTTTCCATAGATAGTCTTTGCATATAGATACAGGGATAGAGAAATAGTTACCTCCGCATTATTTCTTTTTTTTGAAAGTTAATGTTTTTATTAACATTTCTTATTAAACCATAAGAGAAAAGAACACCTGAATAGAAAACAGACAAAGGACATCAACAAACCATATACAAAATGAATAAACGAATGAATGTGAACAAATGAATAAAATTAACATTTAATTTATGCTAGAAATACTTTTTTTGATAACAGCTTTATTGACACATAATTCATATACCATAAAATTCACCCATTTAAAGTATACAATTCAATGGTTTTTTAGCATGTTCACAGAGTCATACAACCATCACCACAATCAATTTTAGAACATGTTCATCACCCTATGAAAGAAACCCTGTACCCTTTAGCCATTATCTCCAGCCCCACTAGCTCCCCAACCCTACACAACCACTAATCTACTTTGTCTCTATAGACTTGCCTATTCTGGACATATCATATAAATGGAATCATACAAATATGTGACCTTTTGTGACTGGTTTCTTTCACTTAGCATAATGCTCTCAAGGTTCATCCACGGTGTTGCATGCATCAGTACTTCACTTCTTTTTATGGCCAAATAATAGGCCATTTTATGAATATATACCACATTTTGTATATATCCATTCACCAGCTGATAGATATCTGGATTGCTGAGAGTTCTGGTCTATTATGACTAATGCTGCTATAAATATTCATGTACAAATTTTTATGTGAACATACATTTCATTTCTCTTCGGTACATACCTAGGCGTGGAATTGCTGAATCAAAACATAACTCATGTTTATTTACAGAATGGTCAGACTATTTTGTAAAGTATCTGCACCATTTTACATTCCCACTAGTAGTGCATGAGGGTTCTGCTTCCTCTGCATCCTCACCAACCTTTATTATCTTTTTTTATTATAGCCTCCTAGTGTGCATGAGAAGTGATACCTAATTACGGTTTTGATTTTCATTTCCCTGATGACTAGTGATGTTGAGCATCTTTTCATGTAGTATTTATTGTCCATTTGTATCTTCCTGGAAGAAATGTCCATTCAGATCCTATCCCCATGCTTTAATTAGGTTGCCTTCTTATTACTGAGTTTAAGAGTTCTTTATCTCTTCTAGATACAAGTCCCTTATCAGATACACGATTAGCAAATATTGTCTCCCATTCTGTGAGCTGTCCTTTCACTTTCTTGATAGCATCCTTTGAAGTGCAAAAGTTTACAGTTTTGAGTAAGTCCAAATTATCTTTTTTTTTCTTTCTTTATTTACACTTTTGGTTTCATATCTAGGATATTATTTCCTAGTCTAAGATTTACTATTGCCTAATCCTATGTTTTCTTCTAGGAGTTTTATAATTTTAGATCTTATATTTAGGTCTATGATCCATTTTGAGTTAATTTACATATATGGTATGAGGTAAGGGCCCAACTTCATTCTTCTGCATGTGGATACCTAGCTGTCCCAGCAGTATTTGTTGAAAAGACTTTTCTTTCCCCTATTGAATAGTCTTGCTACTCTTGCTGAAACCCTGACTGACCATAGATATATGTGTATATTTCTGGACTCTCAATTCTATTTCATCTATCCTTATGCCAGTACAACACTTTCTTGATTACTGTTGCTTTACAGTAAGTTTTGATGCATTTTCTTACATTTTTTTTCACTGAATATAGTCTTGTAAACACTTAAGTTTTCATACACTGTATATATATCAATATAACAATGAAGATCTTTTTTAATATACACACTTATTTACACACATGTGAAAAAACAGTATCTAGAGGTTGGTCAAAAGGGTTGTGAATTTAAAATTTTGATAGACATTGACAATTTGCCCTTCGAAAAGTTTATACCAATTTATACCCCCGCCAACAACATACGAAAAAGCCTATTTACGCTGCATCTTCTGCAATGCAGTGTATTTCCAAACTTTTAAATCCTTAACCAATGTTATTTTTCTCATTTTTAAAATCTTTTCTGTTGTGACAAATCCACTTTGGCTAATAAATACATGCAAAAAAATAAAAACCCGTTAATTACTAATAAAATGTTTCTACCAGCAACATTCCATTTTCTGGAATTTACCTTAAGTTAGTAGTTTAAAGAGGAAAAAGAGATGTTCAAAGAGCTATTTGTAATATAGAAGAAAAAGATTGCATAGTAGATGCTGATCAACAGAAAAATGATTAATTAAAATATGGTATGTTCACTAAACAGTATATCCAACTATTAAAAACTATAAACATGATGTCTGTAGCCATATAAAAATACTTTAATCTAATTTTTAAAAGCAGGATACAAAATTATATGTACACTCTGTACACTGATTATAACTACTTTAAAATTACACAGGCATACGGAAATGGAAATACATAAATGACTACGGATAAGTTTCTTCTTTAATTTCTAAACTTCCTGTAACTTTTTAGAATTAAGTTCGTAATTAGGGAATATGTTCACAAATACATTACTTTACATTAAAACTATACTTACTGTGATGATGCCAATTAGTTGAGTATAAAAGAGTCCAGTTATTCCAACTAACATTGTAACGCCCATAAAGGCAGCTAGTCTCATTATGGCCAATTCATGCCTAACAACAAAGAGGTCCTATAAAGAAGAAAAAGAAAATCTTAGAAACAATTCAAAAATTACTTACAGTTGCAATAATAAGCAAGAATTGAGCCATAACATTTTCCCTTATTATCTTAAAAGAACTACTCTCCCCATTTTTTAGTTTATTCCACTTAATAAATATATAAATATTTGAAAATTTCAAAAATAATTGTTTTTAATTCATAGTAGCAAGCTGAAAAATGGGATTTTACTACTCTATTGTCCAAAAAACCCCTCAATCCTAAAGTTGCAAATTAGCCATGCTCATTTACTATTTGGAGCAAAAACAAAACAAAAAACCCTCCAAAAATCAAAAAACAAAAACAAAACAGATGGTGTACAATCTCTGGTTCAAGAAAAGGAAATTTTATTATGGTACTGCTAAAAAGCTTGCATGCACAAGTCTGATTCATAATATTAAAGTTCAAGTGGCCAAGATACCTAGAGATTATGTATTTTAGTCAAAATGAGGGGGTAACACAAATAATAGGGTCACATGAACAGCTCTCTTCAAGACCAACTCATTCATTCATCCATCCACTCACTCAACTACCACTGCCAAGCACTGAGCTATGTAGTAGAAATGTAAAAAGGATAAAGATATGGTCTGTGCCCTCAAGAAGTATGCAGTTTATTCAGAGAGAGAGCCCAACTCTGCAAAACTCCAAAACAATGTGATATATGCTTTAACAGGAATGTGTGCACAGAGGACAGTAGAAACATAAATGAATGCCTAGACAGGAGAGAGAAATGGGAACGCTGTGAGGGAAAACTGATTTTCCAGCCCAGGGCATGAAAATGAGGGTCTTGAAAGTGATCCAAAGAAACTGTGGCAGGAGGTCAGGAAAACCAGGAGAAGCCATTTCATTTACCCTCACTGTTCTTTCACTCTCTCTCCCTTGTCTGGCCGGAACATTCCAGTCGAGGGAGAGAGAGTGAAAGAACAAAGACTTCTGGAAACCTGTAGTTACTAAGCTTTGGAATTAAATAGCCACAGTGGATAAAAAGCAACAAACGAATGGGAAGGACCCCAAAACATAACCACCCACATGCTCTTTTAATACTGATTCAGGTTAAGGCTTAAAGGTACCCTGGTAGCAATACCAGAAACAGGGGGGTCACCGAACATAATGATCTTGTTTGAAACAAAAGAACTGCTGCTTTTCTGTGTGGCACAGTGGTCATCCACCTGACTTAAGCAAAACTCTGAGTCCACACCCAAACCACTCAGTTTATTAGCCAGGGAAAACTTAAAATTCACCAAGACACTTAAGGTGTTATGTAACAGTTACATATTAGTTTTGACTATTTCAAAATTTCACTAAAAAGAGGAAAAGATGGGGCTATGAATGATATGAAAAATTCAGTACAGTAAACTCTGCTATTATGCTGTATGAAAACACAAATATGTTCCAACATGATTGATACATTAAGCAACAATTTGAGCATAGCAAGACTCTTGTGTTTGTTTATGTGTGATTTTATCTGCAAGAAACCCAAGATGAACAGTAAAAACTTAACCCAGCTAAACCAAGCCATACAGGAATACACAAAACACACCCCCCCAAACATCCACCGGCTAACTCAATTTGTCATGTGTGTTATGAGCCACACTCATCCGTACCTGGTATCACAAGTTTCCCTCCAATTTCATATGACTCTCCTTCCATCACTTTGTAATAACTCACATAACGCAACCCTTCTGATGCCCACTTCCACAAGAAAATTTCAGGTCTCTTCTAAGGTAAAGTGCAATGTTTGTTATAGTATTTACGTATTTCTTAATAAGTTAACATGTATAAAACTGTGCTATTTTTATTAGGAACCCTTTTAAGTGTCACTGACAAAGTTTTTGAGTGTTGTGTCTTCATTTTGCCATAAGCCCTATGGTTTTCATTGCATGATTTCGCACAGTGGGGCAAATTTTAGGAATGCATATACTGTGTCATAGTAGAGCTTACCCTAATAAAAATACACATGGTTCCCAATTTACAACGGTTCACCTTACAATTTTCCGACTTTTAAGATGGTGCAACTTTGGATATTTTCAACTTAGAATGGGTTTATCAGGATGTACCCCACTGTAAGTCAAGGAAGATCTGTGCCATATATGACCAAATAAAATGCATCCTCTTTTCTCCCAGTGAAAAGATTAAAAAGCTTTTTTGTCCACTAGAATTTATACATGTTAGGGATAAGATGAAACTAAAAGATCTACTTAAAATTACATTTATTCACTTAGGTATACATTTATGTTAGAGAGTACTTGTGTAAAATAGTAAATTAATTCAGAAATTGCTTTTTATCTCTTACATTTTCAAAAAAATGCATCCCAGCTTTACACACACATAATTAACATCAGTACTAAATCCATATTTTGAGTCATCTAACATACTTCTCCAGAGCACAACATCTTTACCTCTATCTTAGATTTTTTTTTTAGATCTAGCACTTTTTGAATCCAAATACTGGCTTGGGAAATTTTATCTAAATCACAAGCATCCGTCTGCTATTCAAATCTTTATGACATAATCAGTGTTATTATGGCTGAATTGTGTCTCTCCAGAAATTCGTATGTGGAAGGCCTAACCCCACCCTCACCCCAGCACTTCAGAATGTGAGAGTATTTGGAGAGAGGGCCTTTAAAGAGGAGATCAAGAAAAATGGGGCCCTTAGGGTGGACATTAATCCAATCTGACTGCTATCCTTACGAGAAGAGGAAACTCAGAAACACAAAGCGACACCACGGACGCTCAAGCACATGCGAAGACACAGCAACAAGGTGCCATCTGCAAGCCAGGAGAGAAGCCTCCAGAGAAACCAAACCTGCCGACATCCTGATCTTAGACTTCCAGCCTGCAGAACTGTGAGAAAATGAGTTTCTGTTGTTTATGCCCCCAGTCTGTGGTATTTTATGTCGCCCTAGAAAACTAATACAGTAACTGTATTTCTTTATCGTTTTCATTCCTTTCCATTTTTTGGTTAAGAAATGTGCTTATATATAGATAAATGCATAAAACATAAGTTCAGTTTAGAGAAAAGAATGCAAACATTTGAAAACATGCAGACGCTTTCCTCAGTGCATTTCTTCCCCATCACATCCTCTCCCGCATCCCTACCTTAAAGAGAAAGGTTACTGATTCGTTCTTCAGACATTTTCGATACTACATTTCAGTTGCATATTACAAATATCTTTTCCTACTCTGAGTCTACTTTTTCATTCTCTTTATGGCATCTTTGGATAATCCCAAGTTCTTAATCTTAATGTAGTCCAATTTATCAATCTTTTCTTTTATTGCTTTTTATTTCCTGTTTAAGAAATCTTTCCCAACCCTGACGTAATGATGACCTTCTCCTATTATTACCTTCTAAAGCCTTTAAAAGCTTTATAGCTTTGCCTTTCACATTTAGGTCACTAATCCACCTGGAACTGATGTTTGTGCACTGTGAAATATAGGGTTCTGAATTTACTTTTACTATATGAATACTCAATTGTCCCGGGATGGTTTATTTAAAAAGCTGTCCTTTCCTCAGGGATCAGAGGTCAAGTGTCCATACATGCCTGAGTCTGATGTGGGCTCTCTATCCTGTTCTCTTGGTTTATTTGTTTATCCCCGTACTAGTGAGCACACCTTAGTTACTATGGCTTTGTAATAACTCTCCATACCTACTAGGCCAACTCATCCCAACTTGTTCTTTTTCAAGAATATCTTGGTATGGGATTAAGAGACACAAACTACTAAGTATAAAATAGATAAGCAACAAAGATGTATTGTACAGCACAGGGAAATACAGCCTTTGTTTTGTAATAAATTTAAATGGAGTATAATCTATAAAATATTGAATCACTATGTTTTATACCTGAAAATAACATAATATTGTAAATCAACTATATTTCAACGTAAAAAAAGGAATGTATTGGTTATTCTAGATACAGTTGACCCTTGAACAATGTGGGGGTTAATCTGCATATATCTTATAGTAGGCCCTCAGTATCCACGGTTCCTCAGCATCAGGGGATTCAACCAACCATCGATCCTGTACTACTGGAGCATTTACTACTGAAAATATCCGCATATAAGTGGACCTGTGCAGTTCAAATGTGTATTGTTCAAAGGTCAACTGCAATTTGTATTCCCATAAAAATTTTTAAATTAGATTTCGAGTTACAACACACTCAGACATACACACACATATGATATATTCTCTCCACTAAGAGTCACAATTTTCCCCTAGAGGTCTTGTGCTTTTTAAAGTCAGATTTAATTCCTGTTTCTTGATTCTATTGTAAATGGTTCTGCTGTTAATTTCATTGTCTAAAGCATTGTTTGCTAGCATATAGAAATAAAACTGATTTTTTAAAAATATTGTTTTATAGCCACACTTCTTAAACTTTCTTAAAAATTCCAAAGAATCTACAGATAAGTTATTTACATGATCATACCATCTAAGAGTAATGATGGTTTTCTTCATTTCAGTAGTGATACCGTCTCTTTCTTCCTCTTGCCTTGCCGCATGGACCAGAATTCCTAGCACTATGTTTAATAACAATGGCAACGGGGGCACGGCAGGCATCAACACCTTGTCCCTCAACTTGGAAGGAAAAAGGTCAACATTTCATCATTAAGCATGCTACAGCTACTGTGTTGGGTTCTGTGTGTGGTTTTTGGTTGGTTGGTCGTTTTGGAACCTTTTATCTCACTAAAAAAGTTCTCTAGTTCTAGTTTGCTAAGAGTTTATAACATGAATGGAGGCTGAATTGTATCTTTGCCTTCACACACTAATACATACAGTCTCCATACATCTGGGTTTTTTCCCCCTAATCTGTTAACTGATAACGTATACTGACTGATTTTCTAGTGTAAAAACAACCTTTCATTCCTAAGATAAACTCAACTTGATCAAGCTGGTTATATATGACCAGATTCAGTTTGCTAAAATTTTGTTTAGGGGTTGTTTATCTATGTTCATAATCAGACTAATTTCCTTTCATTCTCATATTGTCCTTAATAGGTTATAATCCACATATGCTATACACATAAAATGAGTTGGGGAGTTTCCTCTTTTTCTAGTGTTTTGAAGAGTATGCATAGACTGGAATTACTGTTACCTTTCATATATGATAGACCTAGGACTCACTGGTAAATGTGTGAATATTCTTTTCAGGAAAAGTTTTAACTACTCACTCATGATCATAGGACTACCCATGTTTCCAACTTCTTCTTGCTGCTATACTACGCTTATGATCAGGAAACTCAGTAAGGTACAGATGTCAACTAACCAAACTGATGTACAGAATTAATACAATCCCAATAAAATTCCCCCACCAGTAGAGTATATACTGTTATATACTGGTAGGAGTTTTTTACTTTGTTCTGATTTGTAAATTGCTGAGTAAGCTGTTTCTAAATTTCACTGGAAAAGACAAAAGCAAAGGATGGCATACCACTCCTATACAAAAAGAACAAGGAGGAGGATCTCCTCTACTGCATGCATTCTCAGTAAGGGTAGTATCGCCCCCAGGAGGGAGAAAATTGGTTCTTGGAGGAAAAAAAAACAGCTATTACAGTGATTCGTGGCTGTCCACAAATCAATCCTACCTGACAAAATCTTATTCCTTAGTATTTAACTTCATAGAGAAAAGAAGAGAAAGTGTCTAAAAAGGCTCCTGATGGGAGCAATAATAATGAAAAAAAAAAAGGCAGAAAAACACTCATACTGGATAGCAAGATTTATTATAAAACTACAGTTGTAACAGTGTGGTGCAACCACAAAGATAGACTAATGGACTAGAAAAAAAAGCAGAAACAGATACACACATATATGGCTCTTGGTTTATGACAAAGATGGTATTGCAGAGCACAGTGAAATTATCTTTTCAATAAATGGTGCTAAATCAATTGGATATCCATCTGTGAAAAAAATGAAATCCTAACTCCTACCTCATAAGCATTATAAAAATCAATTCCGGGTGGAAATATAAAAAATATAATACTTGGAAGACAATATAGGAGAATTATATTGATGATCTGAGGATAGAAAAATACTTCTTAAATTGAACCCCAAAAGCACTAACTAAAAAGGAAAAGACTGGTAAGTTGGAGTAAAATTAAAACTTCTGTTCATCAAAAAATAGCATTAAGAGAGTAAAAAATTTAGCTACAGAGAAGATATTTACAACATACATAATCATAAAAGGACTCAAATCTAAAACATCCTACAATTATCAGGAAAAAAAAAAAAGTCAAATAACCCCCCTACCAAACATGCAAAATAAACAGACACACTGCACCAAACAGGCTATACATATGGTCAATAAACATATGAAAAGGGGCTCAATACCATTAGTTGTTAGAAAAATGCAAATTAAAACACAAGGAAGTACTGCTCATCCCCACTAAAATGACAAACTTTAAGATGACTGGAGGGCATTATGCTAAGTGAAATCAGTCAGACAGAGAAAGACAAACACTGTATGATATCACTTATATGTGGAATCTAAAAAAATACAACGAACTAGTGAATATAACAAAAAAGCAGCAGACTCACAGATATAGAGAACAAACTAGTGGTTACAGTGGGGAGAGGGAAGGGGCAATATAAGGGTAGGGGGAAAAGATGTACAAACCATTAGGTATAAAATAAGCTACAAGGATGTATTGTACAACACAGGGAATATAGCCAGTATCTTATAATAACTATACATGGAGTATAACCTTTAAAAATTGTGAATCATTATACTGTTCACCTATAACTTATGTAATATTGTACAGCAACTATACTTCAATTGAAAAATAAAGGAGATACTTTTAATATTATGCCATTAAAAAAAAAAAAGGAAAACCTGAAAAAATATTAACAACACTATGAAGTAACCTGAACTTACATACTCTACTAGTGGGGTTTTGAATTGGTACCACCACTTTGGAAAACTTTAACAGTACCTAAAGGAACGTACACATAACCTTTGAATACTGCCACTTCTAGCTGTACATCCAAGTGAAACACACACACCTGTACAGCAAGAGACATGAACAAGGTTGCTTCTGGCAGCATTATTTGTAACAGCCCCAAACTGGAAACAATGTAAATGTCCATCAATAGAATGGATATATAAACTATTTTACATTAAATGAAATACTATGGACTTCCCTGGTGGCGCAGTGGTTAAGAATCCGCCTGCCAATGCATGGAACACGGGTTCGATCCCTGGTCCGGGAAGATCCCACATGCCACAGAGCAACTGAGCCTGTGTGTCACAACTACTGACGCCTGCGTGCCTAGAGCCCATGCTCCGCAACAAGAGAAGCCACCGCAATGAGAAGCCCGCACACCGCAAGGACAAGTAGCCCCTGCTCGCAGCAACCAGAGAAAGCCCGCGCGCAGCAATGAAGATCCAACGCGGCCAAAAATAAATAAATAAATTTATTAAAAAATGAAATAGTATGAATATTTGTAGCAATGTTCATAGCAATGAAAATAAACTGTATCTAATGTAACAAAAGAATAAATCTTATAAATATTGCTCAAAGAGGCTTTGCCATAATTCACTGAGCTGTATGTTTTTTTGTGCACACCTATGTATGTGTATTATATTTTACAATACAAAAGGTACAAAAAATGAAACTGCAGTAAAAAGAAAGTAGTGATCATGAAATATAAAATACAAAAATACTTTCTTAATTTTAGAATAGAAACAGAACTCTTTTAAAATATATATAGCAAAATGAAAAAGTTTAGTTACATATGGCCTGTGAAAGGACAGACAAAAAATGTCAAATAAGTTATAGAAAAGGATACAAGAGAC
This sequence comes from Eschrichtius robustus, assembly GCF_028021215.1. Lineage (NCBI taxonomy): Eukaryota > Metazoa > Chordata > Mammalia > Artiodactyla > Eschrichtiidae > Eschrichtius > Eschrichtius robustus. Next base: position 64,473,105 of record NC_090833.1, read on the forward strand.
AGAGGGAAGAAAGAGAGAGGAGAAGTCGGACTGGCCTTCTGAGCTCATCTACCACTTTCTTCCTGGACCACTCTGATCCCAGCACATTGAGCTCTTTGCTATTTCTCAAACATATGAAGCCAACCCCACATCAGTGATGTTACACTTATTCTTCCCAGCAAAATCTTTCCCCAAATATCCACAGGTTTACTCCCTCATTTTCTGTAGGTCTCTGTTTAAACATCACCTTATCAGACACCTATTTGTTTATTTTTACCAGGGCCCATTTGCTTATTTTGCCTTGACCAAACTACAGAAAATCTCAGCATTCCCTACTGCCTTGGTCTATTTTATTTTTTCTAGAGTACTTACCTCCATCTGATATTTACTTATTTATGTAATTATGGATGTATGTATTATGTATGTATTTACTATCTGTTTCTCACAACAGTAAGTTTCTTGAGGATGGGAACTTTTGACTGTTTTGTTCAATGATGAGTCCCTGGAGCCTAGAACTAGCTCCAGCTCACAGTAGATGCTCAATAAATGTTTACTGAATGAATAAATGAAAATGAGGAAGAAAGCTAGCCAAAAAAGCAGTCTCCCCCAACACATGAAGAGTCAGAGTACTACCTACAAAGACTATTACACACATGAAATAGCAGAGAGAAACACAGAAAAAGAAACACATAGGCAACATGTACATAGACACATGTCACACAAACCAAGAGAGGAGGAAAAGGACACTTACATGAAATAATATTCCTATACTCCTATCTGGTAATTACATCATTTAAAATTTCAAAATGCTACACAACTAGGGAGCAGTGGGGTCATCACCTCCTGATGCAAGCTAAATGAAAATAAACCAGGGGTCAGATTTGGCTATTTATGATCTAGCAAATAATTCTTCCAATACTTGGTCCGTGAATTCCTTGAACTCATTTCTTCTAATAATCTTATTCCAATCTCAATCCAAATTCTATGATTATATCCTCTACCGTAATATTTCCCATCACTGTGCTCATAACATGATTGCAAATTCAAACACATCACCCTCTGAATACCACCTTGTATCTTTCAATCTAACTCCCTGTAGACCATCAATGTTAACACATTCTCAACCTCAATGAACCTCCGATCTGTTGACCCAACCACCATTTCACTGTCCATCAATGCCTTCCTCCAATACCTTCACTTGACTTCCTACTTGTTTACAGTCCACACTACATTGTTATAATTTCTCCTTCAATATATACCGTCAACTTTCTTGATGCTCTCTTTCACCAGTGCTCCCTGGTTTCACTGGGTACTCCTGCTCAGTCCCCTTTCTGTTTCCTCCTCATCTTTCTGTCTTCTAAAATTTAAGAGTATTCCAGGCTTAGTCTTAAGACCTCCTTTCTTACCTAGCTATACTTACTCCCTAGAAAATCTCCTATCAGGTCCCGTGGCTTTAAATACCATCTTTACATCTAAAGGTCCCAAATTTATACATCTAGCTCAGACCACTCTACCGAAATCCAGATCCCCATATCTGTCTACTTAACAACATCTCTTCTTGGATATCAAATAGGCACCTCAATAGAACCAAAATCTTTTAACTTATTCCTAAAACTTACTCTTCCTCCAAGCTTCTCCATCTCAGTAAATGACATCTCTATTCTTCCAGTTGTTCAGGACATAAAACCTTGCAATCATCCTCTACTTGTCACTTTCTATCTCATACCCCACATCCAAATCAACACTAAGTCCTGTCAGCTCTTAAACTATAACGCACCACTTCTCAACACTTCCACTACTCCCCACATCACCTTGTTTGGACTATATGTTAACAGTCTAGTAACCGGTCTTCTTGCTGCCATGATTGTCCCTAAATTTATTCTTCCTAGCAATCAGGTTTCTTTCTCTAATGTAAATGAGTTTGTGTAATTTTGCTAAAAAACCTTCAAAAGCTTCCAAAGTCCCAACCACTAAACATTCTGACAAAACAAAGTCTCACCTCCAATCCCAGTCCTCACTGCTCTCAATTCATCTCCTACAACTCTCTCCCTAACTCACTCCACTCAAGATACACTGGCCTCCTTACTCTTCCTTAAAAATGTCAAGCATGCTCCCACCTCACAGTCTTGGCATTGGTTCTTTCCTCTCACTGAAATGCTCTTCCTCCCAATATCAGTGACATGCTTGAGTTCCAGGTCTCTGCTCAAGTGTCACTATGAGAAAGGCCTTCCTTGACTATATCATCAATCATTACTTTCTATCCCTTACTCACCTTTATTACACTTCATAATACTAATCTTGTATACCATGTATTTGTTTATTGCCTGTCTCCCCCAATTAGAATGTAAGCTCTTTAATTCAGGAACTTCGCTTTGTTCACTGCTGCATCCTCAGAGCCTACGATGGCTACCATGCACATCGCAGGCACTCAATAAATATTTGTTAAATGATTTACTGAGTGTTCTTCATAATTTTTTAAAATAAACAACTGTTTTACAAATAAAATTTTACGTATAAAATAACAGTCTTATATTAATCAGTAGGAAGCAATTTTATTTATAAACTATTATTTATAAGTCGTTTTGTGTTTTTATGAGACTAGCCTGAAAATTAACATGTGAGGTATTTGTTATCTTCCTCCTACTGAAGGGGTTTCTCACCCTCAGCATGACTACGCTTTGGGCCAGATCAGCCTTTGTTGTAGGAAGTGGTACGATGATTGTAGGATATTTAGCAGCATCCCTGGCCTCTACCTACTAAATGCCCGTAGCACTCTCCCAGTTGTGACAGCCAAAAAAGTCTCCAGATATCATTACCAATGTCTCCGGGGTGGAGGGGGGGAAGGGGGGTCGGAGACTCCCTCCTTCCCCCACTGTACTACTGGAAGGGATTTGTTTTCTCTGTTTTTCAAAAATGAAAATAGCTTAGATCACAACTAAGATATCTGAAGTATACAGATCTGAATTTTCAAAATGGCTAAATAACCAACTTCACATGCTAAGGTTAGGTTCATGTGGCAGTTCCTCTTGCATAAAGTAAAATCCTACCATATCTGTATGGTTATCAGCACTTTTGGGAATGGGCCTCAGCTTAAGTTTTATCATTACATTCAAAACGATAGGCAAATAAGTTACACGATTATTCTGTATATCCTTCTCACCTCCAGCCGCCAGGTAAAATGTACTTTTTTTCAGTCTTGTTAAATCCTAATGGAAACTAATATCTAAATGAAAAAAATCACTATTCATACTTGACTCACGGCTATCACTGAGTGACCAGAATTACACATTCAATTTTGATACAGATAAAAATGCAGCTTTCTTAGGGAGCAAATTTCACTGGCACCTGACTGCTAGGTTCATGGCTGAGGGTAAAATATTTCAGAAAAATCATTTTGTCTGCCTTCCCATCTTTTAGCAGTAAAAACTCTAGAAAAGTTATAGCTATTCAATAAGAAAACAAGATACCATATTTTCTTGCTACATTTACCATTTAATACAGTGCTATAGCATTTGATAAAAGTAAAAGATGAGTGAGACAATAAAACTGCTGCCAGCGTTTAACCATTTAAACTCAAAGTGACTGAAACATTCTCACAGAGAAATAAAACTGCTAAATTTTTATGCTAAGTGCTATAATATTCATAAATAATTAGCTATATAAAATTTAATGAGGACATATATTCAGTAGACCTGGTACTGCAAGGCAAGGTCAAGATTTAGCATAAGGTTTCTTTGTTCCATCTGTCAGTAAAAGCACAGGGATATATGACATATAGAATTGACAGTTGTTAGAATAATAGGGTAGTCTTATAACTTTTTTTTTTTTTACAAACGTAAACTAATTATATATCTGACATCATACCTTCCAAGCAAAAAAACAAAAAAAAGAAAAGAAAAGAAAAAGAAAAAGGAAAGAAAAATTTACCCAGAGATGCTACTACCTCCACTAACATTTCAGGATACAGAGGCAAAAACACCAAATTACCCTTATACTTGCTCATGAAATAATTTTCATTTCATATTTATCTTAATTCCACACTATTCTTGGCTATTCTTGCCAAAAATAAACTAAATACATATTTCAGCAATTTTATTCATTCTAAAGTGCCCACAATAAATGACCCTATATAAATATTGAGTAAAGCCTAAATCATTTTTTTAAAATAGCAATAAATAACAGAAGTGCTCAGGATACTTTGAGATTGATTATATAAAAAGATTAAACTAAACTGTAAAGAGCTTTACTAATATTCAGAGCTACCTGTAACCAAGTCCTCTGGCTACTTCTATTCTTTGTTAGCCAAAAAGCTATGCAAATAACTCTGTGGCATAGTTCTATCCGACATCAAATCCCTAGCAACACTATTAGATAGGAGCTAATCGGAATAATAATAATGTATCTTCCTAGCTGAAGCTGTTGGCTGGACTGCTAAACATTATTTATTTTCCTCTTCTGAATATTGGCAGCATGTCCTTTATTCAAATTCTCACCCTTCCTTCCCCACTTCTATCACTCTCCCCATAACCTTAAATGCAGTTACTATATTAGTTTTTGCCCTTCACATAAAAATAGATACAATAGTATCAGCTGGAAATTATCTGAACCTACTTCATCTAAAAACAATTTAAAACATATAACTTTAGAACTATGCCACAAATGATTAGTTGCATAAGCTCTACACTAATAGCTACCAATTATTTAAGAAAGAAAACAACTTGTTTTCTCACATAGAAAGAAAGTAGAGATAGTATTGCCTACAATATGTGATTATCAGCGGGTACATAATTTAAAAAATATTTTTAACCTACTATAATGCCTTTATAAGATGTATTTTGACAGTCTTTAGATTAGATTAGATTAACTACTAAAAATGTAATGCCTCAATGAAAAATGAAAACAGGAAAGTATGAATTTACCCATCAGGAGATTCAATAAGCTTTCCCTGAAGAAGAAATTTTGTGATGCTTGAGTATTTTTTAAACTGCTAAAAAATATCCGCAGGGAAAAGTGTAAAAAAGTGAAATAGCAGCTTCATACTATAGAAAGAACATTGACTTAGGAACAGACAGAAATGGGCCCAAATCACACCTCTGCCAAGTGGGATAATTCTCTGCTTAAACAAGTTACTGGACCTCTCTGAATCTCAGTACCTTCTCTGTACAATGGGAACCATACTACTTATCCTCTCAAGGATATTTTAAATAAGTTGACATTTTCCACTAATCCAATTCTTACAAATGGAGAATAATATAAAAATCCTGAAACATATGACTAATGAAATATTCATGGATCAATAAATAATAATCTTTAGAAAGTATACTCCCTAATTATAATGATACCTTCCTTCATAGTTAATCATTGGGCTGGCCAAAAAGTTCTTTCGGGTTTTTTCCGTAAGATGTTACAGAAAAACCGGAGCGAACTTTTGGCCAACCCAATAAAATGCTATAATTTTCTAATAATGGTTTTGGTAAACAACTAGCATACAATAAGACGAAGTACATTTTTGTAATTTAATAATATGCCAAATGGCCAGGCATTTGCTTATAAACATTTAAAATAACTATGTGAAAAATAGTCAAATATAGACTTTGGCCAAAGAAAATTTATTTTATTTAATATCTATCCATTTTACTCATTTAAAATGCCACATCACTCCCCACTCTACAGGTTTTGAAATCTTTAAAATGATTTTCATGCCAATAACTACTTAAAGGAAGACATTAGTTTCAAGAGGATTTTAAGTAAAAGTTAACATTATAGCAGCATGATAAATACAAATGACGGTCAAACTAATTTGACATCTAACATTTGAAAAACTTCTCCAAATATCTCCAAGCTTATGATCTTTATTAATTTTGGATTCTGTGATTTTAACTAAAAATGCTTTATTTATCCCCATTTATTTGGAAAGACACCTATTACTTACATTTCTGCAATTTTCTAAATATGAATTTTTGTCTTCATATTAACTGAGAATTTAGAGATTTTTTTTAGCTGCTATTTACAAAGAAGATGGTAATACTAATTCTTCTTAGGTTTGTAGGCCTTCTTTATAAGACAGGATATAAATCAATACTCACAGCATAAAAATAAACCCTTTTTTTGGGGCACTGATTCATGATGAATAAATTCCTTATCTTCCTTACCTCTTATTAACTCCTTCTCTAACTAAAGGATATATTAAAGTATTTCCTCAAAACTTCACATAGTAAAAACACATAAATCCTTGAAAGTCCATGATAAGTGGATATTTTAAAAGTAATGATTAAGAAGAAATCTAAAAAGCACTAAGTTACTCTAAAAAACAAAAGGGTTATTGCAAAGCAATTAAAACAATCCAGCAGAGAAAGCACTCCCCTGAAAAGAGAAAGCCAAGAGAACAGAGAAATGGAAGAAAATCAGGTCCCAAACCCTTTATTTTCCAGAGTTTGTGAACAGCCTGCTTTCTCTCAACTCTTTCTTTCCCATGTGCTTAATCATTAATGTACCAGTTTTCTACTAAATACAGGTTAAGTGACATCACCACAAAGTTTAAAAGTCAGTCCAATGAATAAACACTTTCATGTTAAAAAAGAAAAGAAAAGAAAAGAAACAAAAACCTAAGTAAGAGTTTTTAACACTTTCTTTTCCCACCCAGAGATAAGCACTCAGTTTTAGAACTTAACGAAAGATACTATGCTGCCATCTATCTACCTGAAAGGATATAAAGAAAAATGCAGACTAAAGCTTTCACTTCCTCTGGCTGACAGAATATAGGGTCAAAGTCCATGGCATACTTTCATTGTACTTTTTATCCATAAGAAAGAAGCACAGTAATCAATAACACAATCTCCAAAGATAATTAGGGATGTCTGGGGATCTTTATACCATATCCCATATAATGGAAAGAATAACAAAGTTTATGAAGAACTTTACACACAAAATGAAGACCTGGATATACTTTGTTTGTTTTAGAGAAAACTGAAAGAGAGACAGGCAAGGACTTAGAAAAAAACTGATGGGGCAGGAACGTTTGAAGAATATTCCACTACAAAACATTATTTTTTTTTAAATGCCAATAGTGACTTTTGTACTGAAATTACTGGCAATTTTCTACCTTTATAAAAAAATGTAATAAATGTCATCACCAAAAAAACCCCAAAAAAACAAACAAACAAACAAAACCTGTTATAAGTAAGGGCAATTTTCTATTATTTAGCTTTAAAAATATTTGCTATAGAGTTTTTTAGTATCTTAGAAAAAATGTGACCTTAAAACCAATTTCCAATTAACTGCCTCAAGCTTTTTGTTATTCTTTTGTCCAGCAATGACTTCCTTCATCTCCCCATCTGCTTAATACTATCAAGTCCATCACCAGTCTCATTTTCTACAGCACAATAGTTCTCAAACCTTATGGCTATAGTCGTATGGTTCTGCACAACTCCACAGGATATTGTTTACATAGATTATGACATGAGTGTGGTCTCCTGGAGTTGTGTAGTTAGGAAGCAATGATTAAAATCACTTGGGAAGAAATTTTTAAACAAAATGTTACTGCCAATGATACCTATGCAGGAAGAAATTATATGAGACTAACCCTACCAATAAGAACATTACTAAAAGCCAGATAAAATCCAATTAATTGGTAAATAAACAGCTGACTGAAGACACTGCAAAGTAGCCAAACTAGCCAGGACTTAAAGGACAAAGATCCCAGAAAGAGTAGAAATGCACTAAGGTGAGTCCTACATTCCTCAGTGCTTTTTACTTAAAGGTACTTGCCAACTCATCAACATTACATATGAAAGGTCAAGTAGAAGTGGAGGCTCAGAGTTTTCTGCAATCCCACAGAACTGGGGAAACAACAAGGAGAAGGCACAATCCACTGTTAACACTGAAGTTTACAGCTGAGAAACTCCTGAAGGGCTATGACATAAGAGAAAGGGCAAACTGAAACTAGTTCTTTATGAAGACAAAGCCCCAAATCATAAATCCTTACAAAGTCTCAATAAACACAGTAAATGTCATCTTCAAAAGAACTGCTGTATTAAGACCAATATTCTGTTACTAGCCTTAGAAATATTTATTATACAAATCCTTGACTGGATCAAGATGAGTCTTCTCTTATTGACAGTCCACAAAAGAAGAAAATCATATCTTGAAAAAGAAAGTATCAACCAGCTCTTTACAATTTGTCATATAAAATGCCCAGTATCTAACAAAATTTATTAGATATATCAGAAGAAAGGACAAACTATCTGGAAACTACAAGAGAGAAGAAAAAAAAGTCAACGGAAACAGACCCACAAGTAGATCTCAACACTGAAGTTATCAGACACAAACATTAAAATAACTTTCATTAAAATGTTCAAAACTTTAGATGACAAATGAAGAATTTCACCAGAGACGTGATCTATGAAAAAAATATCAAATGGAAATTATAACTGTGAAAAATATAATAATTGAATTAATAAACTCAACAGAAGGGTTTGACAGTAGATTAAACAGAGCTGAGCAGTAAACCAGAAGAGGGGTCAGTAGGAAATACCCAGTCTGAAGCACAGAGGGAAAAAAGGAAAAATGCAGGAAAGACTGCAAAAGTTATGCAGTGCAGTGAGATCTCATGTGCATATAATCAGAATCCCAGAAATGCAGGAGATAAAGTTGGGCAGAAGTAGCAGCTGAAGTGACACAGGCCAAGAAATGTCCATAACTTAAAAATGTCATCAAGCCACAGATTTAAGAAGTTATATAAACTCTCAAACAGGAAGAATGCAAAGAAAACAACAATGAAGCACATCATAGAATAACTGCTAAATACAAAAACAAAATGAAATCACAGGAGTTCTGGCCCAAGATGGCAACAGAGAAGGCTCCTGAACTCAACTCTTCCAACAGACACAATGAATCTACTACTAAGCGTGAAGCAATTACCTTTGAATGAAATCCAGAAACTAGCTGAGTGAATCTTATATTGATAGATCAGGCACAGCACTAAAGAAAATCACCAAAAAACAAAGGAAGAAAGCAAGAGAAAAAGAAAGGAACAAAGGAATTACAGAACAGCCAGAAAACAATTTTTAAAATGGCAAAAGTAAGTCCATACCTATCAATAATTACTTTAAATATAAAAGGACTAAATTCTACAATCAAAAGACAAAGAATGGCTGAATGGGTAAAAAAAAACAAGATCCAATTATCTAGGGCCTATAAGAGATTCACTTCAGCTTTAGGGACACACAGACTGAAAGTGAAGTGATGGAAAAAGATATTCCACGCAAATGAAAACCAGAAGAAAGCAGAGGTAGCTATATTTATTTATATTTATATCAGACGAAATAGGCTTTAAGCCAAAGACTATAAGAAGAGACAAAGAAGGTCAATATAAAACAATATTGATAGTCACTCCAACAAGAGGATATAACATTTGTAAATATGATGCATGCAACAGAGGAGCACCTAAATACATAAGGCAAATATTAACAGACCTGAGGGAGAACTAGACAGCATTATAATAATAGTAGGGGACTTTAGTACCTCAGTTTCAACAATGGATAGATCATCTAGACAGAAAATCAATATGGAAACATCAGACTTAAACTACATGTTAGACCAGATGGACTTAACAGACATTTAAAGAACATTCCATCCAACAACAGTAGAATACACATTCTTCTCAAGTGCACAGGAAACAGTCTCCAGGGTAAATCATATATTAGGTGGCAAAACAAACCTTAATTTTAAGAAGACTGAAATCATATCAAACATCTTTTCCAACCCCAATGGTATGAAACTGGAAATCAATTATAAGAAGAAAACTAAAAAATTCAAAAATATGTTGAGATTAAACAGCATACTACTGAACAACCAATGGGCCAAAGAAGAAATCAAAACAGATACTAAAAAATATCGAGGCAAATTAAAATGGAAATACAACACACCAAAATTTACGAGATGCAGCAGAGACAGTTCTGAGGGAAGTTCATAGCTATAAATGCCTACATTAAGAAAAAAGAAAGATCTCAAACTAACTTTATATCTCAAGGGTCTAGAAAAGGAGGAACAAAATAAGCCAAAAGTAGAAAGAAGGAAAAAACAAAGATTAGAGTAGAAGTAAGTGAAATAGAGACTAAAAAGACAATAGAAAAGATCAAGGAAACTAAAACCTGGTTTTTTGAAATGATAAACGAAATACACGAACCTTTAGCTATGCTCACTAAAAAAAAAAAAAAAAGAGAACTCAAATAAATAAAATCAGAAATGAAAGAGGAGACATTGCAACTGATACCACACAAATACAAAGGATCATAAGAGACTACTATGAAAAATTATATACCAACAAATTGGACAACCTAGAAGAAATTGATAAATTCCTAGAAACAAACAACCTACCGACAATGAATCATGAAGAAACAGAATATCTGAACAGACCAATTACTAGTAAGAAGACTGAATCAGTAATCAAAACCCCCAACAGTGAAAAGTCCAGGACCAAATGGCTTCATGGATGAATTCAACCAAACATTTAAAGAATTAACACTAATCCTTCTCAAACTTTTCAAAAAAAATTGAAGAGGAAGGAACACTTCCAAAATACTGTACAAGGCCAGAATTAACCTGATACAAAAACCAGACAACAACACTAAAAGAAAAGAAAACCATATCTCTGATGAACAAAGATGTGAAAATCCTCAACAAAACATTAGCAAACCAAATTCAACAATACATTAAAAGGATCATACACCATGATCAAGTGGGATTTAATTCCAGGGATGCAAAGATACTTCAAAATCTGCAAATCAATCAGTGTGATACACCACATTAACAAACTGAACGATAAATATCATATGATCATCTCAAAAGACATAGAAAAGCCCTTGACAAAATTCAACATCCATTCACGATAAAAACTCTCAACAAACTGGGTGTAGGAGGAAACGTACTTCAACATAATAAAGGCCATATATGACAAACCCACAGAAACATCAGACTCAGTGAAAAGCTGACAGCTTTTCCTCTAAGATCAGGAATGAGACAAAGATGCCCACTCTTATAACCAATATTCAACACTGGATATCAGAACAATTAGGCAAGCAAAAGAAATAAAAGACATCCAATTAGAAAGGAAGAAGTAAAACTGACATTATTTGCAGATAACATGGTGTTACATATAGAAAACCTAAAGACTCGACCAAAAAACTGTTAGAACTAATAAACAAATTCATAAAGTTGCAGGATACAAAATTAATATACAAATATCAGTTGCATTTCCATACACTATCAGAAAGTTATTAAGAAAACAATCCCATTTACAATTGTATCAAAAAGAATAAAATACCTAGGAATAAATTTAACCAACAAGGTGAAAGATCTGTACAGTGAAGACACTGATGAAAGAAACTGAAGACAACACCAATAAACGGAAAGCTCTGCCACACTCATAGATTGGAAAAATTAAATATTCTTAAAATAGACATACTACCCAAGCAATCTACAGATTCAATGCAATCCCTATCACAATTTGACTGCATTTTTTTCACAAAAATAGAACAAACAATCCTAAAATTTGTATGGACCCACAGAAGATCTCAAATAACCAAAACAATCTTACGAAAGAAGAACCAAGCTGGAGGCATCTCATGTCTTGATTTCAAAATATATTGCAAAGCTATAGTAATCAAAATAGTATGATACTGACATAAAAAGGCACTTAGATCAATGGAACAGAATAGACAGCCCAGAAAAAAAACCCACTCTTATATGGTCAATTAGTTTATGACAAAGGAGCCAAGAAGAGTCAATGGGGAAAAGACAGTCCCTTCAATAAATGGTCCTGGGAAAACTGGACAGTCGCATGCAAAAGAATGAAACTGGACCCCTATCTTACACCATACACAAAAATCAACTCAAAATGAATCAAAGGTTTGAACATAAAACCTAAACCCATAAAACTTGTGGAAGAAAGCATATTGGGTAAGCTCCTTGACGTTGGTCTTGGCAATGATTTTTTGGATTTGACACCAAAAGCAAAATCACCAAAGCAAAATAAACAAGTGGGACTATATCAAACTAAAAACTTTCGCAAAGCATAGGAAACCACCAACAAAATGAAAAGGCAACCTATGTAATGGGAAAAAGTATTTGCAAATCATATCCCTGATACAGGGTTAATATCCAAAATATATAAAGAACCCATACAACTCAACAGCAAAAAAAAAAAAAAAAAAAAAATTGATTAAAAAATGGGCAGAGGACCTCAACAGACATTTTTCCAAAGAAGATATATTGATGGCCAATGGGTATGTGAAAAGGTACTCAACATCACTAATCATCAGGGAAATGCAAATCAAGACCACAATGAGATATCACCTCACACCTGTTAGATTAGAATGGCTATCATCAGAAAGATAAAAGGGAAGTGTTGGCAAGGATGTGGAGAAAAAGAAATCCTTTTGCACTGTTGGTGGGAATATAAATTGGTGCAGCCACTATGGAAAGCAGTATGGAGACCCCTCAAAAAATTAAAAAAAGAACTACCATATGATCCAGCAATTTTACTTCTAGGTATATATCCGAAGGAAATGAAAACAGGATATCAAAGAGATATCAGCACTCCCATGTTCACTGCAGCATTATTCACAATAGCCAAGATATGGAAGCAACTTAAGTGTGCATCAATAGATGAATGGATAAAAAAGATGTTGTATATATACACAGTGGAATATTATTCAGCCATGAGAAAGGAGGAAATCCTGCTATCTGTGATAACATGGATGAACCTTGATGGCCTTATACTAAGTGAAAAAAGCCAAATGGTATCACTTATCTGTGGAATTAAGAAAAAGAAAGTTCAACTCATAGAAACTGAGAGTAGACAAGTAGTTGCCAGGGGCTGGGGTTGTGGGAAATAGGGAGAGGTTGGTAAAAGGGTGCAAATTTTAGCTATAAGATGAATAAGGTAAAGATCTAATGTAAAATATGGTGACCACTGTTTCTTCACCATACTGTACAACTGAAATTCGCTAAGAGAGAAGAACTTAAATGTTCTCATAAAAAAAAAAAGATTAATATGTGAAGCGTTGGATGTGTTACTTAACTAGATGGGGAAATCCTTTCAGAGTGTATACATATATCAAATTATCATAATGCACAATTTAAGTATCTTATAAATTTATATGTTAATTATATAATTATGCCTCAACAAAGCTGAAATAACATAAATAACTAAATCATAAAAGCAGTCAGAGAAAAGATACATTACTTCAATGGAGGAACAATAAAACTAACAACTGACTTTACAACAGAAATGATGGAAACCAGGAGACAAGGAAATAATATCTTTTAAAACCTGAAAATAACTCCAAACGTATAATTCTATGCCAAGCAAATAAATCCTTCAAAAATTAAAGAGAAATAAATACATTTTCAGGTGAACTAAAACTGGGAGAATCTGTTCCAATACACTTCCACCAAAAGGCAGAAAAAAAATACTCCCAGAAAGAAACTTAGAAACTTATGAAGACATGAAGGACTAGAAAAAGCATCAATATGTGGGTAACTCTAAACAAACAGTGACTTCATATAACATATGTATTATAACACATAATATATAAATGACAATAATTACTTCTTGCTGTCATGAGTTTTAGTTCAACATCTATTTTACGCGCCCAGAACACCAAAAATGATGATAGGAGGGGTTCTAAGGCCACTACATTTATTATCACAGCAATGTTTAAAGTACCAACTTATATTAAACTTCAGAAACCCAAGGAAGAATGTTTTGATCTCTGGGAAAACCACTTTAAAAAGAGTAAAAGGAGAAACACCATCAGAAGGGATAAACTGGAAATCTTTTTTAATTGAAAATTTCCAAGCAGGTAAGAAAAGGAGAAAAATGGCAACAAAGAACAGATGGGTCAAGTAGAAAATACATAGTAAGATGATAGGATTAATATCAGTCACAGTAAATAAAAATGGACTTTTCCAATGAGAAGACAAAGATTATCAAACTAAACTTAAAAAAGAAGAAATATTTGGTGTCTACAAGGCACACTGACAAGACATAACTGATAAAGGTTGAAAGTAAAAAGATAGAAAAAGATATACCATGAAAATACTAACCAAAACAAAGCTGATATAGCTAAATTAATAACAAAGAAAAACACTGTAAGGCAAGAATAATTACTACAGATAAAAAGGTATAATTTATAATGATACAAGAATTAATCTGGACTTCCCTGGTGGCACAATGTTAAGAATCCAACTGCCAATACAGGGGACAAGGGTTTGAGCCCTGGTTCGGGAAGATCCCACATGCCACAGAGCAACTGAGCCTGTGTGCCACAACTACTGAAGCCTGCGTGCCTAGAGCCTGTGCTCCGCAACAAGAGAAGCCACCACAATGAGAAGCCCGCGCACCATAACAAAGAGTAGCCCCTGCTCGCCGCAACTAGAGAAAGCCCGCGCGCACCAACGAAGACCCAACGCAGCCAAAAATAAATAAATTAATTAATTAAAAAAATAAAGGAGCCAGATACTTAATATTTTAGGCTTTCAGGCCATATGCCTCTCTCACAACTATTCAACTCTGCTGTTGTAGCACAAAAGCAATCATAAACATATGTAAATAGATGTGAACAGCTGTGTTTCAAGTAAAACTTTATTAACAAAAACAGGTAGAGGTTCAAACTTATCCCAACGCCCATAGTTTGCCAATCCCTTCACTATACTACAATGCATTCCCTCCTAGAGAAGCTCTAGTAGCTTTTCATTAATACCACTAAATTTTACCTCTCTCTCAGTTTTTAAAACATTCTGACCTTAATCTTACTGGTAAATTTTTATTTTAATGCTTTTCTTATTAGGCTCAATCTACTTGAAAGAGGTTACTCTTGGGAGAATATGTATAACCTTTTACATATTTTAACCAATTATATCAGAAATTAATCTATAATTGAGATTCAAACCCAAGAAGTTTGGCTTTAAAGTCACACTCATGACTAGGTCACCTCACACAGTTGTTGTGGGAATTAAAAGAAATAACACGTGCAGAAAAAGTACCTTGTTGACCCTAAATGACTCTTTAAATATTAGCTGCTATTGCATTAGAGCTTTTGATCTGGATGTTTTGGGTGACCATTCTTTTGTACCTGGTCTTATTAGAAAGTAAAATTAAAATATGAGAAAGCATAAAAAAAGAAATTAATCTATAAATAAAATGTTTCTAAAACCATAGTACTAGCATGCACTAAAGTCTCAGTGTGATGATGTCAAACACCTGTATTTACAGTTCTCCCTTTGAACTTTTTTCAGTTATTAGTATTTAATTTTAATTGCTCACTCTGTATTTAATAAGGAGAATTATAACAAGGCCCCACTAATATATGCAACTAAGCAACAACAGTAAATATTTTCTTTTAATTAAACAAAATGATCATGTGTATAAAAAAGATCTAAATACGCAGAACTTAAAGACCTTCTCTCAGTTGCTCTCTTATTACAAAATGTAATTGTATGTACCACCACCGAACTTGTTATTTTTAATAAAAAAGATTTAAACAGTATAAAATGATATAAATAGGAAAGAAAACACCCTTCTCCATCAGGGAATCTATTCCTTCTTCCCTCTCTCTTCCCTACCGGTTTCCTCACACACACCCTCGCTCATACTCTCTCTGTCTCTCTCTCTCTCTCTCCCACACACAACACACACACACACACACACACACACACACACACACACACAGAGGGCATTTTAAAAACACAATCTAAGTCCAAATGACACATAGGATCAGGCTCAAATACCAGTTCTACACACAAAGCACATAAGATATGATTCAGAAAACACAAAATCAGGTTCAAATCCCAGCTCTACAACTAAAACCAGTTTAATAATCACTTCCCAGCTTTGCATCTTCAGTAACTATTTATTTAACCTCTATTAGTCTGTTTCCATCTATAAAATGGGGGAAAAATCATACCCACCTCATGTGGCTGTAGTGAGCACTAACGTGAGAATTAAAATCACATGCCCATAGCATAGTGTTGATATACAGTCAAGCCTTAACACTCCTAGGTGATGCTATTACCACCGCCACCACTAACACCATCATTCTGGGCAAATCTTGTGAACATCTATTGTAGTTCCTCTACAAAATGGGAAAAGCAATGCCTCAAACGGTGCATGTAATAACTTTTTAAGGCATCCTGCAAGTTCGTCCTGTCCTTTCTCTCAAGAACTTAATGTTCCTTTGAGAACCTTTAAGAATTAAACAAGTCTATTTTTATTCCTGAGAAGAAACAAGAAGCTAACATTTTTCACTTTGTTTTTCATTACTGTAGATATTTTTAAACCAATAGATTATTAAGAGATCTAATATGTCACTTTTTAAAGAACACTAATAAATAATCATAAATAGATGTGGTTAAAAGGCAATGTCAGAACAGGGTCCACCTTCTCAATTCCAATATATTTAAAAATGCACCAATCTGAGGGTTTATGTTTGTTGTTTTTGTTTTCAATTTTCTGCACTTAAAAGCACCACATGTTAATAACTGTATAATATAGTTGCTCTAACATTAGTTGATATAAACATTTCTTACCAAGTTACGCTTTTTTAGTGGAAGAAAGTAATAATAGTGGAAGAAAGAAAACATCAGTGCGTAGCAAGTAAGAAGTTCAGTGTAGAAACACAACTGCAGAAAAAGCCAATGATTATCTTCACCAACACAATTGTTAATCCTGAAGAAAAAAAGGAAAAAGAAAAAATATTTCAAACTTTAAATGTTAATTTTAGGATGGTAAAACTAGAGGTAAACGCAAACACACACAAACTTCACATAAAGCACAAACTTCATATGTGCTTTACTTCACGGAGATAAGCTAAAGTCACTCAAACCTAAAAGCAAAGAGTACATAAGATATGACACAAATATGCCACTTCACATTTGTAAAGCACATTCTACTTTTTAAAGAAGTCCTGTGTCTGATTCCCCTTCAACTCAACAACAACCCAGTGAGGCAGGGAAGAACAGATGGCAGCCTCCTTGCTTCATTGATACAAAAAAGGAACAAAGGAGTTAGGACAATTGCCAGAGAATGTACAGTTAGGAGAGACAGTGGTCAAGAGAACAAGAACCTTCTTCTGTATACTGCTCTTCCACTGCAGCATTCTAGCTGTGCAGACCAATTTGAATGATGTGAAGTAAAATAACTTAAACCTGCCACTCTGATATACTGCTAAGCATTCACGATTTTTCTTACTTTTAAAATCTAACCTTGGTTCCTGAAAATAAACACATATTCAAAAGTATTTATAAATTCTTAGAGCTACATTTCCACCAATACAACAGTGAACCACAACAAGGAAAAAGGATTAATGTTATAATCCCAAAATATTCAAGATTAATGCAAGCTGACTATTTTATTGTTCCAAGGTTATTTATTGTACCTAAATTTTCAAAATATTTTACAATTCCAGCAGAAAACCCTAGTTCAAAACTACAAATTACCTTTCACAAATGTTTTCATTTCAATATAGCATTACACTGCCACTGTTTGAAAAAATAAATAAATAGGGTCAAATTCCTAACTTAAATTGTTGTTTTAAAGGTGTGCTGTCTAACTATTTGTTAAAATCAGATCTATAACTGAACAGAAAACCTGGAAGAGGCATTTCTTAGGCTAAAGAGTGCATGCTTCGTAAACAAGAAAACTTCCTGTGTTTTGTCATCTGCAAGCAGGGCTACCAGAGAAGGGCGCTTCTGTATGCACTCAAAAATACTCTTCAGTAGCTGTTGCTTGAAAGATGACTTATACTTGTCCCATCCTTTCTGTCCCCCCAAAATTTGAGAAATAACTGCTATGATCATGGCATTCTTCTTAAGCACAGAACTTTAAGAAACACTAAGATAATCTACATGTAAGAGTTCTTTTGGTAGCAAGTCCTTGGAAGGAGTGATTAGAACCAAAAATAGAGTAAACCTTGAGGTCATCAGAGAACTGACTTCCACATCTAAAGCTGTTAAGCAGTTAAGATAATGCAGTTTCTGAAAAAAATCAAAAATTCTCCTTGCTTCTAGTTTATACTGTACATTTCCCTCACTCTCTGAATATCTCAGCATTGCTCTATTAGGGAATTCAATCACATAAATCCCTAAATCTACTCAGGCCCCCTGGTCTACCCTCCCTTCCTATCCTCCAGCTCTTTGTACTTTCACTCTTCTTCCCACCAGTGTTCTGAGAAGGTGACTAAAACTATGGAGGTGCAAGGCCTAGGAACAGAGAGCTCACCCCAATCTTAGAATTTTGGCTAAACAGCACTTTATTTTGTCACAAAGTCAATCTTTATTCCTTGAAAATAAATAAATAAATAAAATCACTAATCTATATAGTACCAAAACAGTTCCTAGTTGATTATTTTTTAAGCTTAAGCTATTGCATTCACTTAAAAGGAGGTATCAATATCCAACCAACTATCCTGAACATTTATTATATTTTTAATCAGAAATACTACTCTAAAAAGTGTATAAAATTGAGTTTTTAAGTGTGATTATCCCTTACCTGAATACATGTTTTATATAGCTTTAAAAAATCTACTACTATTGCAACTGTAAACAGAAGACTGAGGTTTGTAAAATCACTTGAGAATTAATCTGTTTAAAGTCAAGGCACATTTTTTCAACACCAACTGTATGTTATATACTAAACTATCCTGTTGATGGAATTTTCAACTTTTTTACATAGTAACAAAGTGCTTTTACTTTTTCTTAATCTCAGGAAATTACCTTGTATTTAAACAATCAGTTTATAGTGAAAACCAAATTCTTACTAAAAGCTTGCTAATAATAACTTGTGTTATCAAAAGTAAGGGAAACTCTAAATTGATTAGCATTACTAGGCAAAGCTAAACTCTACCCTGAGTCAAACTTAGATAAATACAATTATAAATTTAAGAAGATTATGTAGCTAACTTTGCATATATGCATGTATGTGTGTACAAACATAAATATATATGTATATAGATATATTTATAAAGTGCTACACCATACCAGTTTAAATATTTATACAGAGATCCCATGCTAGGAAAGCAGAATTAAATACAATATCTTTTTCACAGATTTTTGTGACAGCTTTGAAATGAGATACAATGAAGAACTCTCACAGCATTTGTTTTCAAAAATTCTATTTCTCAACTGAACATTCTATTTCTCAACTGAACATTTTCTTTAAATATTACAAGAGAGCCCCCTATTGACCAAAAATGTTGGCAGTTCAGCAGAATCAGCCAACTACCACTTCTTACACATCCAGCCAGCATGTAATGTTAATACCTATTACCAATTCAAAACACTGAAAAAGGCTGCAAGTGGGTGAAATGAGGTATAAGGGTATCTGAAATGTGTTACTCTTTAATTAAACAAATTGGAAGGGAAATACAAACAATGAGATGTATATGGTTTATTACAGTTAGAAACAGTGACAGCTACTATACTTATATTTAAGTATTTTCTATGTCAGATACTACACTGAATGCTTTACATACATTGCCTCATTTAATAAAACCACCTTAGTTCTTTTGTATATTTGGGTGCATGTTAATTCTTAGTTTTCTGCTCCAATATCTCCTTGTGAGAAAATATAGGATCTCTGGAAAAAATGACTTTGGGAGTTGATAAAACCATATGGTCAAATAAAGGGATCTTCATTAAAAGGTTTTTTTAAACTGTATAACTCTAATATAACCTTTGTTTAAATCTGCTAAGTACTAAGATTTATTTTTTATTACCTTTTTTTCCAAAAAGTGAATTACTTATTTCTTACCATGGACAGTGATGATCCATTCTCCTAACACAGTGGCCGCAGCGGCTGCAGTGATGGGAACGCTTTGGTCTCATCAAATTACACTTGTTACACAATTCCCAGAACTCCCTTTCTAGAGAAGGAAATTAAAATCCATTTAATAAAGGCACATGAATAATGTTGAAATTTAGCAACAAGTGTTTAGCAGAGTTTATAGGAATTCTTCGATATATACGTCTAAGTCTCCAGTGTAAATGTTTGCCAAAAATGTTGCTGCTCTATTCTACGCATGTTTTATTTTGTACGTTTCTAATTTTAAACACTATAAAAATAAGGCACTATTAATAGTCAAACTAAGAGGTAGAAAACAACATATTTGAGTTTAAGCATATTGCTGTAAGTAAAATTTAATGACAAAACCCCGAAGTACAACCAAATTATTACATTAAAACAGAATTCTATTTAAACAAATTAATTTCTAGAAATTTATTATCTAAAGGCTCTAAAGAAGAAATAATGCTGAGTATTGGTTTCATAGATTAATAAGTCAAAATCAATCGTATGATATCGTAAGAAAAACAGAGATGGCATCCCCCCAAACTCCCCACACGAAACCATTTTTTAAAATATTAATGGATTCATTTGGGAATGTTTATGAGAGAGGGTTGGAAAAAGATTTCAGATGGGTTTAAGAGGTACTAGAATAGTTTCAGAAGTGAAGAAGATTACAAGAAGATTACTATTTAACGGAAATAACGGAGTTCTTTACAAAATTCTATCCTACCACCAAGTAGCAATTTCCTCTAGTCTGTTGTGAAAGAGCACACAATTAAGCTTTGTGCTAAAAACATGAAGTTTACAGGAATAAAGGGAAAAGTCATTTGTTTTCATTAAGAACTGCTCTAATTAGATCCATAAAAACTCTATGGGACAGTCATCTACCAAGATAAGACAATTGTTATATAGAAGATATCATTTTAATATTTCTTGAAATGGAATTTTACTTTTATAAAAATTCTTAAACTTTATATCACTTATGGAAAACTATATCCTAACCTCACTAAAAGTATGGGCATAGTAAAATTAACCTAACTCCAATACTCAGAGTGAGTATTAGTATATGCAAAGTGTGACCTAGCACACAGTAGGTAGTAACTAAATCCTTGCTAAAGCATGAAAAGTTTAAAAATTTTTTAAATGAAAGATTCTAAATATAAGTAATAGAATTGTGGGTAGTTTTCAATTTTCTAAAAAGATACCCTATTTTAATTCCATTATTTCTAGTTTAATGGCCAGAAGTAAAATCAATATACTGGAATTTTATAGTAAAGTGTTGGAAAAACATTCTGCTACAAATGCCTCTGAAGAAATCAATAAAGTATGAATAAAAGCTATATCAAATGAACTGTTCATTCCAATAATATGAAAGTTGAGGAATTATCTTTTACATTTAAAATATTTCACTTTAAAATAAAATTCTCTTCCATTTCTTACAATTCTTATTTTAATGAAAACATATTACATGAGAGAGCAACAATATTAAAGTTTAATTTAGGTACAATTAAACTATGATAATTTAACTGTTAGTGAAACAGAAATATTTCATACATAGCATAATACAAGGTCACAAGCATGTCACTTTTTTTCCCCCCCTAGATGTTAGTGGATGTTAGATGTACCCAAATATCCCAATGTTAAAACTTTGAATTCACATACTACAAGGAATATGGTCAGGAAGCAGACTCTCTTCGATGAGCCGATTTTCATTAAAAGACAACATGAAAACTTTATGTTCTTAAACCAGCCCCTTAAAAAATAAATATGGGGTATTCACTATTGGCAATTTCAGCACATAATACTGCAAAGAATAAATTATTTATTTCATACTTAAAATGTTGTATCCTCAGAAAAGAGCGTTTGGCTAGAGTCAGAGAAAGACTGTAATTCATTCTGTAGTGTAGACTATGGTTGGCAAACTACAGTCCACAGGGAAATCCAGGCCACCACCTGTTTTTGTGTGACCCATGAGGTAAGAATGTTTTTTACAAATTTAAATGACTGAAAATGATAATGATCATAACAATAATAATTTGTGGCATATAAAAATCTTGGAATTTAAATTTCAGTGTCTATAAATAAAGCTTTATTTGAACACAGCTATGCCCGTTCATTTACATATTTCTATGGCTGCTTTTGGGCTACAATGACAGAGCTGAGGACTTGTGACAGAGACCATATGGTCCATAAAGCTAAAAATATTTGCTATCTGGCCCTTAACAGTACTGAAGAACGTGATAACCTATGGTCTGGAACATAAATTTGTTCAAAGAAAGGGTTTGAGCCATTTAAGGCTCAATTTAAGATGTAAGAATCTAAAATGAAAAATACCAATGAAAATGCACATTTTCACACACAAGTACACACACACATTTATGTTTTTAGAAAAGAAAAAAAATCACTATTTTTAAAATCCAGAAATTAAAGTATCATCTATGTTTTTGCTTTGCAGAGCAAGAAAAAAAGCCATCCATCTTAACCTACCACGCTATGTATCTATAAACCATTTCTTAGTCTTCTCCCTTTTTTCTTCTTCAGGGTTTATTCATGTCCAAATAGGATCTTGGTGACTGATACATTCTGGTGTCTGATGATCACCTACAAGACTTTTGTACTACCCATCTAACAAAATAAAATAAAAGCCTATGGGAGACAGAATCCAACTGCTAATTTATGGTAGCTATAGAAGATAAAAAATTAACAGATACATTTTTTAAAGGAAAGAAAAATCAAAACATAAAACAAAAGAAGAAAGGTAAACTCTATAAATGACAGATGCTCTTTAATGTAAGGTAAACAGCATCTCATTGTTTAACAGGGAAACTTATTAATGCTGTAAATGCATGAATGACTATAAAGCAAGATTTGGTTTGGTTTATCCCTCAAAAAGGAAGGAATCACCTTCTATTTGAGTCTTTTAAAAGACTCACATATTAGGGGGCCTTTTCTCAATTACTATATCTCAAATCACAAAGTAATGTTTTGGGGAGAAAAATATAACTTGAAACTACAAAAATCAATACAAGGGTTGGGTTTTAACAGAGGTTTTCTGACAGAATCGGTTGCCACTGTAGCTCTGTAACAATACCAAGAGACTTTGGAAACATTAAAATGTGATAAATGAATGCATGTTTTTTTGGTTGGGCAAATGGGAACTCTTCACTGAAGAGAAACAGGCCAAATGTCAATGAGACCAGATATAATGCAGATATCCAAATAGGTGGCAAGACGCCATGGTGTCCTCCATCACTGGAGTCTATAAGCTAAAGGTAACACAGCAGTTTCAGGTGGATTCAATCTGACCCACAGGTATAATCTGTTTGGTATTTATTTTAAAACAATGCTTTAAAAATTTTGAATTAGTTGCCAATATTTTTTAAAATCATGAAATGTCTCATAAAAATTGAGATTCCATATTTTCTCTTCAAAAATTGCAATATCTAATAATACCAGGCCTGTATGACTATTTCACTGTAACCGAACAGTGCCACTCCCTTTAGATAAGATATGAGATTTTCAACGTAAAATAGTTCCTCCCTGGCCCCTTTCACTGATTTGCTGTATCTGACAGATGTAGGCATTTGAATGTTTGACCACAGCAAACTAAAGATTTCATCAGAAATGAGCCCTGAGTTAGGAAAAGCCTGCTTCTTTGATTTTCTGATAACATTGGGTTTTAGAGTTGAAGTAGAAAATACATGTATCAATATTTTAGAGAGCCTTTGGTTTAGGCTAGTAGAGAGGAGGGATTCTATACAAATTACAGAGTGCCATCCTCCCTGACCAAACACAGGTACACGCGCACGCACACACACACAATAACCACTAAATGACAGTGATACTGCTTCTATAAATTAATAAAAACTAAATATTCAAGATAATTTTCAGAAACTTCTACATAAACATCAGTGTCATATCATTCCCACTTAATCGTTAAACTTGCAAGACCAAGTAAGCCCCAAATGATGGATCTCAAAAAACAATCAGAAACTCAAGGGAGGCTATCTAAGTGACTTGCCAGTTAATCTAATTTTGGAAAGAATTAGTACATTGGTTCCCAAGCTTTGTGACACACTAGAATCACCTTGGATCTTTCAAAAATACGGATACCTGGCTCTCACCCCCAGATATTCTGATTTAATTAATATGGGATGTGATCTGGACATTGAGATTTTTTAAAGCTCCCCACGTGGTTCTAACGTACAGCAAGTTCGGAAACTACTATAAAAAATTTTCTGGTTCTATAATGTATAACAAAGACATATAAATTTCTTTCTAGAAGAAAGTACAGAGAGTTCTCAAAGCTTACATAGCAAATGATGGAAAAGTGAAACTTGGGAAAGAGGGTAAAGGAGGTTTACTATATCTGGCATGTAATAAAACAAGCAATACATTTGTAATTTTTTTGTGTTGCCTGAATGGTTGCTATGCAATAAAGTGACCAAAAATTACCTTCATTGACACTAGAATAAAAGGCTTTCAAAATTTTCACTGAATTGTTCGAACTTGAAGAAATACAGGCAATAGTATTATAATACTACAAATATTTAAGCAACATTATATCAATAATATCATGAGGTAAGTGGCACCATCAAAAAATTCCTTTACTAAATAAAAATATAATTTCTCAGTAATTATATATCATTCAACAAATATTTACCTAGCAACTATTACTAAGTGACAGAGACTATTTAGGCACTAAGGATACAGTACTGAACAAATGAAGAAAACAAAACAAAGAATCTACACCCTCACAGAGGTTATATAGATCTAGAGCGGGAGGAGGGAGAGACAAATAAATAAACAAGTAAACTGAAAAGGAGAGCCAGAGAGTGGGGGATATGAGGAGTCAGCTGAGATTTGTGGTTTTAAATTGGGAAGTCTGGAAAGGAAACAATTGAGGAAAGACTTGAAAGTGGCGTTACATGACATATATAATTAATATACTAACGGCAGTCAAATACATTAATAAAGATGATAATTCCGGCATTGTAAAACTGATAAATCTGAAGGGTACCATACCTCCATGTGGGATCTTTGGGTTCTCAGGGAGTCTTCCTGGATCAGTTATTGAGGCCCTCACTAAGGCAACCAGACAAAATATGGCAATGCCATAGAATACTTGGAAATAAACAAACAAATAAGTAAATAAATAAAATTAGTATTTACCCTTCAAAACATTTTTTCAACAAGCATATCTAAAGGATAAATGTATATTTTAATTAATACCATCAGGATAAATAATTTTCAAAAATAAGATGGAAAGATGATTAATTCATTTCATTCATCAAATAATACTGCCAAGAGGATTATCTAAAATGTACTAATTTTAAATAGTTATTTTGTATAATAATAACTGATAAACTTGTTATAAACCAGATTCTTTATTAACAGAAATTCCCTACTAATATTGGTATAAATGAATCCCTTTTAATTATTACATGTACTTTATTTGACAGAATCAAAGCAGCATTTTTAAACCTATTCTACAATTAAACTTTTTCATTAACTCTAAGTGGCTAGCTTCAAAATTACATTGGGTTAGTGTTCAATTGCTCTTTTCAATAGATCCTAAGATAGTTAATTTGAAAATAAAGAATGTAGAAATTTTTGTGTTTCAAAATGAATAACTAGAAAAAATAACAGTAAAGGAAAATATATTCATTCATTTATAATTCTACCTTTTAGATGAAAAAGAAATAGGCATTTTGTTGGGGGGATAAAGGCACTGCACCTGTAATAGGAAACTTAGTTCAAGTGCTAACTCCAGGACTGACTGCATGGTATTGGTCAGTTTTATCATTTGTAAAACAGATTATACTTCCCACAGCTCTTATGAGATCAAAAAGACATAATGTACATGAAAACTATAAATGCCATGTACATGTAAAACATATCACTTCAATCTTATTCTTTTAATCATAAGCAAACCATCACCATTAAACTATAGGAGAAAATAATTATCCAGAAGTTCAAAGTATTATCATAATCAAAATCATAATCAATAATTTTTATATCATGAAACTTTTTCTCAATAATTTGTATCATAATCATTCTTAAAACTCCTTCCACATTTGCAATAAGTATATAACAGAAACAATAAAAATACACACAGACCTATATAAATAGCACTATTGTGCCAGTCTTTTATTAAACAAAATGGTCTCTATATATTTTGTAGGGTTAGATATGAAGATATCACATTTATCTAACCCTGCAAAATATATAAAGGCCATTCTTTTTAAAAATGTCCATAATTTAGTAAATAACGTCATATTAATAGCACTGAATAATATTAAAAGTAAGGTTATTATAGTGGTATTATACTCCAAAAACATTCACAATGAGAAAAATCTTGAATTATCCAAAGAAATAAATAAAGATCTAGAAACTTACTTATTATTAATATGCCTGGAATATGTCCTTCTTCATAGTGAGGAAAGAGGACAATTTTGGGAATTAAAACAAAGTTGTATAACCAGACAAAGACAATCAAACCCATGCAGCACCAACCATGTGGGTCAACAACAAAGTGAATCCGGAGACCCATTTTGCAGTCCTATGACTGCCTGCCAACCCACAAGGAAAGATGAACCTAAGGAAAGGGAAAAAGAAAAAATTACTTATATAGGAAAAATTATTCGAATAAAACAAAACTACCTTTTTGGCAACTATGAAATGACACTTAAATTTTCTTTCTATGTATATTTTTGACAAAATAGGACACTTTGGAAAACAAAGGGAAGTTTCAGGCTATTAAAATTTCACCATAAGCTTCAAATAATTTAATTTCAATTTTCATATGAATTGCAATCATAGAGTATAAACTGGCATTACCTTCTGAAGTTAAACACAAGTCTGCCCTTAACTCAGCAATTCCATGTGTAAATTCAAGAGAAATGAGTGCACATATTCACCAAAAGATATGATCAAAACTACTAAAAAGTTTTGTACGTAAGACTAACTGATGGTAATACAAATCAAAAGAGTGCTCATCTTGTGGTGGGAGAGGTGTTTATTAATTGGGAAGGGAAATGGGGGAAATTCTGAGGAGCCAGAAATGTTCTATATGTTGACCTGTTGCCTTACAGATATACACATACGTAAAAACTCACTGAGTTATATACACTTAAGATTTGTTCAACTTAATTTAATTTTAAACCACAACAAAATGCTTAAAAATCATTTTGAAAAATTATAATAAAAAGTGAAAAGTAGTTACAAATTGCCAAAAATGCTTAAATTCATGGAATGAAGCCCAGCTAATATTACTATCAATTCGAGAAGACTCCTGCTTAAATGGGGCTTTTTTCAGTTCAGCGTTAACAAAATGCTAATAGGCCTCACAATGAGAGGCTTAAAGTTAAGATACTTCTACATATGGTATTAAAAAAGTGACCTAAAATATATCCTTACTTTAGTAGCTATAACTTATAAACTTTAAATAATAAATTACTATATGAGGTCTAGGGGGCAACTTTTTTACATAAAATACAATGAAATAATACAATAATACACTAGGACAATGTTTCTCAAACCTATAAGCAAACTGGAATCAGTTGAGGAGCTTTTTAAAAATACTTATTCCCAGGCCTCATTCCAGATGTACTGAATCATAATTCTTTACAGAGTAATGCTCAAAAACCTATAAAATGTTCTAAAATGCTCCCCAGGTGTCTCGATACAGCTGACTGGTATCCAGGAACCACGGATCCAGGAGCTTCACTAAGACTTCAATGTACAGCAATGAGCTGAACTCAGTTCAACAAATATTCATTGAGCCTCCACTATATACTAGTCACTTGCTAGACACTGTAGATACAATGATGAATAAGACATGGTCTTTGCTTAAAGGAACTAACAGTCTAACTGGGAAAAAGAGTCATAAAATGGGTTTAATATAATACATTCCAGGGATGTGGACAAGATCTTACTATAGGCACAGAAAGATGGGGACTGATTAAATCAGGGCAAGACCCCCTGCAGGGGAGTGAGCTGAGTTCAATCTTAAAAGAAGAGTAAAAGTTATCCAAGCAAAGAAAAGTGACAACAATACTGCAAACAGAAGGAAGAGCAGGAGGTAGACAAGAGTAAAAATTGTAGGAGGTATTACAAACTGCCGTGAGAAATCACAAACCTTTCAGTGGAGAGCAAGTGGTAAGAAATAAAGGGCTATATCATGATGGATATAAAGATGCCATTCTTAGGCACTGGAAAGCTACTAAAGCAGGCGGGTAACATAATGAGGTTTGTATTTTAAATAAAGGATTAAAGCTCTGGTGTGGAGGATGAAATTAAAGACAAAGATCATTTAGGCTAAGAGAAGGCAAAAGCCAAAATTAGTTTTGGAGAGATCGACTGAAGAAACAGAATCAAACCAGTAAGCTTCTGGAGGATGACTCCCAGATTTCCAGCTTACATCCCAGACTACTTCATTCTAAGGATAATTTATCATCAGTTGAAGAGCCTCAGGGTACTACACCCTTTAGAGGCCTTGCCAATGTTCTTTAAAGTTACAAAGCTACCAGGACAAAGAAAAAAAGATTAAGGATTAATTTTAAAAGAATACCCCTATCCTATTATCCCTAGAACCTGGAAACACTGGGACAGCAGAAAAAAAGACAAGAACTCAAACTCACCACCCAACTCTTTAAATCAGATATGGTCTCAGTTAGCACTTATGTATGAATTTTAAAATAGGAATAATGCCTAGGCCTTTAAAAAAGTAAAAGTTGAACTTCATTACCTTTTAATTTAAAAATTAAAAGACCTATCAGTATCACTAAAGTGAGGAAAGTCACAGAGGATTTAATTTTCTAGGTATGATTATTTTAAAAGCTAAATGAACTCAAATACAAATGACAAGCTATCAACATACCTAAAAAGAGAAACATTAAAAAGAATGTTTATTTTTATAGTCTTGCCAACCATCAAGTGCTAAAAGAATGACAGAAGGCTCTGTCTCTCAACATGTTCAATATCATTAACTTCATGTACTTTCTTTCTTTTAATGTTTCAGTTCCATTCACGACTAAAAAAACAGACAATGAATTCTAGTAACTACACAGAACAGAGTAATTTCATTACTTATTTCTAAATGTATTAGTATTAGAAACAGAAAAGCATACAAGCCAGCAAAACAAGTAGCAAAATTATCAAACACTCATTTGTTTTTTTAAACTCTATTTTTATTCTCCTCTACCAGAGAATAACAAATTTTTCTTATCACTGCAAGAGTTCCTCACAACAGAAACTATAAATGAAAAGTATAGTTTAAAATGTGTCTGTTTTTCCTGGATATAAACATACACAGACAACAAGCTCTAAAAGAACAAGCATCCCCAAGGAAAAGTACGCTAAGGAGAGAAAAATAAAACAATGAACAAATAAGATGTTGAATACCTTTTTAAATACCTGAGTAGTGAAAATTAATCCACATAATTAGTGCCACATAATCCTTACAACTAGATTGTAGAGAAGAAAACAGTAGCCTTCCAAGAGCTCCAAATCAGATTACAACCAGAAACGTGTAACTGGTAAAGTTGCAGGATCACTCCACTCAGCTATTATCTACCAGGCGTGGCTCACGGCTGAACAGAAACTATTACACATCCTGAGCAACAACCAAACTGAACACAATGCTGCTACTCAGTCTTAAGGGTGGCATCTGTAAATACTTTCATCAGCTAGAGAATCCAACATATTAATCTGTATATTAAATGGTGAGCTCATAACTCTTTGATGTAACTAGTGAACACACTGGTATTTCAACATTTTTGAAGATTGATATCTGGTAACTATACTTGAGCGCTCTAACTTCATTAATGATGTAAATTACTACAGCACGACTTTTCTTTTTAAAGAAATTATAACTCAAC
Organism: Eschrichtius robustus; assembly: GCF_028021215.1. Classification (NCBI taxonomy): domain Eukaryota; kingdom Metazoa; phylum Chordata; class Mammalia; order Artiodactyla; family Eschrichtiidae; genus Eschrichtius; species Eschrichtius robustus. The sequence goes on from NC_090833.1 coordinate 64,502,808, forward strand.
TCTAATAAACTAGACTAGTAAATATTCACAATGTTCAAACTACTCTGGTAGGAAACCACCTTTCCTTTTTTTGCCTTTTCAGGCAACAAAATTTCACCACATATTTTCCTCAGGAAGAATACTGAAGTCACTATGAAAAGAAAGTGACAGAAAACTATTATATGACAGAAAACTATAACGCCAGAATGCAGATTTTAAAAAATGATAAAAGTGAGCCAAAATAATTTACAAGAAATGGAGCCAAATGAATATCTCTAAACTTGCAGTTTTGTATGACTCGCCACCTCAGCCAGTGCTCTTATTATTGTTCCATGAATATGAACAACATATTCCCTCTCTCATTCCTTCTGTCCAAAATGTCTCTACCATTTTGTCTACTCTATTTAACTTCAACTCATACTTCAAGGTCAATTTGAATCTCACTCGCCATATGAAATTCTTCCTGGCACCTTAGTTCACAGTGATTTCTCCTTCTCTTCAAAATTCCAAATAAAAAGCAAAACTAGTAGAAGAATATAGCAAGTGGTTTTATAATCTTAGAACGAGGAAGATCTTCAACAAGACCCATAAGCCACCTTTGACCACATAAAGATTAAAATTTCTGAAGCTCAAAACACACCAGAAACAAAATTAAAAGACAAAGCATCCCTGGAAAAAAAGAATATACCATATGACTATTAAGAGTCATACAAAGTAAATACACAGAGAGGCAATTCACAAAAGAAAAAAAAATCCAGTGGTTAATCATTACTGATTAGGAAAATGTGAAATCACTAGGTATATTTTTTACCCTTCGTACTGACAAAATTCTAGAAAGACAGGTGACACCCAATGTTGAAAGGGCACAGAGAAAAGGACAATCTCACCCATTGCTGATATGCATGTAAACTGATAAAATCATCTTTGGAGGGCAATTTGGCAGTGTCTATTAAAATGTCAAACTTTTTGACCCAGCAGTTTTACATCTAGTAATATCTACAAAAGTATTCATTAGAGTGAACAGGTATATATACGTACAAGGATGTTCTATATAGCACTATTTGTGATCACAAAAATATGGCACAACCTAAATGCCCTTGTAGAGGGAAGGCAATGGTCATATACTATAAATTATAATACATCCATAGTGTAGACTATTTCCAAGCTACTGCAATTTTTAAAGAAGAAAAAAAGGAAGTAGATCTAGATTTGCATACGGCTACCCACACATAGTGTTGAGTGAAAAGAGGCAAATTATATAGGCAAAATCTATGGTGGGGGGAAATGTCCTAACAGTAGCTTCCTGGAGGGAGGGGAGGATAAAGACGAACTAGGAAAACGCATAAGGGAACTTTCTGGGGTGCTGATAAAGATCTCTATCTTAACAGGAGTTTGAGATACACAGGTCATACATTTGTTGAAACTAGGCAATACACAAGATTGGTGCATTTCATGGTATGTAAATTGACCTTTAAAAAACCCTTTAAACCAATAATGAACTCTATCTAGTTAATGATATGGATGCTGTATTATCGGGGAGAGGGGGAAGGAAGTATACTGATGTCTGCAATTTACTTTCAAATGGATCTCCCCCAAAAATGGACTGATGTGCGGACACAGAGATGGATGAGTATGTGATATAGTTCAGTAAAATACTAGTTGTAGAATCTAGGTGATGGGTATTCAGATGTACGTTGTATAACATGATTCTTTTTTTGTTAGAAAAAATATATGTATAAGTAATTTCTGTATGGGTGGAAGAAAACACATCTACCAAACTGTTAACAGTGGTTACCACTGGGCTGAGGAAGGAAAGAGTAGTGAGAAGGAATGCTGTCACATTTTATATACATATTTATGTGTTCATGTAAGTTTATTAATAGACATATGTACTTCTAAATTCTTCTCGACCAACTGAAAAATAAAGATAGCCAATGAGGTGTGATTTGACATTACAACCTCACAAACAAAATTTTTACTTTTAGCCTCTCTTTATCACTATGTATTATCCATATATGAAATGCTTTTAAAATTAATATCTTTAAAAATGCAGCACAGAAGCATCAGCTGTAAAGACATATAAGACTTATAATTCAGGAGGATGTTTCTGAAACTTGTATTATTTACAGATTTTTTTTCTCTATGGAGAAAGCCTTATTTAAGAAAATGTGGAGTTAAAATTTAATATGAAATATTTTATATAAACATAAAGTAACTATCTTTTTTTTGCAAATGAAAGATTGTTAAATTCATCTAAACATAACACTTTATGGATACTACGCTGCACAATTCAGAAACATATTCCCATTAAAATTAAATGCACTTACCACCTGCAAATTCACTGAGATGTGTTGTAATTGTTCTGGTACTTGCATTTAGAGGTTTTATCTTGATTCATTCTTTTTTTTTTATTACATCCCAACAAATGGATCCCTCCTCAAGAGCAGCTCTCCGTGTGAATCTATTAATGGTTTAACAAATAATATCTCACAACAAAGATAAAAATTGTAAGCAACTAAATATTCTAACCGTAAAAATGTCAATTACGAAAAAAAAGTTTAAATTTAGAAATAAAGTGATTTAACTCCACTTAATTCTATGCTTTCATATCTAATCCAGCCAGCCCCCCAAAATCTTTATATGATTACCATTATACATGAACGTTCTCTCTTTTGAAACCACCCGGTTCCCATAAAATCAAATTAGTATTACATGTCCAGCATTTGGGCTTCATCAAACTTACTGACCGCAAATCACAAAATGACAATAAATTCTGAGGTCACTGATGTGACAAAATCCAATGTAATATCTATCAAGATATTAGGCCTGGACTATCTAATCACAATTGATAAACATAAAATAAAGAGTTTAAAATAGAAGCACATATTAGTTTAACTGTTTTAAGGGAAAAAGTTATCCTCCTATAATGAAACCATTAAGAGAATCAACCATTAAAGTTAGTTTCTACAGTTCAGGCTTAAACAATAATACTGTAAAGAGTTCTAAAAAACATATACTGATTCAGTATTTCACTAATTCAATCACTATCTATATTACTACGCCTTAGCACTGGTATAGATAAAAAAGAGACCATCCTTATTCTCAATAGAAACAAACTAGTAAACAGACATGATCAATACCAAGTAAGACAAAGTAAGACAGAGGGCAAGGGGGCAATAATGCTTCTCATACAGGAAGGGTGTTGGTTCATGGAACTTTTCAGTTATGTAAATATTTGTGTGTACGAGGTTGCAATAAAAAATTTATTTCGTTCGGTAAGTTACCATCAGGAAAAGATTTCTGGAGAGAACAAAACCTGTGGATGAAGAATGGAGGCTCTTAATGAACAAGAGAGCAGAGTACGCAAAGGTATAAGGGCAGGCAAAGAAAATCTAAGTAGACTGAAATGACTAGAGTCATCACATATGGAAGAATGGGATAAAACGCGTTTAACCTTTCGACCACAAGCATCTTTAAGAAATATAGTTCAGGACATCTGGTAATATATACACAGAAATATATGAGATATGTGAGTATGTATTTCACATATATAAAATATATAACTGAAAAAGTTTAATGAAGTGATATTCACCCTGACTATATGTGACGTACTCTGATACTGTACTATTTTATTATATTTCACTTTAATAAAAATATATAATGCTGGTCACAGCCTACTAGACTGATTTCATGACCTACAAGAAGAGAGTGATCTAAGAATAAAAAAACACTGTTAAACCATGCCAATGACTTTGGACTTCACCCTGAAGACAGTAGTTTGGAAAGTACTGAAGGATTAAAGGCAGAAGAATGCCATGATGAAATGTGCATTTTGGAAAGAAGAGCAACACTTTGAAGAATGAACTTGGGTGGATGGATAAAGTTCCAAGACTGACTATATGAAATAAGCTAGGCTTACTGGTTACTCAGGTGAGAAATGAGGACACATGGTAAGTACCCCAAAAGCAGTAACTTCTAAAGGAAGTGGGGAGGGGAGGGGGGTGAGGAAGGAACACTTAAGACAGGAGGTATGCTGGAAAAGGGCAGAATAAGAACCTAATGAGTAAAACTGATAGGACGTGGTAATCAATCATGCAAAGGGCAGATGCTAGGATGACTCCCAAGTTTCTGGCTTAGGGTCTAGGTGAATGGTGGTACCATTCTCCAAGAAAGGAAATAAAGGACAAGTTGTGAGTTTGCTATGCATACTGCTTACCATAGCAATAGGAATCTATTACATACTGAGGATGTGGAAAAAAAATCAAAATCATTATCATTACATTTCCATTCCCCTTATAGACTTTTTTTTTAAACTGTACTTTCTCCTAGGGTCACTTTTTCTATGGTCCATGATTGTTAGATTGTGAAATATAACTTGTTTATACTCTAACTTTCTAAGCTAATTTACAGTGGTCTCTTTGGCTGCACATTTGATTCTTAGAGACAAAATACAGAATGATTTAGTAAAGGAGCTGCTACTCTAGTGGCAATGAATGAATTCGTCTTCCTCTAGAAGAGATCTCAAGCAGAATTAAGTGCGGTACAATGAAGTGCTCTGAAACATGGCCAAAGTCAGTAATTCTGCTGAGGCTATGACTCTAGGGCGGCTTCTTACTGTTGCAGCAAAACAGCAGTTTCCATCAGTAACATTAGGTAACAGCACAAGCCAACCATCCCTGAGTCAAACCCTAGTCACTCACTGGCTTAAAATCAAGGAAAAAATCCTACTTTACATTTACAGTTATCAGAACTACATCACAGCCATAGCACCCAAAATGAGATGAACATTTTATCTAGTTCAGCATCGCCATCACTGTGGAATCAAATCTCACCCACGTGATATAAAAGCAATTCTAGTCTTAAAAACCCAAGAAATTTTGTGATAACAAAGAATATCTCAAAGTTCTATAACTACAAAATGTTGTCAAGTATTTTTAACATTGCTACGTCTGAGACTGCAATTGACAATCTACAGGGCAAACAAACAAACAAACAAAATCCCCCCCCAGGGTCAAAACAAAATGGTTAATATACAAATATATAAAATTTAAACCTTATAACTGCAGCTTAAAATGAATCTTACATATTTATACAGCTATTTAATTTCTGATTTTATCAACTCTGAAAAACTGGTCAAGTAATTCTACCTAAAATAACCAGATATAGCTGTCTTTAATAATTAGCCAAAGAGGTAATCCAATTTTTAAAACATCAGAGGTATTCAGTTTATTTCAATAGAGTAGGAAATTAATCTTATACAGACATTTAAGAGAGCCACATTCAAATTATGAAACAGCCTCTTATTAGCTCTCCAAACTTCAGTTTCTTTTCAAGCTTCAGTTTAACCATCTCTAAAATGGTAATAAAAATATCAACACACAAGGTGGTTTTCATACTTAAAAGTGAAATTGCCTGGCAAATGATAAACACCTCCAACAATGGCAACTTTAAAGGGGCGTTTGTGGCGGTGGAGGACAGGGGGCACTAAGGATGAGTTGTACATCTAGTCTTACAAACTCCAGGATGAAACAGTGTTTCTGGGTCACCATCATTAAATACAATTTAACTATACCCAGCTGCCTACCTTCTCTAACACTGAAGTCTGAGAACTACTTGTCAGAGATGAGAAACCTCAGATAGTACAGTACACAGCCTTTTCCCTCGCATCACACTATAAGCATGTAGGGAGGTTGTATTTCCATAAGGCTGGCGTGAGGTCTCTTCAAGCAGAAAACCAAAAATAGAGATCTTATCTAAAATAGAGTGACTGAACTAAAGCCTGTAAACTAAATCTCTTTCAGGTAAAAGTGGAAGGACTGGGAAATTAAGCAATGAAGCATGGCAGAAAATCAGGACGTGATTTCAAAAGCTAAGGAAGAATGCAGAATTAAAGTAGGGAATTCTGACCCAACTGCTGAGTTCTCCAGGAAGACTCTGTTAAAATGTGGGTAGACAAAGTGTCAAAGCATATCAAACCTGTACCATCAATGGTTTCAAGAATCCACTTCCTAGAACAAGTCTTTAAATCACTATGTTCTGGGCAGAACTGAACATAAGCTGTTGCTCTTCTGTGTACCCGCCTCGTGAGTGAAAAAAATGTAAATTAATACCTTTATTAAAAGTATTACACTACAATGACACACTTCTTCAGAATCTCCCAACAAAAAGCAAAAATAACTGGGAAGGTGTGTGATGATATGAATTAAAGACTACCAAATACTGTTTCAATCAGTACAAAATGTCTAGGCAGGACTCTTCATTTAGGAAGGTATGGGTGTGGGAAAAAGGACAGGACAGGCAAGGGAAGAACTGGAGTTAAATGCAGGGTAGGAACAGAAGGCACAGGTAACCTTTGCTCCAAAAAGAGCACAAGGGAAAAACTTCAGCTACAGTGAAAGCCAGAAATTAGGCTCTGGCATTTCCTGGGTGTGAATCAGACATGTTCTTCCATGAGGAAAGGCAAGCCAGCTACTTACCTCTATCTAGTACCCACTGCACCAAGAACAGATTGAAAAAAAAAGCAAACAAACCAAAAGGCTAAATTAGATTTCCTTCACACCAGGCTTTACCAGAGCAGACATGATTTAAAACCAGTAACACTAAAAGAAAAAAAATCTCTCCTTGCTTGCTGAAGTTGAAAATCCTGCAGCAGGTAAAAAAGTTATTCATTCCATAATTACAGATAAAAGGCTTAAAATCAGAAGCCTGGTTGAGATCACAGTGGAGCACATTAAGTTAAAATTGAATGAATCAGTGAGTAGTAAAATACTAATTTTTACCTAACTTGCCCTTTTGTGGAAGTGGCAGCAACAGATAGATGAAGAGAGCAGAAACCTATTCAGTCTCTTAAATGGCTCAAGTCAATCTACCTGAGAGGAAAAGCACAGGGAAAGAGGAGGGTGAAAAGGCAGAAGACAAACTTTGAAAATACCACATTTTTTCCCATGGTACATCAAAAGAGGGAAATGAGTAAATAATCTACCATCACTTTAAGATATTTTGGGGAAGGCAGCTACCATGGAGAGCAGTGCTATTTCATGTCTATTAAGATATGCTTTTTAAACTAGGCTAACAATTTACCAAAGATTCTTAACCAAAAAAATCACTACTCTGAGAGTGGCATGGACATATATACACTACCAAATGTAAAATAGATAGCTAGTGGGAAGCAGCCGCATAGCACAGGGAGGTCAGCTCGGTGCTTTGTGACCACCTAGAGGGGTGGGATAGGGAGGGTGGGAGGGAGACCCAAGAGGGAGGAGATATGGGGATATATGTGTATGTATAGCTGATTTCACTTTGTTATAAAGAAGAAACTAACACACCATTGTAAAGCAATTATACTCCAATAAAGAAAAAGAAATCACTACTCTGATAAGCAAGACTGGTGTTTTTCCATTTTTCTTCATGTCATTCACCTATATTTTTTACTGATTCAAATCAAAACATTTTCAACTTTAATAAGAGGTATTAATTCATTGATTATTCTACTACATGCTACGATGCCGTTTATATTTAGTGCATTTGAAAAGTTGAAACTGAGCCCTAATGTTTTACTAAAGTAATATAAAATGTCTTCATTCCTTAATATAAAAGTAAAACTGAGCTTAGGGAACAACTTCCTGGTAATAAAAATAGCTTTTCCTCCGCCTTCCCTGTTATGCCTGGTAGTACTGATAACACCACTATGTAGCCTTCTACACTGAAAAATATTTTATTGACTCACATTCAATTACAATTCCTGAAAAAAAGCTCCATGGAGACATTACTAGACTTCTAAATTCATTTCTTCACTAATACACGACATTATTTTATCCATGTGCTTTTCCACAGGTTCTGAATCAGTCTCTATGAATTAGAGAAATCAGGCAGTGAGTAAATAAGAAGTAAAAAATTTTATGATTCACTGGTTACTTCTTTAGAACATACCTGTTAAGCTGATGGTTACATTTTTAAATGCTTAAATTTCTTTTTATTAAGTAAAACACACCAGAGATAGGCAATGTGACACCATTTTATTTAAAATATGCTCTAGTTCATTTACTCCAACTAAGGCTTCGAAAGTACGTTAAATTTAACAGAAGTCACAACAGTTTGAAGGGATTTAATATAATCCTATTGTTTTACCTCCAAAATGAGGAATTCTGGAACAGTACTACACCAAATATTATTCTAAAAGTATGGAATTATACATTTTTGGTTATATTTTGATATAATTTTACTAATACTTCTTCAGGTAAATGTTTTAAAAGTAACTTTAACATGTTAAAGGGTCTTAAATTATTTACAAACTTAGCATATGCCAAGTAAGGATGGGAAAGCTAAAATAAGCCTTAAAGAATTTATCCTGACTTCCCGGTTGTATAGATGAAAAATGGCATGGGTCACTGACCTACCCATGACCCCACAGCTAAATAGTGACAGCAATGGAACTAAAATCTAGTTTTCTTTCCACGACACCAAATCATTTGGTTCCTTCTTTCCAACTGATTTCTCATCTCTTCAAAAATCTTTTTTGCCATGACAACTTAGCACACCTACGGCAAAATAAAGCATCTCTCTGGATTTTATCTTTAAAATAAATAAAATCTAAAGAGTTGGAAGGATTTAACAAGATATTACACCAAAAGCCTTTTAGTCCAGGAATGGCATATACTAAGCAATCATCAGACGATAATTACTATTACTTTTTACTACAAGGAAGGCAGTGAATTTTTTAAAGTACACATATTAGGCCTTGGATCCATTTGACAAATATTTAACCTGCGTGCTTAACTATCGTTAGTCGTCATGATTTTATACTGTAACTTTACACTATGATTTATGACCCGCTCACAACGACCTTGATTTTTTTTTTCCTCTTGTACTTTTATAGACTGCTATATTGCAATATTTTCAAGTAATAAACTGGTCAGGTTCTCTTAGCCCTAGAGATACAGACATCCTCCACTGACTCACAAGGGATCTTAAAATACGCCCCAAATACAGCTTGAGAAAGACCACAACTTTAAATGGACTCTCCAGTTAAAATCTAGCGGTCTATTACAGAGAATGGTAACAAGTGCAAACTGCTGCCATCCATAAGCCATTTTCTTAAAACCACTCTTGAATCTGGGGGAGGGAGGCAGAAGGTCAGTAAAGGAGCAAACTATTTCTCCTCCTGCAAGTCTTCTGAAGCCTCACCCAGAGATCTGGAAATGAATGAAAGGCTGTGATGGCAAGGATAAATCCCAGATCCCTACGCAGGTCTCCGGGCGCGGGTACAGAGAGGGAAACTACAGTTCACACGCGAGAAACTCAGGGCACAGGGTTTTTAAAATTAAACACACACACACACACACACACACACACGAAAAACTACCCCAAATCATCTTGACTGGAGCACGAACCCACCCACCACCAGTTATAGGAGGGGCAGTTGGCGGACGGCTGCAGCTCTGGCTGAAGATGCTGGGAGAAAGGCCAGGCCCCAGGCGGGCAGGGCACGCAGAAGACCCGGGGTTCTGAGCGGGAGCGAGGGCAGGTGCGGGCAGGGAACAGGGCGCGGAACAGGGGCGCAGCCAGGGGCGGGCGGCCGGGCGCCGGGCTGCAGGGGCCGGGGGCCGGGGGGCGGCCGTGGCGTTCTCGCGCCTGCACACACTCACCGGCGCGGGGGGCTCGCCTCTCCCCGCCGCTGTTCTCGCGGCCGCCGGCGGCTCTTCCCCCTCCACCTCCGCTTCTTCCCCCTCCGCCTCCTCCTCCTCCTCTAGTCCCGCCGCCGCCACCGCCCAAGCCGGGCTGCGCTTCCCTTCCGCTTCCGGGAGCCAGAGCGCCGGGGCCGGCAGGTTAGGTGTGCGCCGCCCGCGCGGTGGAGCGACCAGCTGTCTCCGCCGCCGCCGCCGCCGCGGTCCCAGCTGGGCGCCCGGGATCCGCGATGGGAGCCGCCGAGGGCCGAAAGACCAGAAATCGCGCCTCGAGCGCGCGGAGACGCGCCGCGGCAGCGTGCCCTGCCGGACAGCCATCACCCGAACACCCGTCCGTACCTGACGCACCTCGGCGCCGCCGCCCTCCCCGGCTACCACCTTCCCAGCTCTGCCCACGCTCTCCTCCTCCTTCCACACCATTGTCCCCGCTCTCCTGAGTGACTGGAGAAGGGCCTTTCTTTGAGGATCGCATTTATCCTCCTCCCGTAGTTCGGGAGGGATGCCCCACGGGCCTCTCTACCCCTAACGCGCTCTGGATGTCCTCTGGTACCTTGCTTCAAATTGCAGTCCCCAGCATCAGCATCCTCTGGGAACTTGTTAGAAATGCACCATTTCAGGCCTGCTGAATCAGTATCTGTATTTTAACAAGATCTACAAATGATTCCTACACGTGCACCTTAAAGATTGAAAAGCACTGGCCTCTAGTGAATGGTCTTGCCCACTTCAAGAGCCACAGTTGCCCAAGACATCCATGATTTTTTCCTATTCCTGTCGGCAACCAAAATCCATACTGAAACAAGCTTTACTTAGTGTTTCAGATGCCATCCAAAAGTTGCTGGCTTTCCCATCCCTGCAACCTAGGAAAAATAAATTGACTCTACACTGCAAATAATCCACCTCCCAATCTCAATTCGTATCTTCATCAAACATCAGAGATATTCCTAAACCTTCCCTCTCCCCCCTCACCTCAGCTGAACAATACTTTGGGAAGGTTAAAATGTTTGCAGTAACCTGGAACTAGAGCTTTGTGACTGCGTGCCATGGGAGGAATAATGTGTGAATGGAAGAAATATTACCTGCTACATAAAATCTGAACTCTTTATAGAATGGCATTGAAAGCCTTTCTCCACAAACTGGTCCCTACCTACCCCTCCAGTCTTACCTCTACCTAACTTGATTCTTCTGCCCATCCTAGAATGCCGTCCACCTTCCTCTCTGATGATCTTAATTCCATCTGGACTTGGGAGTCAGCTCAAATCCTGCCAGCCCAGAGTTCCCTCTCTCTCAATATCACACACACTGTAGCTTATTTTGGACTCTTATGTTACCTTGTATTACTAGGTAGTTTAAAACATGTTATGTCCTGGTTTCTGAATTAATTACCAATACCTCGCAACCTTAAAGTCCTACATCAGTGGTTATCAGCGTGTGGTTCCCACACCAGTCGCATCAGAATCACCTCAGAACTCATGAGAAATCCATATTCCCCAGCTCCACCCCAGATCTACTGGATCAGAAACTTTGGGGGTGAAGCCCAGCAATCTGTATTTTATCAGGCCTTTTAGATGATTCTTTTTTTTTTTTTTAGAAATTTCATGTAATGTCTGAAACATTTATATTAACATATTTCCATACAAATAACCCAATGAAAGTTTAGTATTAGTTGTTTTGTTTGTTTTTTTTATACTGCAGGTTCTTATTAGGCATCAATTTTTTACACATCAGTGTATACATGTCAATCCCAATCGCCCAATTCAGCACACCACCATCCCCACCTCACCGCAGTTTTCCCCCTTGGTGTCCATATGTCCATTCTCTACATCTGTGTCTCAACTTCTGCACTGCAAACTGGCTCATCTGTACCATTTTTCTAGGTTCCACATACATGCATTAATATACGATATTTGTTTTTCTCTTTCTGACTTACTTCACTCTGTATGACAGTCTCTAGATCCATCCACGTCTCAACAAATGACTCAATTTCGTTCCTTTTTATGGCTGAGTAATATTCCATTGTATATATGTACCACAACTTCTTTATCCATTCGTCTGCTGATGGGCATTTAGGTTGCTTCCATGACCTGGCTATTGTAAATAGTGCTGCAATGAACATTCGGGTGCATGTGTCTTTTTGAATTACGGTTTTCTCTGGGTATATGCCCAGTAGTGGGATTGCTGGGTCATATGGTAATTCTATTTTTAGTTTTTTAAGGAACCTCCATATTGTTCTCCATAGTGGCTGTATCAATTTACATTCCCACCAACAGTGCAAGAGGGTTCCCTTTTCTCCACACCCTCTCCAGCATTTGTTGTTTGTAGATTTTCTGATGATGCCCATTCTAACAGGAGTGAGGTGATACCTCATTGTAGTTTTGATTTGCATTTCTCTAATAATTAGTGATGTTGAGCATCTTTTCATGTGCTTCGTGGCCGTCTGTATGTCTTCTTTGGAGAAATGTCTATTTAGGTCTTCTGCCCATTTTTGGATTGGGGTGTTTGTTTCTTTGATATTGAGCTGAATGAGCTGTTTATATATTTTGGAGATTAATCCTTTGTCCGTTGATTCATTTGCAAATATTTTCTCCCATTCTGAGGGTTGTCTTTTCGTCTTGTTTATGGTTTCCTTTGCTATGCAAAAGCTTTGAAGTTTCATTAGGTCCCACTTGTTTATTTTTGTTTTTATTTCCATTACTCTAGGAGGTGGATCAAAAAAGATCTTGCTGTGATTTATGTCAAAGAGTGTTCTTCCTATGTTTTCCTCTAAGAGTTTTATAGTGTCCAGTCTTATATTTAGGTCTCTAATCCATTTTGAGTTTATTTTTGTGTATGGTGTTAGGGAGTATTCTAATTTCATTCTTTTACATGTAGCTGTCCAGTTTTCCCAGCACCACTTATTGAAGAGACTGTCTTTTCTCCATTGTATATCTTTGCCTCCTTTGTCATAGATTAGTTGACCATAGGTGCGTGGGTTAATCTCTGGGCTTTCTATCTTGTTCCATTGATCTATGTTTCTGTTTTTGTGCCAGTACCATATTGTCTTGATTACTGTAGCTTTGTAGTATAGTCTGAAGTCAGGGAGTCTGATTCCTCCAGCTCCATTTTTTTGCCTCAAGACTGCTTTGGCTATTCGGGGTCTTTTGTGTCTCCATACAAATTTTAAGATGATTTGTTCTAGCTCCGTAAAAAATGCCATTGGTAATTTGATAGGGATTGCATTGAATCTGTAGATTGCTTTAGGTAGTATACTCATTTTCACAATGTTGATTCTTCCAATCCAAGAACATGGTATATCTCTCCATCTGTTGGTATCATCTTTAATTTCTTTCATCAGTGTCTTATAGTTTTCTGCATACAGGTCTTTTGTCTCCCTAGGTAGGTTTATTCCTAAGTATTTTATTCTTTTTGTTGCAATGGTAAATGGGAGTGTTTCCATAATTTCTCTTTCAGATTTTTCATCATTAGTGTATAGGAATACAAGAGATTTCTGTGCATTAATTTTGTATCCTGCAACTTTACCATATTCATTAATTAGCTCTAGCAGTTTTCTGGTGGCAGTTGTAGGATTCTCTATGTATAGTATCATGTCATCCGCAAACAGTGACAGTTTTACTTCTTCTTTTCCAATTTGTATTCCTTTTATTTCTTTTTCTTCTCTGATTGCCGTGGCTAGGACTTCCAGAACTATGTTGAATAATAGTGGTGAGAGTGGACATCCTTGTCTCGTTCCTGATCTTAGAGGAAACGCTTTCAGTTTTTCACCATTGAGAATGATGTTTGCTGTGGGTTTGTCATATATGGCCTTTATTATGTTGAGGTAGGTTCCCTCTATGCCCACTTTCTGGAGAGTTTTTATCATAAATGGGTGTTGAATTTTGTCAAAAGCTTTTTCTGCATCTATTGAGATGATCATATGGTTTTTATTCTTCAATTTGTTAATATGGTGTATCACATTGATTGATTTGCGTATATTGAAGAATCCTTGCATCCCTGGGATAAATCCCACTTGATCGTGGTGTATGATCCTTTTAATGTGTTGTTGGATTCTGTTTGCTAGTATTTTGTGGAGGATTTTTGCATCTATATTCATCAGTGATATTGGTCTGTAATTTTCTTTTTTTGTAGTGTCTTTGTCTGGTTTTGGTATCAGGGTGATGGTGGCCTCATAGAATGAGTTTGGGAGTGTTCCTTCCTCTGCAATTTTTTGGAAGAGTTTGAGAAGGATAGGTGTTAGCTCTTCTCTAAATGTTTGATAGAATTCACCTGTGAAGCCATCTGGTCCTGGACTTTTGTTTGTTGGAAGATTTTTAATCACAGTTTCAATTTCGTTACTTGTGATTGGTCTGTTCATATTTTCTATTTCTTCCTGGTTCAGTCTTGGAAGGTTATACCTTTCTAAGAATTTGTCCATTTTCTTCCAGGTTGTCCATTTTATTGGCATAAAGTTGCTTGTAGTAGTCTCTTAGGATGCTTTGTATTTCTGTGGTGTCTGTTGTAACTTCTCCTTTTTCATTTCTGATTTTATTGATTTGAGTCCTCTCCCTCTTTTTCTTGATGAGTCTGGCTAATGGCTTATCAATTTTGTTTATCTTCTCAAAGAACCAACTTTTAGTTTTATTGATCTTTGCTATTGTTTTCTTTGTTTCTATTTCATTTATTTCTGCTCTGATCTTTATGATTTCTTTCCTTCTGCTAACTTTGGGTTTTGTTTGTTCTTCTTTCTCTAGTTTCTTTCGGTGTAAGGTTAGATTGTTTACTTGAGATTTTTCTTGTTTCTTTAGGTAGGCTTGTATAGCTATGAACTTCCCTCTTAGAACCACTTTTGCTGCATCCCATAGGTTTTGGGTCATCGTGTTTTCATTGTCATTTGTCTCTAGGTATTTTTTTATTTCCTCTTTGATTTCTTCAGTGATCTCTTGGTTATTTAGTAACGTATTGTTTAGCCTCCATGTGTTTGTCCTTTTTACGTTTTTTTCCCTGTAATTCATTTCTAATCTCATAGCGTTGTGGTCAGAAAAGATGCTCGATATGATTTCAATTTTCTTAAATTTACTGAGGCTTGATTTGTGACCCAAGATGTGATCTATCCTGGAGAATGTTCCGTGCGCACTTGAGAAGAACGTGTAACCTGCTGTTTTTGGATGGAATGTCCTATATATATCAATTAAATCTATCTGGTCTATTGTGTCATTTAAAGCTTCTGTTTCCTTATTTATTTTCATTTTGGATGATCTGTCCATTGGTGTAAGTGAAGTGTTAAAGTCCCCCACTATTATTGTGTTACTGTCGATTTCCTCTTTTATAGCTGTTAGCAGTTGCCTTATGTATTGAGGTGCTCCTATGTTGGGTGCATATATATTTATAATTGTTATATCTTCTTCTTGGATTGATCCCTGGATCATTATGTAGTGTCCTTCCTTGTCTCTTATAACATTCTTTATTTTAAAGTCTATTTTATCTGATATGAGTATAGCTACTCCAGCTTTCTTTTGATTTCCATTTGCATGGAATATCTTTTTCCATCCCCTCACTTTCAGTCTGTATGTGTCCCTAGGTCTAAAGTGAGTCTCTTGTAGACAGCATATATATGGGTCTTGTTTTTGTATCCATTCAGCCAGTCTATGTCTTTTGGTTGGGGCATTTAATCCATTCACGTTTAAGGTAATTATCGATATGTATGTTCCTATGACCATTTTCTTAATTGTTTTGGGTTTGTTTTTGTAGGTCCTTTTCTTCTCTTGTGTTTCCCACTTAGAGAAGTTCCTTTAGCATTTGTTGTAGAGCTGGTTTGGTGGTGCTGAATTCTCGTAGCTTTTGCTTGTCTGTAAAGCTTTTGATTTCTCCATCGAATCTAAATGAGATCCTTGCCGGGTAGAGTAATCTTGGTTGTAGGTTCTTCCCTTTCATCACTTTAAGTATATCATGCCACTCCCTTCTGGCTTGCAGAGTTTCTGCTGAGAAATCAGCTGTTAACCTTATGGGAGTTCCCTTGTATGTTATTTGTCGTTTTTCCCTTGCTGCTTTCAATAATTTTTCTTTGTCTTTAATTTTTGCCACTTTGATTACTATGTGTCTCGGCGTGTTTCTCCTTGGGTTTATTCTGTATGGGACTCTCTGCGCTTCCTGGACTTGGGTGGCTATTTCCTTTCCCATGTTAGGGAAGTTTTCGACTATAATCTCTTCAAATATTTTCTCTGGTCCTTTCTCTCTCTCTTCTCCTTCTGGGACCCCTATAATGTGAATGTTGTTGCGTTTAATGTTGTCCCAGAGGTCTCTTAGGCTGTCTTCATTTCTTTTCATTCTTTTTTCTTTAGTCTGTTCCGCAGCAGTGAATTCCACCATTCTGTCTTCCAGGTCACTTATCCGTTCTTCTGCCTCAGTTATTCTGCTATTGATTCCTTCTAGTGTAGTTTTCATTTCAGTTATTGTATTGGTCATCTCTGTTTGTTTGTTCTTTAATTCTTCTAGGTCTTTGTTAATCATTTCTTGCATCTTCTCAATCTTTGCCTCCATTCTTATTCCGAGGTCCTGGATCATCTTCACTATCATTATTCTGAATTCTTTTTCTGGAAGGTTGCCTATCTCCACTTCATTTAGTTGTTTTTCTGGGGTTTTTTCTTGTTCCTTCATCTGGTACATAGCCCTCTGCCTTTTCATCTTCTCTATCTTTCTGTAACTGTGGTTTTTGGTCCACAGGCTGCAGGATTGTAGTTTTTCTTGCTTCTGTTGTCTGCCCTCTGGTGGTTGAGGCTATCTAAGAGGCTTGATGGGAGGCTCTGGTGGTGGGTAGAACTGACTGTTGCTGTGGCGGTCAGAGCTCAGTAAAACCTTAATCCACTTGGCTGTTGATGGGTGGGGCTGGGTTCCCTCCCTGTTGCTGTGGCGGTCAGAGCTCAGTAAAACCTTAATCCACTTGACTGTTGATGGGTGGGGCTGGGTTCCCTCCCTGTTGGTTGTTTTGCCTGAGGCAACCCAACACTGGAACCTACCCGTGCTCTTTGGTGGGGTTAATGGCAGACTCTGGGAGGGCTCACGCCAAGGAGAACTTCCCAGAACCTCTGCTGCCAGTGTCCTTATCCCCACGGTGAAACAGAGCCACCACTCGCCTCTGCAGGAGACCCCCCAACACCAGCAGGTAGGTCTGGTTCAGTCTCCCCCAGGGTCACTGCTCCTTCCCCTGGGTCCCGATGTGCACACTACTTTGTGTGTGCCCTCCAAGGGTGGGGTCTCTGTTTCCCCCAGTCCTGTCAAAGTCCTGCAATCAATTCCCACTAGGCTTCAAAGTCTGATTCTCTAGGAATTCCTCCTCCCGTAGCCGGACCCCCAGGTTGGGAAGCCTGACGTGGGGCTCAGAACCTTCACTCCAGTGGGTGGACTTCTGTGGTATAAGTGTTCGCCAGTCTGTGAGCCACCCACCCAGTAGTTATGGGATTTGATTTTACTCTGATTGCGCCCCTCCTACCGTCTCGCTGTGGCTTCTCCTCTGTCCTTGGACGTGGGGTATCCTCCTTGGTGAAGTCAGGGTCTTCCTGTCAATGATTGTCCAGCAGCCAGTTGTGATTCTGGTGCTCTCGCAAGAGGGAGTGAGAGCACGTCCTTCTACTCCGCCATCTTGGTTAATCCTCTATGCTAATTTTTCTAGATGATTCTAATGCATGCTCATTTTAAAATTACTGAGTTAAAATATTATCTGTTAATCCCAAAGGAACTCATTGGTAGGGGTTGATTTGACTATATGCAAGTTTTATTGCTTTTCAGATTGAGAACTAAGCTCCTTCACTCACGAATAGCTAGGTTTGAAGGTGGTCACACTTGCTTTTGGAAGAATTATCATTGATTTTCATAATGCTTTTGCTGTAGTAGGATTTTTGTAACTGGGTTTGTTTGAAAAGAAAGAAGTAATAATGATAACTAGTCACTTTGAGGGAGAGGAAACATGGAGTTTTGCCCCCTAAACCCTGGCACTGAATAGCGTATTCTTTTGCTCTCTCTTAGCATACCCTTGTGAGAATAAGCTGTGGCAAATGATCTCAACAGGTGCCAAAATGAGACTTAGTTGATGGGCATGTGAATGCACATGACTATTGGAAGTGTACATATTTTTCATGCCTTTTTCTAATGCTAACCTGTTATTAGCCAAATCAGTTCCACAGAGAATTTTCTAAGAAAGGCATGGAAGGAGAGAAGTGGCAGGAAAAACATTCTCAAAATCATGAGTCTTTTTCTCATGGGCAGTATCATCAAGGGCCTATCCCTTGCACTGAAGGTCAAGTCATAGTTCTATCATTCATGCTCAACATTGACTGTATTGTCTTGCAACCCATATACTTAGACACCTGTGTTAAAGTGAGAGAATAGGAAGATATGGCATCTTATAATCCTTCTGAGGAGCTTTTCTATTTAGTCTAAGGATGGAGAAAAGATATATGTCATGCACCATATTTTCCCTCCAGAATTTTGGTCTTCATGGTGCCTGTGACTGACTGAAATGTGATTATTAATCAAACTAATATTTATCTGGGAATAGAAAAAGTAGACGAGAACAAGTAGCATTGCTGCCACTGCCAATTTGGCTTCTCAACAAAGGCACAGTCAGGGCATTTATGTGGACAAACTCAGCCAATGACTGTGCTGCTGTGCCTTGACTGGGGAGGATAGAATTTTATTGCAATTTCCTAAAGTCAGTGAAAGTTCAGTCCAGAGTTTAATCAGTACTGGCAAATAGCCCTTGGCAGCTTTGGGTGGATAGCGTTCTCCACCTGCCCAGCTGGGTACCATGCCCTAAGCACCCACATTTGATGCACATTCATGATTTCTGGGTTGCTTGTAGTCCTCTCCCACATCTGTTTGAGTGGCAGTGTGCCCATTCCACAACAGTCTAATATTCTAATAGTTATTCTTAACCTCTTTGGGGTTACACATCTCTTTGAGCATCTGCTGAAAGTTGTAGACCCTCTTCCCAACAAGTTACATAATTATATAACATGTACATACAGATGTATACATAAAGTTTCACAAGATACTTCACCTTCCCATGTCCCCAGAGCTGAAGTCATGAACTTCAGGTTAAGAACATAGAGAGTTCTATGTTCCCCAGGACGTAGAGAGTCGGTAAAATAACACTTCTCCCCCCAAATATCAAGGATAACTCTAAAAAACACTGCATTCTTAGGAGACAGAAGAAAAGCAATGCTAACCAGAGGCATAAACAAAGTGCTATGGGAATGCTAAAGAAGCAGCTGGTAGTGTCAACAGGGTGATTCAGGAGAGGCTTAGTGGAGAAAGTTCTTGCATCAGATAAGTGAGAATAGGATTTTGATTGGGACAGAGGATCCCTCCAGGATGAGGGAAAGTGTAAGCAAAGGCATGGAAGTGTAGAAGTACAAGGGTCTCTCTGATGTGGCTCAAATGTGAAACACATAGAAAGAGAGGAGAATGGAAAGGTAGAACAGAGCCAAATCATGGTGAGCTTCAAAGACAATGAGATTTCCAATGAGGAGCCATTAAGCTTTCAGAGTAGGGTAATAGACCTGCTCTAATCTGGAAAGACTATTTGTGAGGGCAGTGGCGTCATCAAAAGGCAGAGTGGTGGGGCATTTGGAAAAGTTCTAAATATCCTAAATTGGAACCTATGAGTGAAACCACCTGGCTTTGCCTCAACTTTTTAAGGTTGCTTGATGTTTGCTCTAGAGTTGTCTATTAAGTTAAATCAAGATGAACCCAAATACTTACAATTGGTTAGGTGGGGAAATGTATTTCAGTGAGTTTAGCATCTGGGATGCTGAAAGAGTTAAAATCTGTTTGGAATTGAAAGAGGGAAAACCAACTTGGACTGAAAAGAGAAAAAAGCCCTGCCACTAATCAGGCTGGGAGGACAGACACAGATGAAGGCAGCTGCAACGTTAATAGAAAACACTGTTTCTGCCAAGATCAAGCAGCAGTTCGAAATTACAATAACGACCCTCTCTTTGGGTGGTTACTGACCAGTGATGCCCCAGACCACGTGCTATTTTCATTTCTTACTAGGGATACCCAATTGCTCAGTCATCTTGACACCTTCACTTCATGACAACACCTAGTTCCTAGTTAACTGCCTCTTTTTCTAATCGTACCTCAAAACAACAACCAATGCAAAACTGGTCCCTGCTTCCCTTAGACCATCTTCAAAGTCCTTCAGTGAGAGCCCAGTTCACAAAAAGATGCCTACCTCTTCCTGCTTGTCTAGCGGAAGACAAGCAGGATGTGCCCTCCCTTTTTCCAAGGCAATAAATCTGCTTTTTTTCATGCTACAGACTTGTTCCCGGTAGTCTTTGGCTGAGTAAGTTTTAAGAACCCATTTGATAATGAAAGCTACCTCTTGTCAGGACTCAAAAGTCAAGGTTCTTCAGGAAAGACGTCTCCCTTTCTGTGTCAAAGGCACAGCAAAGTAGCTGCCATTCTCAGTAATGAGACTCAGCAGTTTCACACGCGGACTCTTCCAACACGGGAGGAAGTGATGCTTTGGGCAGATCCCCCTGGCCCCTCATCCTTTAGAGAAATACGGATTGAGATAGAAGGTTTTTAAATGCTTTTAAAAACGATTTTTGTGCGTGGTATTTTCAGAAAACAGCTTATTCTAAGTAAATGGGATTAACAGAATTCCAAGACAGAAATAAAATGGGTCTAGAAAGATGATGGCAAGTTCTGCCCTGATTCGATGCAAGGAACATATTAAAAACAGGGCAATTTTGATGATGCCGACCTCTTTGCATGACAGAGAAAGATTGAGTGAGATTTTCATCGAGAGATGTTAGTATAAAGAAAACAGCAAAAAGAGATGGAGAAAACCTCCAAGACAAGACAAGACCATAAAAACAGAGAAGAGGAAGACAAGTTAGAGTTGGGAGCTTAAACAAAGTGAAAGGCAGGAGCACCAGTAGAATCAAGAGTTCAAATAGGAGGGTTTTCTTTGGTAGAGAAGAAACAGCTGCTTAATTCTCAAAGTCAGAGCAAAGAGGAGCCAGAGGGTAACCAAGTGGGAAATCTTGAAGGGGAGAGGAGGGAGGCTAAGAGTTAAAATTCAATGGCTTCCATCTTTGTGCAGACACAAGAACAGGAGGTGCTGGGCTATCTGAAAGGGAAAGAAAATAGGGGAATGTTCAGCACTAGGAAAGGGGATGAAGAGACTAAAAGGGACAGCCCACGTGGCTCATGTGGAGATAATGTTGACTAGGGGGATAAAACAATTTCTGAGTCCTTCAAAGAAAACCCAGATGCCAGAGATAATAAAAATAGTACTTTCTGCTGTTCTGCATAAGAGTACTCATGGCTGTAAAACACTTTAGAGGATTAACTTTTGTTGGTTTCCACGTATACTAACTCAACAGACCTGCTTTGGATTCATGGAATCTACATCTAATATAGATGAAAAAAATTGAGGCCACGAGGCATTTCACACCCTGCAGTGTCACAGCAGGAAGCTGTAGCCTTAGGTGGTAAAAAATAACGTAATTGACATGGGTGCACCACCACATAGAGATGCCTGGGAAAATTCCATAGGTAATGCAGGCTCCGAGTGTCACAGTGGAGAAGAGCATAAGGCAAGCAAATGCGTAATTGAGGAATTCAGTGCAAGCGATGGTGAAAGACTGATGAACTATTAGAATGCACTGACCACATCTTGGGTTTATTAAATACCTGTGCTGCTTTGGATAGCAATACCTGCCAAACTGAGAGACATGCACGCCACACACACACACACACACACACACACACACACACACACACACACTTCTGTTGATATCTTTGTTCTCTGCTCTCTTAGTCAAGGAGTAACTTTCACTGTAACTGCATTACAAAAACAAAAAGTCTGTCCCAAGCTGATACCTGTTCTAGCAAGTGACCCCCTTGTTCCCTTCACCTTTTCCTAGTCCACTTTTGCTGTTTAGGGAGAACCTGGAGATATGACCCTACAGAACCATGTAGGCAATAATGAAATGGTGCCAACCTTAGGTTTAGAAAATCCTGAACCGAGGAATCGTCCTCGGGTCTGAATTTGTGAATACCAGCATTCTGAGAGACTTTTTCCTGAAGCTGTCTCATCATGGTTGTGCTGTCATTCATTACTTGCCACAGAAATCACCAACAGTCATCACTGAAATCTTTTATGGGCATGCTGTAAACATTAAAAGAGCATGTTAAAATTACACCGTGTGCAGCAGCAGCAGCTGATACTGTTTTATGGAGACGATATTAGCGAGCATGCAAAAGTATCACGCTACCACTCCCTCCATCCCTGTTCCTTACAGCTCCCCTGAAGCCTGACGCTGGACCACAGTTGTAACTCTTTAATCACAGCAGAGAATCATTCAACATCATTTCCACGGAACCAATCTTATCCCTTAAACTAGGTTTATAGTTAATGATTGTAGATACCTTTTTGTACACTCACCACCCAACTTTCTATTTTAAACATAAGGGCAGGAGGATTTTCTTTGAATTTTCCCAAGGCAGGAAACAACATTTCACCTTTCTTATAGTTCAAGCCAGTGTGCGGGAGTGCACCCTAGGAGTTGTATGACCTGTCTGGCTTCTCTTAGGCTTTGTGTCAAGTGGAATGGGTCTTCTGGCCAGCTGGGACATTGGTCTGTCCTGATTTGTGAAATCTACTCAGAGCTAACTCAAGACTTATTCGGGTTGTCTCACGAGTCCTGCTTGCTCCCCTGGGATCTCCTCCACTAGCCCACCATAAAGTCAGAAATTTCAACCTCTATACTTGAGAGAGTGAGCTAGATCCAGGAGACATCAGTTAAAATGCAAATAACTTGATAACATGTTGGAAATATTGCTAATTTCCTTAGTAGTGATAACAATATCATTATCTTTATTAGGTAGGAAAATATCCTCATTCTTGGGAGATGCATACTGGAGTATTAAGGGTGAAATGTCATGACATCTGTGATTTACTTTTGAATGGTTCAACAATATAAAAATATGTAGTGAGCACACATATACACACATTCATACAGAGAGATAAAGCAAATATGGAAAACAACAATTGTTGAAATAAGGTGGAGGCTATGAAGGTATTCTTGGATCTATTTTTTCCAACTTCTTGGTATGTTTGAAAATCTTCATAATGAAAAAGTGGAAAAAAATGCAGGCTCCCAAACATATCTCAGACCCAGTGAATCGGATGCCCTGGGTGTGAAACCAAAAATGCATCGCTTGTGAGCACCCAAAGTAAGTTTTAGGCACACTAAAATATGAGAGTTATTGAATTACAGTGCTAAATGCTAATGGAAGCATACATGCAATAGGTATATGAGAAAAAAAGGAAATGATTTGGGGGAGAAAAATCAACTCAATTAAACACCTCTATTTCCTGTGGGCAAAAAAGTGCAATTTAGTTAACTGGGCGAGAGCAATGCTACTCATAAATTGCATGAAAATGAAATTTAAAGAACTTAAAAGAGAGTTTTGGTGGAGAACAACAGGAGGATCAAGAAGGTCTGGGAGAACAGCATGATGTTCTTGTTCTAGAAGAAGTCTGAGCAAGTGTTCAGAATTCCTGTGACCAGAATTCTGCAGTGGTTCCCACCTACTCATTATCTGCCCTGGTGGCAAAATCACTGGTGGAGCTTTAAAAAATATATCGACTATTACCTGCTGTACCCAACCCCTACCTCCAACTATTAGAACAGAATTTCTGTATTTAAAATGCTCATGGATAATTCTAATACACAGCCAAGGTTAAGAAGTAGTTACCTGGACAATGAAACCCGAACTCTCTAGTCAGTAAATTCTGTCTCCTCCAGGACAGGAAGCTGTCAGAGCCATCTTGGTACCTCAGTGGGTCAGCCCAGTGCCTGACGCTTAATCCATTCTAAATAGATGTTAACTGGATGAATACACTGATGAGCTACATAGATGAATGGACATGAATTAGGAGCCCTGGGCAATTGTAGATAATTTGAATATCCTAAAATCAAGGTGAGAGAGGGAAGGGAGCTCAAGGGTGAGGCAGAAAGGAGGAAAAGTAGACATCAAAGAAAATTCCACCTGCTTTGCCATTTTCCTTAGAGCTATGCCAGGACTCATGATCTCCTTTGCAGACGAACAGGAGAGTGAGGGACGTAAAGCCTCTTTTTTCGATCTCTGCACATGGGGGAGCCCCTTCCATGGTAGGTTCACACTGTGTTCTCATGGTCCTGAAAAGCTCCAGGATATTATTTTTTTAACGCTCAAAGATTACTAAATCCCATGGATCCCAGGGCCCCTGATGGAGGCATCCTTTTACTGTCTTACTTGAACTGCTGTAAGATGTAAAATCTGTGTATCCATTTAAATATTTATCTATTTCTTGCCTGAGGTTTGGGCAGGATGCAGGTTTCCTTTAGTAATGGAATTGTGACTTATAAAGAAGCATGTACTGGAAACTCTTGTTCTTTGTATATTGAACATAAATAGGTGTGTTTCCCTTAGCTGGTAGACAAGAGGAAGTTGTGATCATTTCCTTGAGAAACATTAACCCAAGTCCCCACGCAGAGATGGGTCATTGGTGATTGTATCTTTTGGATGAAAGGAGGAGGAACAAAACAAAATAGGAGAGAGGAAGGCAATAAAATGAAAATCTGAGCTCTCTCCCGGATATGTGGGTGGATAAGTGGGGCCTGGCTTTGGAAAACTAGTATTTCAGGAAAGTCCATTCCTTTGCTCAAGGTATTATTACTCACCCACTTCACCATTGCCAACTCCTGAATGTGAACAGTAGATTAAACAAGGTGAAGAGGACCCATGGACGTATACTTAAAACTTGTCCTCTGTTCCTGACATGGAAACGTAACTTTCTTGAGATTCAGGCAGAAGAGGTTTGTGCACATGATTTCCAAGCTTTCTTCCAGCTCTTCTGGCCTCCATGCTTTCTCTCCATTCCAATTGACCAGCCCCACTGTTAAAATTTTTGGCTCATGGAAATCTTGTAGAAGCTGAGGAAAATTCTGGAGATCTCCCCTGAAGTATGTCCATATCCACAATATTTGTGCACACTTCAGGTGGGTCATGGGCCCCTCTGAAGCTACTGTTGTAAATCCTTACCATCTAATCTGCTCAAAAAACTCCCCATGGCCTACCAAATACATGCTTAAGACCTGTTGGCTGCCTTTCAAAGCGCCCCACGCTATGTACCCTACCTATCCTTTCAAGAGCATCTCCCAAAATTCATTTATTTAGCTTTACAGGTATTAAACATCTATTCCTTACAAAACATTAAAGTTATACATTGTAGGCATAGGTGTATGTTCATGTATACATGCAAATATATAAATCTCAAAATATATAAATACATAATACTATAATATATACAGAAATATATCTGATATATCTAATAATACACTACAATAATGTAGTATATAAAATATAAAACATATTAGAAATGGAAGAATAACAAAGATGTATAATATACAGGACTTGCTCACTATTATTGCTTTATAATTTATATATATTACCTCTGCTACAATATTATAAGCTACAAGCTAGGGGGAAATGTGTTTTATCTATCTTTGGTTATCCGAGGGTCCTCAGAATAGTGTCATGTATAGAATAAATAATCAGTAAAAATTCAGAGAACACATAACATTCTTAATTAGGAATTAAATTGACAGGTTAAGGAGACTATGTACACCAATAGCTTCGATAAATTATCAAAGCTAAGTTAACCACCCTCTGTAGGGAATACTTTATGCCAACTTCCTAGAATAGAGATAAAATATATGGGAAAAAAACAGCTCTAAAAACTTTTGTAAAAACAAACCAGAATCCTACATGGATAGAAGAGTAACCACAGAGCAATTTATATAGACTATCATGCTTGTAATTAAAAACTCAGCTTTATTGTCACCCTTTCAGAAACTATTCAGTCTAAGGTAACTAATTTCTAGCACACTCCTCTATTTTCATTCTTTGCATATCACTTATAACCATCTGATAGTTTTCCTTTTCAGCTGATTGATTGATGAATTGATTGATTTTCAAATTGCTTGTCTCCTCCCACCAGAATGTGAGCTCTATAGGACCAGGGACCTTGTGTGACTTGTTTCCTTGCTATAGACACAACTATACACTTAGAGCTATATCTTGCACAAAGCTGGTGGACAAATAAATACCTGCCAAATTAGGGAACACATTCACAAAAATAATATTACGTATTATCTATGGATGTTTATGTACCTTTGCAAAAATATAAAAGGTATTGGAAGTGTAAACAAGAATCTTTGAGAGTGGGGTAAGTATTGCACAGTCAGAGTCTTGGAAGATAGAACTCAGCACGGTAGTTAAAGGAGACTTTACTTACATGAGAAATGGTTTATTTTGTTAAGAAAATAGACAAGAAGCAAGAGATGACAAACATTAACTATTCTGGTGGTGAGAATTTGAGTGTCTGTAATATTGCTTTTTGTACTTTTCTCTACCTTTTAAATTTCACAAAACAATTTTTTTAAAAGGTCTGAATAGAGAAGAGTGAATTTATCCTAGCTTTACAGGATCTAAAGCTCTCTGATGTGCTGTTACCTACATTGATCATCACGGTAATTCTGAAGTAATTATTACCAGCCTTATTTTATACAGGAGGAAAATGAGACCAAGCTTGATAAGGGGGCTTGTCGATAAGGGCAATGCTTGGCTGAGAACCTGACCTAGGGATGATTTCTCTTTCAAGAGATAACATCACTGCCCCATCAAACATGAGGGCTAGACCAGAGGTAAAAAAAAATTAGCTTTGAGGCCAATAGGCAAGAGACCTAGAAGAGTTAAATCTAAATTGACCAACAACAAATAGGTAAATATTTTAATACAAATAGAAAATATGCCTCACATGATCTTAGGCAAGTTGCTTAAAATTTTAAGGCTTGTTTTCCTCTCCTATAAAATAGGGTATTTACTTACCTCATTTGATTCTTTTTTTTTTTTTTTTTTTTTGCACTGGGTCTTAGTTGCGGCTCGTGGGCTCCTTAGTTGTGGCTCGCCGGCTCCTTAGTTGCAGTACATGGGCTCCTTAGTTGCAGCAGGCAGGCTCCTTAGTTGCGGCTCCAGGGCTCCTTAGTTGTGGCTTGCCAGCTCCTTAGTTGTGGCATGAGAAGTCTTAGTTGCAGCATGCATGTGGGATCTAGTTCCCTGACCAGGGATCGAACCCAATCCCCTGCATTGGGAGCGTGGAGTCATATCCACTGCCCCACCAGGGAAGTCCCATTACCTCATTTGCTTCTTGTGAGCATTGTATAATTTATGCATTTAAGTATGACATAAATTATATAATATATATATAAAAGACCCAGCGTAGTATCTGGCACTTAATAGATTGTTCAGTATTTGTGTGTTTCCTCTCAGTTTCTTATGCTGCCATGTATTATGTTGAACAGTTAGAAATTGCCTTTCTTTTTTAATGAAAATCATTGAATATGAACAATTTTGTGAGGTTCATGCTGCTACTCTTTGAATGTGACCTCTGATAACAACCATCAGCTACCTAATCTTGAATTCACACATGAGGGAAGGGCAGAGCAGAGTTTGAATAAAACTGATGATTGTTTGGGACTTGGGCTGGAGAGTCTATTTGCAAGGATAGATAAAAGGGATTTGCAAGTGTGTGAGGAGGAGAAGGATAGTCCAATTGGCAGAGAAGGGTTTACATAATCAGGGTTAGGCAATTGGAAGCTAGACAGCTGCTCAATAGCTTTTGGCACCAAAATATATTGACCAGCTGGGATATCATTAATGCTTAACAGTTTTATCCTCATGACCATACCTTGGCCAATTAGGTTGTCTTTGACCACCGAAGGGTATGATATATTCTGATGTAAATGCCACATGTGTATCTGTGTAGCACGTATCCTGTTGCTTTGATGTGTTGTAGAATATACACTAAATATAAATGCATTCGCTTCTTCAGAACACAAGGTTAAATGGTGTGATTAAAGAGGAATAGAATTTAAATAGGCATTAATTTCTTTTAAAAAACAATTATTATTCTGAGAAATACTTTTTTTGTATATTCTGAAAGTAAAGGGATTCAAATAAAATTATTTTTAAGATGAATTTTTAAAGAATGAGTTTAGAAAAGAAATATGGGTACGGAAAGCCAGTTCTGCACATTTTTCATACAAATAAATACACACAGGAGAAATGTAATAACTAAAAGACAGTGATTGAAGGACCTTAACAGTAAGCTGTTTGCTGTGTTAAAAGAAACACTTGGACCAGTGTCATTAGCCTATGAAGCCATTTCAGAAATGCTCTTACTAGGTAATTTCCCAATAGTGTCTTTAAATTATGGGACAGGCAAAACAAACAAAGACAAAGTATAAGACAATTGAATGCCACAACATTTCCCAGAAGCTTCATACACTAAAATTTAATACGTTAAAATATTTGGAATATTTTCGGAATTTGCAACTGTGACATTGGCAAATAAAATTTGTAATACGGAGTTTTTATACAGTAGCAAAAACACAGTCATTCAAACACAGAACCCTTACTAAACAACCTAATCCAAAATGCATGTGGATAAGGATTTCACCTGTAAATTGTTTTTTAAATTTTAAATCATTTGCAGTTTATTTAATTTGACAGCTACTGGAATTCCTTGGTCACTTGCATTAGCATTTCTGGATTGACCTTTAAACCTGGTACTGGTCATATATTTTTCCTTCCCCATAATTTAAGTACTAGTTTGGCTACTGATGATTGTTCCTTATCCCTATGTAAACCACTAAAAGTAACGTCAGTGTTCCTTCTTCAAAGCTGGAGATCTGACATCAAGAATTTCATATGGGGAGTATCAAAAATAAGGAGGCAACCAAACAAGTTACTCCTTCTATCTATGGAACTACTTAATCATCTGATAGAAGTCAAATAAAACATGGCCTGAGGGCAAAGGCAGCTATAAGTATGAGGAATCCTTTCTACAAATACCATACAGATATGTATATATACATGCATATATACATATATGTATAAATATATACATATAGTTTTTTGCTAATGCTTTGACAAGCTATTAAAGAAACCCATTTTTATGGTCTAGTTTCTTTTCCTTCTTCAGATGGAAGGCTTTTACCAAAACTTGTAGACAATAGATCATGTAATATTAGTACCGGAAAGGACCTTAGCAATCATCTAGTTCAAGTCCCTCCTTTATGGATGAAAAATGTAAGGGGGAGAAAGCTTCTGTAACTTGTTAACATCCTATAGCCAGTTAGCGGCAGAGTCAAGACCAGATCCCAAATGTGCACCGGTAACTAGATGAATGCCATGACCTCTAAATCGTTCTTACTTTGTAAACCACATTTCTCTTAAAATATTACATACCCACTTAACATTTCAGACTGAATAACCAGCAACTTTGCTGATAATCGCGGGATGGCTTTTTTTATGTTGAAAGTCCTGGGATAAAGGGATCCTGGACGTGAAATTCTGCCTGAAAGCCAGCCTGTTCGGGGTGGCCATGCTGTTGCTCTGGCTTCGCCTTGCACTGACACCCCTCCACCAGCATCACCAGCTTGACCACGGGGGCCAGGCCAGTGCAGTTGAGCTGCAAGCGCGTCGTGGTGAACTTGGCAGGCAGGCAGTGGGAGCAGAAGGTGTAGGGGTGCTGCGCAGCTTCAGGAAAACGAACAGACCCGCATTTTCCAAAGCAAAGGTTGTTCTGTACAACCACTTTCTCACAGTCTTCATGGGTGATAGTCTAAAAGGCAAACACATCTCCATTAAATCATCTTGAGTCATTTCTTTACCATACATGATGCCGAAGCTATAGACTGTAAGCAAGGATAACTTAGACTAAAATTTAAAAGTCTTTCCAGGGGCTTCCCTGGCAGACCAATGATTAAGACTTCACACCCCCAATACAGGGGGCACAGGTTCGATCCCTGGTCAGGGAACTAAGATCCCATGTGCAGTGCAGTGGCAAAAAAAAAAAAAAAGGTTTAAAAATCTTTCCAGTGTTGGATACAGTTTGCAATAATCAAGTGATGGTATCTTAAGAGCATGGAGCTACCTTAACTAAATTTTTTTTATTGGATACATTAATAAATTAGCCTGTAGGAAATACCTAAGGTAATATGAAAATATTTTACTGTACACTTAAATGCCAAGCTCTAAGAAATTTTGTCTAATTGGGTGTTACCTGTCTGAAAATTCTAATGGCTAGCTTCTTATAAGTAATGTGCCTTGCCCTTCTACTCTTCACAGTGCATTGTGCAAAATAAATTCTCAATACATATTTGTTCAATTGCTCATAGAATAGATCAGAACATCCAGAGTTTAATTCTGTCCTATTTTATAGTACTTATAGTACATTCAAATCTATTAAGTTGCATGGAGCAAAGTTGCAGCACCTGTCCCTCTAAATCATCATGCATGACATCATCTTTGCCTCTCCCATAACCCCATACACCTAGCTTTATGTGTCCTTCAAAATATATGAGCCAAACACCTTATTTTTAATGTAATTAGCGATAAATTCACAATAAGAGTTCAAAGGAAATTTGATTGCCCAATTCTTAGGAGCAATTTTCTAATTATACATGGGCCAATAAAGCAGTCATTATTATTTGATCATTGACTTGTTGTTTCTACATATCCTTGCCTTTTCAGAATACTTAACTGCCTTACACAGTCAATTACCTTATAATACTGCCTGCTTAATTGGGTAGCTTTACTGGACTGTAAAATTTTACTCTATCCTGCATTGCTTTTGGTTCAGTATCTTTGTGTTTAAGGACCTGATGCAATTTCTCAATTTTAATTTAACATTTGGAGTGTGGGCTTTGCCAGGACTGACTGGAGGCAGTAGATAGTAGAATGCTCCTTTGTCTTAATAGTGTGGAATCAATCATAATAGCTGCAAATCAGCCAACACAACATGAACTGGGAAACAGGCATTTCTAAGAGGAGGAAATGTGATTTCACATCAAGATTACTTTTTGAAAGCTTATGAGAAAATACGTTAAATTAAATCATTTTTGTGATAGTAATGCTAGAACTAATATGGCAACTTCTACCTGACAACCTCAACATATTTTATAGACCTATGAAGTAGTTAGGTGTGAAATACGGGGGTTAAGACCATCCTACATGCATGTTTGGGGAGGAATCCAATGTATCCCATCTTATCTACAGATGGAATCCACCTGCTCATCCATATCCTAATAGAGTGTAGAGATGTAGCTAGAGAGAAGTTCTAGTGATTGCTCTAAATTCCCAGTTTCCTAACTGGGGGTACAGTCAATTATCTCTCCAGATAAGACCACCCCGATGTAAAAATAAATAAATAAAACCCCATAAAACAAAGCTCTATGCCGTCAGTATGAATGATTACTATTATTAGCAGTACCATCATACCATTCTTGTAGCGTTTCCAAGGTTGGAAAGAAATTTAGGGAGTATGATCGTACTTTGCCAAATCCACTGATGAAGGCCCAAGGACCAAATCTGGGAATGAGGTGAGACTCAGGCTCCTGGCACGTTCGTCCCCTACTTTCCACCCGTCCCAGCTGTCCACCCCCTCCTGAAAACCTGGACCCCTTCCCCACCCAGAACAAATACCTGGCTGAAGGGCACCGTCCTACAGGTCTCCCGATGCACTTCATGGCTTTTGATGGGCAGGATGATCCCCTGAGAAGCTGGACTCATTCTGAACATGAAATGGTGCCAGAATTTCTTGGCTTCTTCCCGAAGAGGAGATTTCTCCATTGGCATCCCATCCTCTGGTTGAGTGAGACCCTGGGTCCCAGGGAAGAACTGCTCACTGACTGAGCCCTGGGGTGGGTGCAGCTCTCTCTCAGGCTTCTTCCAGAACCTCCCAAACCTGGACAGCATCTTTTCTCTCTGCCTCTGGCCTTCCCCTGCAGTGCTGGCACCTATTAGGTGTGGCACGGCCACAAACAGATCTGGCTTCTCCTCAGCTTCCTCATGGTTGCCCAAGGACAGCTCTCTGCGATGCCTTTCTAGGAGCAAGAGAGAAACAGAATTCTGACTCTGGCGGCCATCCCCGTGCCTTGCAGCCTTCCCTAGAGGCAGAAGCAGCAGCAGCTGAAGAAAGGGAAGATGCATGCTGTTGGGGCCGAAGCTTCTTGCAGATTCACAGATGGTGAGGCCCCAAAAGACGGTTCACTCTCTGCAGGACTGTGAACAGGGAGATGTTATATATAGATACCTGCCTTGTGGGATGGGAAGGCAGGTGGTCAGTAGCCAGGCAGAGTAAACACATTCCTTGTTTGCTTGAATTATGTAGTGCTAATGGTGTCCTGCCTTCATTTTGGTTTTGTGTATTTTAGTAGGCCTCAGTGAAAGCCGGGGACCCAGGGGGTAATTAGCTGACACTTTATCGTCTGAGATTTAAAGAGCAGTATTAGTGAAAACAACACATTCTTTGCCCCGGATTTCCCATCACTGTTGTTACAAGGACCAGAGTCAGGTAACATTTGTGGTGCATCTGCTTTGTGCTGGGATAGAACAGACATGTTTTAAAGAGAGAAGTATATCAGATAAAAATTAGCGCATACATTTCGCCAAAGATCAGGCTGTTAGGCTCTACACACACACACACACACACACACACACACACACAGAAGCAGCCAAAGAAGTATATAAAAGTTGTAAGAAAGGGAAAGGAAGAAATAGAGGGATGTTAAATTCGTTGAGCAGAGGACACTCCCTGTTACTGAGATGTGGTTAGGGTTGTTGATTTTTGCATGGTAACAGTAAAGGGAGTATATGCTCCTTTTCCACACGTGGAGACTCACAATTCCGAGTAATCCCCTCACCTTAAGAATCAAATACTTGGTGCTAAATTTCACAACTGGTCAATCATCAGATAAGCTTTTTCAATTGTTCACAAATTTCTCAACAGGATCCTAAGTAATAGACTGACAGCTCATTAGCCCTCACTGAGGATGGGGAAGTGTCTTTGCCTCAAGCCACCCTATTGACTTTTTTTTTTAAATTTCTCTAAACAAAGAGCCAGACTTGAGAACGTGGATTCTAAGAACCAGGTTTGATAGCTCTGGGCATGAAGCTGGCTGGTCCATTCTTTACCTTACAGAATCCACATCATCTTTATTCTGCAGTAATTGATGACCAGGTTAAATAAAGATGAAGGCAAACATGACTCTTCAGGGATCAAAGGAAAATTTGTTAGATGACTATCATTCAAAAATGTTATAAATCAGATGAGGGTATGAGAAAGGAACATATCCACAAAAATGGAACCCCAGAATTGAGTTCAATCTACCCTCTACACTAACTGAACAGTATTTCCATTGGGAATTGACTCAGTACTTGTTTGTATTTCTCCCCTTTTAATTTAATCACCATATTGCTTGCTTTCAGTAACACACATAAGCCTGGAACATGCCCCTCCCTTTTTTTCAGTACCGATTAATCTTTCTTTCCAAGAAGTGACCCATTCGAGTATTTTTTTCAGACACTAATGTTCTTCTTAATAGTCAGGCATGATTTCTGTCAGACAAAGCGTCAAGTCCTTTTACCTACAATAATGAATTATTTTAAAATGAACCATCATTTTTCCAGAAATCTATCAGAAGAGATATATTTTACTTGTACCAAGTACCCATAGAACCTGTGCTAGTATTACTTAAGGTACAGTTGATTCATACTAAATGAACATTAGTATTTGCCATTTCTTTTAAAGTGTTTTTTAAAAATTGCCTGCTGTTTGAATTTCTTAATTTCCCTCAGCCATCCAATGCAATAGGCCTTCCAGAGCTAGCCACTCTAAATATAAATTACATAATTTATATTAGCTGACCACTTAATTATAAATATGGTGTGGGAGCTAACTATGATATGTTTCCTGATTCCTTTTAGACTTTACTTTTCTGTGCCTGAAGTTCCATTGCCATCAATCACAGTTTTTCCCCAGACTGAAGACTATTCTAGAAATTCTACTCGGGGTCTCAGGTTGCTTGTCTCTGAACATAAGGTACAATTCAGATAATTTCTTTTGAATTAAAATTTGTAGAAGACTCACTTTGTGGGCCAAGCATCATATTAGATACTAGAATATGATAGAAAATGATGAAAACTTACTTCCTGCCCTCAAGTAGTCTAGTGGTATCACACATTTTATAACTTTATTAAATTAGCTGTAGGGATGTCAGTTATGCATATTTATCCTTTCCTTAGTCCTAAACCCCTCTTCTTCTGATACTAATTTTGGTGTTTATAAATGTCATTTAAAAATTACTCATGGAGCATTTCCTTTTGCTGTTCTGTCATTCCTGTTGAGAAAATGTGCAAATATCTTGAAGGGTAAATCTAGCAAAGTAAAGCCTTCTGTGACGAGTACTATGGTACAGAAGTCTATCTTCAACCCCTGCCTTTTACAGTTAAGGGCAGATGACATTCTCCTTTCACCACTGTGTCCTTACATCAGTTCTAAAGCTGTGTCTGTGGTACATTATAGTTTACTCTTAAAAACATAAACATTTTGGTGTGGGTCTTCAGTCATACAAGCATACAGTGACCTCCCAATTTGGATGAAGCCAAATGGAGATATAGGTGTGGAGGGGGTCTCCAGACACAGCAGGGAGCAGCTGTGTGGAGAGAGCACCACAAATTGCTGGTGTCCTTAGTACCAAATGCCACAGCGGAAGGCAGGCCTGAGCTTTCAAGAGCCCAAGCCTGCCTAAATCCGCCTTCTGGGACCACCTCAAGTCTTCGTGCAAGCCAGAGGGTCCAATCTCATCCTTCATTCTTTCTGATTTACAATTCATTCTCGGCATGATCTGAACTCTGAGTTCAACTTGACCTGGCTTCCTAGGCACTAGGATGTCTTCAGGGCTGGGTGGAGCTCCCAGTGTGCCTGTGAGACAACAGTAACAGCTATGTTTTCCTGTCCCTCTTACAGACTCTCAGGAAGGAGCTAAAAGAAGTCCAGTACTCTCTAAGGGGAAACAGAGAAACTCAGTTCTTCTGTAAAAACCCCAGACCTAAATCAACAAAAGGTGAGAGGCAGCGTTGGGGTAGGAGATAGGCATTAGAGTTAAAACTGGGAGACAGAAAGGGGAATTTGGGCTGATGGCTTTGTGGAAGAAATCTGTCTAGGGTACATGCCATTGCCTCAAAACTCTCTCTCTTTTCAAAATAGAGAATAGCCACAGGACCATGGGTGTTTAGATTATTTAAAAAGAACTCAAAAGAAGGCAAAATCTTTCTCTTCTTTTCCAAAGGACAAGGAAGACAGCAAATTAGGGTACGTGGTTTCCCCTTAAACCCTTTATCCTGATTTAGTTTAGTAAATTATTTAAAATATAGCTCTCTCTCCCTCTCCACTCCCCTCCTTTCCACTTTCTATGGAAAGAAAACATTAGGAAGGCCTCCTTCCCCAAAGCTACTTCACTTATTGAACTCATGGTTACACTCATTCATACAGCATATATTTGAGTGCCAACTCTGTGCTAGGTCCTGAGGATAAAACAGTGAGGGTGTCCTTGTCCAGGCCTGATGAAGTTTGCAATCTAGAGGGAGAGTATAGTTTATTCAAAATGAGTTACACAAGGAAAACCTAGGCACACAACATTCCTAGTATCCCTAGTGATCAGGGACTTTCAGGTAGATCCAAATCCCAAAGGCACGGTGGACTGTCACACTGTGTTTCTGCTAATTTTATTCAATAAACATTTGCAAATAAATATTGCACAAGGTAGTGCAATAGATGTCATGCAAATTTTTTCTTTTATTTTTGATTAGGTAATAAGTAGGTGTAGCAACAAAATTGAGATTATACAAAAAATTGTATGGTAAAATGTAAATCTTCCTCTGAACTCCCAGGCTTCCTGCCCTGCCGTGGAGGCCATCAGTGTTGTCAACTTATTTATATTCAATCGTTTAAAATTGTTACCGCTTATGGGCTGAATTGTGTCTTCCCCCTAATTTACATGTTGAAGTCATAACCCCCAGTACCTCCGAATGTGACTGTATTTGAAGATAGGGCCTTTAGGGAGGTAATTAAATTTAAATGAGGCCTTTAGGGTGGGGCTTCATCCAATAAGGCTGATGTCCTCATAAGAAAAAGAGATTGAAACAAAGACACACACAGAGGAAAGACCATGTAAAGACATAAGGAGAAGACGGCTGTCTACGTTCCCAGAAGAGAGCCCTCAGAAGGAAACAACCTTACCAACACCTTGACTTTGGACTTCCAGCCTCTAGAACTGTGAAAAAATAAATTTCTATTGTTTAAGCCACCAAGTCTGTAGTACTTTGTTATGGCAGCCGTAGCAAACTAATACGTCACTCAAAGAGAAAAAATATGTAGACAATAGAAAAGGACAAATACCAAATGGTGTACCATATTATAAAATCTCCCCATTTCCACTCTTCAGCACTGATCTCAGCGTTACATTTTAAGGTCGGATTATTCTGTCAGCAGTTTCAGTGATCTTATTGCTCTCTGTCCAAAACACTCCCACACCTTAAAGAAGCATTTTACTTTTTGCAACTGGGGATGTATCTATTACTATGCACAAGTCATGGACAATACCTAAATTTGACAAATAAGCTACTTACCAAAATCGCATAGAGGGCTCCTACAGATCTGAGAAGTAGGCCAAGGCAGCCAAGGCGACTTCACTATGTGCCCCACCATCCACCATCCATCCATCCCCCACTGCCTACAGCCTCTATTTATAGCTAGTCCAGGATGCCTTCACTGATGCTAAACATCTGTCATGCTCCTTCTTCCTAATCCTTAAAATTTACCTGGATCATTTTTCATTTTGCAGAAAGCTGCTCTCAGAAAGGGTAATGTAAGTGGAAGCAGCTCCAGATTTGAAGCCAGAAAAACTTTATCTGGCTCTGCCTTACAGTTTATTAAGCCTCATGATCTCAGGTACTTAACTTCATGTCCCTAAACCTTGCCAGAAAAAATACCACCTGCCATGCTTTCCTCATCTGGCTCATTGCCTTTCTTTTCACCCCAGATCCTGTTATTACCCTGGGTAACTTCAGGATCCACATGGATGGGCCTGACCAATAACATGCCATCGGTGTTACATGATGTCCTATTCAGTACCCTGGCTGAAATCTGATGATTCCACTCCACCTGGCCTCTCCATCCCCTTTACATTCTGACCCCTGTTATTCCCAGGAATTGCTCCACCTCTAAACTGTAAATTTCACATTCCGCTCTCTCAGGACAACTTTCTGTTGTTTCTGTTCTCTCAGTTGTTTCCACAGCATCTGTTTTCTGCTTTATCCTTATAATAGTGCTACCACAATTGCAGTTAAATAATTACTTGTATGAACATTTGTTTAACATTTGTCTCCACTTTAGATTTTAAAGTCCATGAAAGTAGGGGCTCTGCCTTTCTTAGTCACCATCTCAGGCCCTAAAATAGTTCCTTCTGTGTAATAGATGCTCAAAATATTTGTGAATGAATGAATATAAATCCTCTGGTCTTCACTTCCTTCCCTATCCAGCTCGGATCCATGGCCCATCACTTCAAATTTTTGCAATATTCCCAACTTCCTTGTCCCTTTTTCTTTCTCTTGCATGATCTAGTAAAATTCCAACCCTGGAAACACCCAGCTTTCCCT
Source organism: Eschrichtius robustus (assembly GCF_028021215.1). Classification (NCBI taxonomy): domain Eukaryota; kingdom Metazoa; phylum Chordata; class Mammalia; order Artiodactyla; family Eschrichtiidae; genus Eschrichtius; species Eschrichtius robustus. The sequence continues at coordinate 64,540,064 of NC_090833.1, forward strand.
CTTTCCTGGGCCACTTCTGGGCTATGGAATGCTGGCAGAGACAATTACAAAATGGCGAAAATTGATTCTATATAAATTATCTCCCATCTTAACTGAACCCTCAATTCTGCCCAGCAGTCTTTTGTATGACTCTAGTCAACTCTCTCTTCATTTTCCAGGTAGATTATTTAAAAATCTTCTCTGATAATCTCAAACCTTTGACTGCTCTGCCTCTTTCAACATTTTCAGCAAATGAACTCACCCCTTCTTCCACAGAGAAGGATAGAAGCCATCAGATGGGAGCGTTTCCTTTGACTTGATCATCAAACAACAACAATTCATTCCTCCTTTCCACTCTGCTCTTGAAATCCACCCTTTCCAACCTACTTTATTAATAGTCTCGTCCCATATCATCAAACTCCCTTCACTCCACTGGCTGCCTCTTATTAGCATTTATATAGTGCGTGCTTGTCTTGAAATTTTAAAAATATCTCTTTGATTTCATAAAGGTTTCCAGGTTCTGTTCTTCAGTATTGTCTTCTGCCTTCCCAGGCAAACTTTGGAAAGAATTGTCCAAACCCAAACTCTACTTTCTCACGTCCACTGACATATCAACCCACTGAAGTCTAGCTTTTTGCTGCAGCCCTCCTTTAAATCTTTCTTCCCAGGATCACCCATGCCTCCGTGTAGCTATTAGAACTCTCGGCAACATTCAAATCACTTCTCATGAATTTGGTCCTAAATAAAATGGAGAAAGAAAGGGAGGTCAGAGTAGGCAAAAGAGCTATGAGAAACCTGAAATTTTAACCTCCAAGAGCAGACCTGCCATCCAGCCAGCTTTCTGAGAGTAGAGGATTTACAGGGAGTCACCTTTCCCATAACACCAGGATTTATTTGGGGCTCCAATAGCCAAGTGCCTTCTTTACTCTGCCACTTGGCAATTCCTCAGCATTGACTTAATTTGGATGCGTGTGTGTCTTCCCAACCGGGGGAGAAGGCTCCTTGGAGGCAAGGTCTGTGTTTGCTGGAGACTGCATTGACAACAGTCTGACACAGACTTTGAGAACAGGGATTTTGTTTAATGTATTTTTGTTTCTTTCCCGTTCCTGGCTCCTTGCTCTACACTTAGGTTAATGAATGTTTGCTCTTTTTTTTTTAATGAATGTTTGCTTTAACATACCAAATCCAGTAAAAATTTTGGACAGCAACTTCTGACATGGGTCCTTGTTGTGCTTTACTTTCTAAGAGGTATCTCTTTGTCCTGGAGAACTTATCCTTAATTCTCTGTGTTTAGACCCTATTTTAAAATCAAATTTCCACTGAATCTCGGAAGACTCAGAATAAAACTTTATTTCCCAGCCTGGCCACAGTCTCAGAGTAGGTCTTTGAACTTTGTCATACCAGCCACAGTTCCCAGGCAAATCTCTTCTGAAAGATAATTATACGTTGAGAAAAGGCAACTCAGGCCAGTGGACTCTGTGTTAGTTAACTTTATGCAGCTTGTAAATTGTTTTCCTCCAGTTGGAAGATGGGGATGGTGTATCACCAACAGAAATGAATGTAGGGGGCAACTTCTGAAAACTGTTCCCCCACTGGCCACCTTGCCAGTTTCTGCTTATACAATGCAGGCAGATTGGGGGAAACATATTGTCCCTATAAGCTCATAACACATGGACAAATGATTAAAAACACATGGAAAACAGTTCCACGGCTAAGCTAAAATTCAGATGGGAATGGAAAATCAACTTGCAAAGCTTTCAACTGTCTCGGGGCCAAATGTAGGACAGAATGCGAGGAGAAGTTGCCAAAAGAGAGGGAAGTTGGGGAAAAAAGCAAGTCGTGGATAGGAAACCTAAAACAATGGCACATTGTATTGACAACGCTTCTCTAAGCCTCTCCAAGAGTAGGCACCAACATCAACTCTGGAAATATTAAGACCTTTATTTCACGAAAGATTTTAGACAGATTTATATTTTCTACCCTCTATAAATAAAGGTTGGCTTTGCTATCTTGGCAACACCTATGCAGAAACATAATGTTAAGTATCTGTAACATAAATATTAAAATATTACACATTTTTCCCTCCAAGGTGTGGGAATTAAGTAACAAGGTGGTATAAGACAAACTGTGAAAAATCATGACAATAAAATGCAAAAGCAAAGCAGAACCTTCCAGTAAGGCTTGCCTTCTGTTGTGTACCTGACCCTGGGTCCAAGTTTGCTATAAAATTGGGCACACCTTAGTCATATTTGCAAAAGTTCAAATGTGACTCTTGATTGAAATCTGAAACTCTTAGAAGGCTGTTATTCGCAGCTAGTCACCAAAATGACCTAAGGATTCTGCTGGGTGGGAAATCTGTAGGCAAGAAGGTGATTTACTGGGAGCCAGTCTCAGCTGGCTTTCTCTGTTCTTCAGCTTCTAGCCTGAATCCTCCCTGACTCCTGTACACCCCAAACCACCTTTTTCTCCCTCTAGCACCATTTACATGTTCATTTGGAGGCCTGATGAATACTCAATATACGCAGCAAATGTGTTACTTCTGTATGTAAAAGGGAATTTTGAAAATATGGCCGCACTGCAGAGCCATTCTTAGAAAATAACTATCATCCAAGTCCTTAGCAACAAACAATCCTTTAGCAAAACAAACAATCCTTTCTGTCAGGGGAAAAACTATCCCCTAACTTGTCTCTCTTTACAATGAGATTTGTGTATCATAGATCATGCCTGAAAGCAAGGCATAATGAGGTTTTAAAAAGAAAGAAATCAGTCTTCTGGATTTTTCCAACAAATGGAAACATTTCTATATTCCACAAAATATCCTAATACATGGGAAAGTTCTTACTGGTAATATGCAACTTTAAAACCCCAACTGTCTTACTCCCCAGCTCCTCCTTCCCTGCTTACTGGTAAGGACAACACTGCTTGAAGTTGTCACCCTCTTCCAAGGACTGTGCATTACACACACACACACACACACACACACACACACACACACACACTTTACAGCTCTTCAACTTTTACAAAGGTACCTTTTATTGAATGCCTACTCTGTCCTAGGCATATTCTTCATAGTTTCACATTTAATTCTCACAATTTTTTAGGAAGTTATTATTACTCCCACTTTCTAGATAAGAAACCTAAGTTTAGGGTACATAGCTAGTCAGTGGTGGGATTGAGATCTAAACCTACCTCATGCGTTTCTCCGTTGTCAGTTTGCTTATTGCAATATAGCTATTAAACTTGTGCATACATTATTTTAAATTCTGCTAATTTAAATTAACATTATGGGATAGAATTATCATTTTAATGGAGGCAATATAATATTCCATTAAGCATTCTTCTGTCATTGGACATTTAAATCATATAACTTTGCTTCAATTTTTTATTGCCCTGAAATAAAGATATCCTCATGCATATAGCTTTCATTTTCTTTTGAAAATTTTCCACTGTGTTGTAGAGATTATTTCATTGCTTCTCTTTCTTTATACTGCTTTATTGAAGGATAAATGATAAACAAAAACCAAAATGTACTTAAAGTGTACAGTTGGATAGATTTAGACATCTATGTGCATATATGTATACACGTGCATACCTGTGAAACTATCACAACAATCAAAAAAGTGAACATATCCATCACTCCTAAAACTTTCCTCTGTCCCTTGGCAATCCCTTCCTCTGCCATTTCCTGTCCTCCTCATTTATTCCCAGATAACACCTGACTTGCTTTTTGTCAACATAGATTAGTTTGCACATTCCAGAATTTTCTATAACTGGAGTACATATACACTATATATTCTTTTTGGTCAGGCTTCTTTCACTCAGCATAAGTATTTTAACAATCATCCACATTGTAGCAATGTCTCATTTGTTTTTATTCCTGAATAGTATTTCATTGTAGGGATATGCTATAATTTATTTATCCCTTCACATGACAATAGACAATTGGCTGTTGACAGTTTGGGCTGTTACAAATAAAGTTGCTATGAACATTTATGTACAAGTCTTTGAATGGAGATATGCATTTTCTTCTCTTGGATAAATACCTAGGAGTAGAATGGTTGGATCATATACAGTTTAACTTTTAAAGAAACCACCAAATTGTTCTCCAAAGTGGTGGGGCTATTTTATATTTCCACCAGCAGTGTATGAGAGCTCCAGTTCCTTCACATCCTCACCATCACTTAGTACAGTCAGCCTTTTTAATTTTAGCTATTCTAGTAGGAGTGCAGTACTACCTCATTGTGGCTTTAGTTTATAATTCCTTAATGACTGAATAATAGGAGAACATATTTTCATGTATTTATTTGCCATCCATATATCTTCTTTGGTGAAGTATCTGTTCAAATCTTCTGCCCATTTAAAAAATTTATTATTGATTTCTTAATAATATAATATAGTCTTTTTTTTAATAGATCTTTATTGGAGTATAATTGTTTCACAATACTGTGTTAGTTTCTGTTGTACACCAAAGTGAATCAGCCATATGCACAGCAAATGAAACCATAAACAAGACAAAAAGACAACCCTCAGAATGGGAGAAAATGTTTGCAAATGAAACGACAAAGGATTAATCTCCAAAATATACGAACAGCTCATGGAGCTCAATATAAAAAAAAACCGAACAATCCAATTAAAAAATGGGCAGAAGACCTAAATAGACACTTCACCAAAGAAGACATACAGATGGCCAAGAGGCACATGAAAAGATGCTCAACGTCACTAGTTATTAGAGAAATATAATATAGTCTTATATTCTCTATATTGGAGTTTTAAAAAAATATGGTTTGGATACAAGTCCTTTATCAGATATATGCATAGTAAATATTTTCTCCTAGTCTGTAGCTTGTCATTTTCTTAAGTGTCTTGGTCAAGATATATCATCCTTTTGTATGTATTGTTGATTTTAATTGGTAAAAAATTTTTTAGAATTTTTCCATCAATATTCATGGGGGATGTTGGTCTGAAGTTTTCTTTTCTTACAATACTTTTGTATGGTTTGCGTCAGAGTAATACTGGCCACAGAATGAGTTAGAAAGTATTCATTTCTCTGTGATTTTCTGAGTTTTATAGATTTGGTACTGTTTCTTCCTTAAATATTTGCAGAATTCAATAGTGAAGCTATCTGAGCCTGGAAATTTCTTTGTGAGAAACTACAAATTCAACTTTTGTAAGAGTTCTAGGGTTTTTTCAAGTTACCTATTTTTTCTTGATTGAGCTTTGGTCGTTTGTCTCTTTCAAGGAATTTGACCATTTAAGCTGTCTATTGATACAAGTTGTTTATGATAGTCCCTTATTTTTCTTTTAGTAGCTATAGAGTATGTAGTGCTGTCACCTGATGTCACTTCTCATTCCTGATATTAGCAATCTGTGTCCTCTTCTCATCTTTTCCTGATCAGTCTGCTTAGAGATTTACCAATTTCATTGATATTCTCAGAGAATCAGCTTTCGGTTTCACTGATTTTCCCTACTGATTTCCTGTTTTGCTATTTCATTAGCTTCTGATCTGATATTTTTCATTTCCTTATTTATGTTTTCTTCTTTTTCTATTTTCTTAAAGTGGAAGCTGAGGGTAATACCTTTCTTCCTTTCTAATATAGGCATTTAGTGCTATAAAATTCCCTGTAAGTACTGCATGGTATCCTACAATTGTTGATGTGTTTCCATTTTTATTCAGTTCACCATAATTTTTAAGCTCCCCTTTGATTTCTTCTTTGATCCAGCATTAAAGAAGTCTATAATTTAGTTTCCAAACACTTACGGATTTTCCAGAGATATTTCTGTTACTGAATTCTAATTTAATTCCATTGTGGCCAGTGAACATATTTTGTATATCGAGACTCATTTTATGTCCCAGAATATGGTCTGCCCTGGTAAATGTTCCACGTGCACTTGCAAACAATGTATATGCTGCTCTCTGAGGGTGGAGTGCCCTATAAATATCTACTAGGTTAATTTGGTTAACAGTTTCCATACTTCTCTATCCTTACTGATTTTCTGCCTACTTGTTCTATCAATCATTGAGAGAGGGGTATTAACATTACCGACTATAATTAGAGATTTGTCTGTTTCCTTACACCTCTATTTTTAAATTTTGTTATTAGCTGCATGACTATTTAGGCTTATTATGTCTTGTTGATGTACTGACTCCTTTAAATTATAAAATAACCTTATTTATCCTTGGTAAATACTCTTTGCTTTAAAATTTCCTCTGAAAACATAGCCACTGCAGCTTCCTTTTTGACTAGTTTTAGGACAGTGTATCGTTTTCCATTTTTCTTCTGTAGGATAAGTTGGCAGTGATTACCTTTGGGAAGCAAAAATACAGATGGGGATAGAAGTGAAAGGTGAACTCATACTTCATTGCTTGGAAAAAGTATTGCAGGTTACCACAAGGCCTTTAATGGAAGTGTTGGTTGATTTTTGTTCCTTTCTGTCTTAGGATAAACTAAATTTTATTGCCTAGCGGAATATAAGACCCATAAAAACTGTTCAAAATGAACAGTTATATGTGTAAGTTATGAGGATAGTCTATTCATTTCCTGCGCAATCCTACTCCGCCAACAGTAACTGTTGTCCCATGATTAATAGGGGGAAAGAGGAGGAAGATCAATAAAGCAGTACCTTAAATTTTAAAATATGTCGAATCAGTATTTTCCTTCCCTTAACCAACTGTATTAACAAATAAAAAACCTGAGAGAGACTTGGGGCAAAGACTGGAAAAAGTATCTTGGATGAATTACGTAAACACACAGCTAATACATCAACACACTTATAGCTTTCTAAAATACATTTTTATGTGGTGATTTTTACTAGCGTTTTTTATTCAGAAATATTTCCTATAACGTACAATTTACTGTTTTTTTAACATCTTTATTGGAGTATAACTGCTTTACAATGGTGTGCTACTTTCTGTTGTATAACAAAGTGAATCAGCTATAGGTATACATATATCCCCATATCCCCTCCCTCTTGCGTCTCCCTCCCACCCTCCCTATCCCACCCCTCTAGGTGGTCAAAAAGCACCGAGCTGATCTCCCTATGTGATGCAGCTGCTTCCTACTAGCTATCTATTTTACATTTGATAGTGTACATATGTCAGTGCCATTCTCTCACTTCGTCCCAGCTTACCCTTCCCCATCCCCGTGTCCTCAAGTCCATTTTCTGCGTCTGCGTCTTTATTCCTGTCTTGCCCCTAGGTTCGTCAGAACCTTTTTTTTTTTCTGGATTCCATATATATGTGTTAGTATACGGTATTTGTTTTAATCTTTCTGACTTACTTCATTCTATATGACAGACTCTAGGTCCATTCACCTCACTACAAATAACTCAATTTCGTTTCCTTTTATGGCCGAGTAATATTCTATTGTATATATGTGTCACATCTTCTTTATCCAATTCATCTGTTGATGGACACTAAGGTTGCTTCCATGTCCTGGCTATTGTAAATAGAGCTGCAATGAACATTGGGGTGCATGTCTCTTTCTGAATTATGGTTTTCTCAGGATATATGCCTAGTAGTGGGATTGCTGGGTCGTATGGTAGTTCTATTTTTAGTTTATTAAGGAACCTCCATACTGTTCTCCATAGTGGCTGTATCAATTTACATTCCCACCAACAGTGCAAGAGGGTTCCCTTTTCCCCACACCCTCTCCAGCATTTGTTGTTTGTAGATTTTCTGATGATGCCCATTCTAACTGGTGTGAGGTGATACCTCATTGTAGTTTTGATTTGCATTTCTCTAATAGTTAGTTATGTTGAGCAGCTTTTCATGTGCTTCTTGGCCATCTGTATGTCTTCTTTGGAGAAATGTCTATTTAGGTGTTCTGCCCATTTTTGGATTGGGTTGTTTGTTTTTTTGATATTGAGTTGCATGAGCTGCTTGTATATTTTGGAGATTAATCCTTTGTCAGTTGCTTCATTTGTAAATATTTTCTCCCATTCTCAGGGCTGTCTTTTCATCTTGCTTATGGTTTCCTTTGCTATGCAAAAGCTTTTAAGTTTCATTAGGTCCCATTTGTTTATTTTTGTTTTTATTTCCATTTCTCTAGGAGGTGGGTCAAAAAGGATGTTGCTGTGATTTATGTCAAAGAGTGTTCCTCCCATGTTTTCCTCTAAGAGTTTTATAGTGTCTGACGTTACATTTAGGTCTTTAATCCACTTTGAGTTTATTTTTGTGTATGGTGTTAGGGAGTGTTCTAATTTCATTCTTTTCCATGTAGCTGTCCACTTTCCCCAGCACCACTTATTGAAGAGGCTGTCTTTTCTCCATTGTATATTCTTGCCTCCTTTATCAAAGATAAGGTGACCATATGTGCAAGGGTTTATCTCTGGGCTTTCTATCCTGTTCCATTGATCTATATTTCTGTTTTTGTGCCAGTACCATAGTGTCTTGATTAGTGTAGGTTTGTAGTATAGTCTGAAGTCAGGAAGCCTGATTCCTCCAGCTCAGTTTTTCTTTCTCAAGATTGCTTTGGCTATTCAGGGTCTTTTGTATTTCCATACAAATAGTGAAATTCTTTTGTTCTAGTTCTGTGAAAACTGTCACTGGTAGTTTGATAGGGATTGCATTGAATGTGTAGACTGCTTTGGGTTATAGTCATTTTCACAATGTTGATTCTTCCAATCCAAGAATATGGTATACCTCTCCGTCTGTTTGTATCACCTTTAATTTCTTTCATCAGTGTCTTATAGCTTTCTGCACGCAGGTCTTTTTTCTCCTTAGGTAGGTTTATTCCTAGGTATTTTATTCTTTTTGTTGCAATGGTAAATCGGAGTGTTTCCTTAATTTCCCTTTCAGATTTTTCATCACTAGTTTATAGGAATGCAAGAGATTTCTGTGCATTAATTTTGTATCTTGCTACTTTACCAAATTCACTGATTAGCTCTAGTAGTTTTCTGGTAGCATCATTAGGATCCTATATATAGAGTATCATGTCATCTGCAAACAGTGACAGCTTTACTTCTTTTCTGATTTGGTTTCCTTTTATTTCTTTTGCTTCTCTGATTGCTGTGGCTAAAACTTCCAAAACTATGTTGAATAATAGTGGTGAGAGTGGACATCCTGGACTTGTTCCTGATTTTAGAGGAAATGGTTTCAGTTTTTCACCATTGAGAACAATGTTGGCTGTGGGTTTGTCATATATGTCCTTTATTATGTTGAGGTAAGTTCCCTCTATGCCTACTTTCTGGAGAATTTTTTTATCATAAATGGGTGTTGAATTTTGTCAAAAGCTTTGTCTGCATCTATTGAGATGATCATATGGTTTTTATCCTTCAATTTGTTAATATGGTCTATCACATTGATTGATTTGCATATATTGAAGAATCCTTGCATTCCTGGGATAAACCCCACTTGATCATGGTGTATGATCTTTTTAATGTGCTGTTGGATTCTGTTTGCTAGTATTTTGTGCAGGATTTTTGCATCTACGTTCATCAGTGATATTGGTCTGTACTTTTCTTTTTTTGTGACATCTTTGTCTGGTTTTGGTATCAGCGTGATGGTGGCCTCATAGAATTAGTTTGGGAGTGTTCCTCCCTCTGCTATATTTTGGAAGAGTTTGAGATGGATAGGTGTTAGCTCTTCTCTAAATGTTTGATAGAATTCGCCTGTGAAGACATCTGGTCCTGGGCTTTTGTTTGTTGGAAGATTTTTTTTTTTTAATTTTATTTATTTTTTTTAGCTGTGTTGGGTCTTTGTTTCTGTGCGAGGGCTTTCTCTAGTTGCGGCGACCGGGGGCCACTCTTCATTGCAGTGCGCGGGCCTCTCACTATCAGGGTCTCTCTTGCTGCGGAGCACAGGCTCCAGACGCGCAGGCTCAGTAGTTGTGGCTCACGGGCCCATTTGCTCCACGGCATGTGGGATCTTCCCAGACCAGGGCTCGAACCCGTGTCCCCTGCATTGGCAGGCAGATTCTCAACCACTGCGCCACCAGGGAAGCCCCTGCTGGAAGATTTTTAATCACGGTTTCAATTTCAGGGCTTGTGATTGGTCTGTTTATATTTTCTATTTCTTCCTGGTTCAGTCTTGGAAGGTTGTGCTTTTCTAAGAATTTGTCCATTTCTTCCAGGTTATCCATTTTATTGGCGTATAGTTGCTTGTAGTAATCCCTCATGATTCTTTGTATTTCTGCAGTGTCAGTTGTCACTTCTCCTTTTTCATTTCTAATTCTGTTGATTTGAGTCTTCTTCCTTGTTTTCCTTGATGAGTCTGGCTAATGGTTTATCAATTTTGTTTATCTTCTCAAAGAACCAGCTTTTAGTTTTATTGATCTTTGCTATTGTTTCCTTCATTTCTTTTTCATTTATTTCTGATCTGATCTTTAAGATTTCTTTCCTTCTGCTAACTTTGGGGTTATTTTGTTCTCCTTTCTCTAATTGCCCTAAGCGTAAGGTCGGTTGTTTATTTGAGATGTTTCTTGTTTCTTGAGGTAGGATTGTATTGCTATAAACTTCCCTGTTAGAACTGCTTTTGCTGCATCCCATACGTTTTGGGTCGTCGTGTTTCCATTGTCATTTGTTTCTAGGTATTTTTTGATTTCCTCTTTGATTTTTTCAGTGATCTCTTGGTTATTAGTGTACTGTTTGGCCTCCATGTGTTTGTGTTTTTTACAGTTTTTTTCCTATATTTATATCTAGTCTCATAGCTTTGTGGTCAGAAAAGATACTTGATACGATTTCAATTTTCTTAAATTTACCAAGGCTTGATTTGTGACCCAAGATATGATCTATCCTGGAGAATGTTCCATGAGCACTTGAGAAGAAAGTGTATTCTGTTGTTTTTGGATGGAATGTCCTATAAATATCAATTAAGTCCACCTTGTTTAATGTATCATTTACAGCTTGTGTTTCCTTATTTATTTTCATTTTGGATAATCTGTCCATTGGTAAAGTGGGGTGTAAAGTCCCCTACTATGATTTTGTTACTGTCGATTTCCCCTTTTATGGCTGTTAGCATTTGCCTTATGTATTGAGGTGCTCCTATGTTGGGTGCATAAATATTTACAATTTTTATATCTTCTTCTTGGATTGATCCCTTGACATTATGTAGTGTCCTTCTTTGTGTCTCATAAGAGTCTTTATTTTAAAGTCTATTTTGTCTGATATGAGAATTGCTACTCCAGCTTTCTTTTGATTTCCATTTGCATGGGATATCCTTTTCCACTCCCTCACTTTCAGTCTTTCTGTGTCCCTAGGTCTGAAGTGGGTACCTTGTAGACAGCATATAGGTGGGTCTTGTTTTTGTATCCATTCAGATAATCTATGTCTTTTGGTTGGAGCATTTAATCCATTTACATTTAAGGTATTTATTGAAATGTATGTTCCTATTGTCATTTTCTTAATTGTTTTGGGTTTGTTATTGTGGGTCTTTTCCTTCTCTTGTGTTTCCTGCCTAGAGAAGTTCCTTTAGCATTTGCTGTAAAGCTGGTTTGGTGGTGCTGAATTCTCTTAGCTTTTGCTTGTCTGTAAAGGTTTTAATTTCTCTGTCGAATCTGAATGAGATCCTTGCTGGGTAGAGTAATCTTGGTTGTAGTTTTTTCCCTTTCATCACTTTAAATATGTCCTGTCACTCCCTTCTGTCTTGCAGAATTTCTGCTGAAAGATCAGCTGTTAACCTTATGGGGATTCCCTTGTATGTTATTTGTTGCTTTTCCCTTGCTGCTTTTAATATTTTTTCTTTGTATTTAATTTTTGATAGTTTGATTCATATGTGTCTTGGCATATTTCTCCTTGGATTTATCCTGTATGGGACTCTGAGCTTCCTGGACTTGACTATTTTCTTTCCCATATTAGGGAAGTCTTCAACTATAATCTGTTCAAATATTTTCTCAGACACTTTCTCTTTCTCTTCTTCTGGGACCCCTATCCTTCGAATGTTGGTGCATTTAATGTTGTCCCAGAGGTCTCTGTGACTGCCCTCAATGCTTTTCATTCTTTTTCCTTTATTCTGCTCTGCAGTAGTTATTTCCACTATTTTATCTTCCAGGTCACTTATCCGTTCTTCTGCCTCAGTTATTCTGCTATTGATTCCTTCTAGAGAATTTTTAAGTTATTTATTCTGTTGTTCATCATTGTTTATTTGCTCTTTCATTCTTCTAGGTCCTCATTAAATGTTTCTTGTATTTTCTCCATTCTATTTCCAAGATTTTGGATCATGTTTACTAACATTACTCTGAATTCTTTTTCAGGTAGACCGCCTATTTCCTCTTCATTTGTTTGGTCTGGTGGGTTTTTACCTTGCTCTGTCATCTGCTGTGTGTTTCTCTCTCTTCTCATTTTGCTTAACTTACTGTGTTTGGGGTCTCCATTTCGCAGGCTGTAGGTTCATAGTTTCCGTTGTTTTTGGTGTCTGCTTCCACTGGGTAAGGTTCGTTCAGTAGGTTGTGTAGGCTTCCTGGTGGAGGGGACTGGTGCCTGTGTTCTGGTGGGTGGGGCTGGATCTTGTTTTTGTGGTGGGCAGGGCCACGTCCGATGGTGTGTTTTGAGGTGTCTGTGAACTTAGTATGATTTTAGGCAGCCTCTCTGCTAATGGGTGTGGTTGTGTTCCTGTCTTGCTAGTTGTTTGGCATGGGGCGTCCAGCACTGGAGCTTGCTGGCTGTTGGGTGGAACTGGGTCTTAGTGTTGAGACGGAGATCTCTGGGAAAGCCCTCGCCGATTGATATTACGTGTGGCCGGGAGGTCTCTGGTGGTCCAACATCCTGAACTCAGCTCTCCCACCTCAGAGGGACACCAGGCCAGAGCACCAAGACCCTGTCAGCCACATGTCTTTTGGGAAGTCTGGTCTTCTGCCAGCATTCAGTAGGTGTTCTGTAGAGTTGTTCCACATGTAGATCTATTTTTGATGTATTTGTGGGGAGGAAGATGATCTCCACGTCTTAGGTCTCTGCCATCTTGAAGGTCCACCTACTGTGATAATGGGCTGATACGTGGTTTCTCCAATTCCAAGAGAGAGGCATACTGTACGGTACTGTAATTCTTTGAAAGTGACAAACAGGCGGTGGTGACGGCGGTTCCTGCAGTCACTGTGAGCTGTGGGTGGCTCTGAGGGCAGCAAGGGCATCTCTGGACACGCGGCTCACGCGGTGGCGGCCCTTTGGATACAGCCCAGCTGCTCAGTGGCCTAGACCTCGGCGTGGCTGAGGGCTCTGTGTGAGCCTTTACTATTTTAAAGTGTGCACTTCAGTGATGGTTGTGCAACCATCACTACTATCTAATTCCAGAACATTTCCATTCCCTCAAAAAGGAACCCTGTACCTATAAGCAGTTAGTTCCAATTTCCCCTTCCACCAACCGTCTGGCAACCACTAATCTACTTTTTGACTTTATATATTTGCCTAATGTGGACAATTCGTATAAGCAGAATCACTCAGCATGCAGCCTTGTGTCCATCTTCTTTCACTTACAATAATGTTTTCAAGTATACGGTGAACTTCATCATAATCATCATTGAAAGATATCTTACTTGAATATAATAAAACCATTTGCTCAGAGTGGTAATAAATACGTGGAATAATTAGAAGAGATCCAGCCTACGATTTGGAAGACTGTAGCTTTAGTGCTGATCTCTTCCTACTTTAACTTCTGAGGACTTCAGTCTCCTTTGCTATACAAAAGGGATATTAGATGAGATGACATCAAAGGTCTCTCATTTTTATTCCTGTTACTCCAGGAATCTCAAAGACACACAGACACACACTGCTTGTCTTCTTGGAAAAAATAATTGTTACAAAATTAATTACCTAGATTTGAAAACTTTAGTTCCTAACTTGATCTGGAGACAGAAAATCTGAGACAGCTGCTATCAATAACACTTTGACCTGATTATATATTCAGGAAGTTAACACCAGTTTCTTAATCAGTTGAGAAATAAAACAAATGACAGCCTGAGCTGCTTGTATCAGTGTGGCTTTCCCTCCAGTTCTGAAAAGGGATAATGTAATCAATGATTTCCATCGTGACTTCCTCCCTGATTAAGATAAAAAGCTCCATGCTTAAAAAAAACTATTAGAAATTTGCATATTTGCACTGTGCTGTTATACTTTTACCTTCCTATCTCATTCATTCCACATCTCCAGTATCTAGAACACTATCAGGTACAGGGTTGGCACTTCATATTCAATATTTGTTGAATGGATGGATGGGTGGATGGAAGCTGTATAATGAAAGGCTGATCCAAACAGTAAGGATGAAAAATACATGTTGACCTTTCTTCTCCGTTTCTTCTTACAGTGGGTAGAATAAATAAAAAATGCTAAACACTAACAGGACAGTGATTCAGAACTAGAAATAAGTTTGTTTTATTAATTTTTATACAACACTAGATACAGTATATTTAATAAGCTGCTTTGTTGCAGAAATTAATCAGCACCAGCTTATGGTTTAAATTACACAGAACCATAGTGTTAATGAAAATATGTGCATATTCTTTTTGGCTGTCTTAAAACTAAACACAAACAAAAATGTAAGTAAATGTCACCTAGTTCATTTTTACCACTCCTTGGAAGGAGATGAAGTAATTGTCATATGTTTTTTAAGTTTATGCTTAGCAAATATATACTATATATATATGTATGTTTTTGTTGAAGACCAACGGTACAAGATTCTGAAAAGCTACACACTATTGAGCTGAGTTAATGCCCTTGGATTAACTGGGACTTTTCCTGAGTCGGTATTCAAGTCTGGGGAGAAGAGTTGGGTGGCATTCAGGTCCTTCTTTCTGATGCTCTCTTTCTCAGCTACAAATCAACCCTCATCTCTTCCTCCACTCTCCCCTTTCTTCTCCTTTCCTATAATCTCCCATTGCCATTCTACCATCACTCCATTTCCTTCCTTCCCACTCCCACCAGAACCTAAAGGATGACAGTAACCAATCAAGGTGGAAAGAACCATGACCATCATTTACTTCTATTCCCCCATCAGTCAAAGCCCAATCATGAGAAGGAGATGAAGGTCATGATGAATATTGCCCAGCACCTACACTTGCCTGAATTAATGTTTTCATAATCAAGAATATTTTAAATATTCTTCTAGTATTTCTAGTTGCTATAAAAATCAAAGCAGTCTCTCTTTGTGCTAACATTTGCAATTACATTTAAATATCATTGTCATGGCAGGAATGTAAAATAAAATCTACCATGCTGATCAGGTTCTACATAGTTGCCATGGTTCTGGATTTCCAGTTTTAAATAGTTAATATAGTTCTATAGTTCTAATATATTCCTCATTCCTTGAACTTTTACTTTCCCTCCTAGGATACAGCCCTTTAGGTAAACAACTCTTCATTTCTTTATTCGGCATCCCACCTTTCCACATTGCAGAAGCCAGTGGATCAGAAGGGATTTGAACTGATACAGAGAATGGGTTTTACATCTCTTGGTTAAACACCAGAAACTACTTGTGTCATACAGAAGACCTGTGTATCACAGCAGTCCAGAGCCTACTTGTGATATCTAAGGTAAGGAGCCTCCCGACTCCACAAAGATGTTGGAATTTAATAAGACGTAGAATGTCTAAATCTTATTCCAACCTCTTTTTGTAAATATTTCTATTAACCAAAATCTTGGTAAAGGAGCACAAATAAAACAAGCTTGTCATGTTTTATAACCAGAAACGGGACTGAATTTCTTCAGTCACTTTTAGTTTCTCTCAAGGTATTTTTATAATAAAACCTGCACCAAAACTTTGGTCCACTTAATAACTCCATTTTGATTCTGAAGTGACCCTGGTGCTCATATAGCAAGTCACATGTGGCATAACCATATTTTTCAGGGATTATGAAAAGAGGAAAATTTTGAGTAAATGGTTTAGAAATTAAATTTTAATTTCCTGTAATTAAACCTTGATTTCAGAAGGGAGTCCTTGCAAGGCTGTAACATGCATCACTGCTATAAAATGTTTCACTCAGCTGCCATTATAAATTAATAAGGTACCTTTTCATTAGAGAATCAGGTTAACATGGCATTTCTACAAATATTAAATATTTAAGGGCTCAAAATTGTATCAAATCCTTTCTGAGAAGATAGGCTTTCAAGAGCTCTGTTTTCAGTATTACTTTTCTTTTTTCATCAGCATAGTTCATTGGGACACTTTTGAGAAAGTCATATTTTTCTTCCATATGTTAATCATCATTCATATAGGCTTTTTATTCCAAATGTCCTTGAGAAATGCCTGTCAGTACTATAAACACGAATGAAGAGAAAGGCTCATGCTACTTCAAATCTCTCATGACCCTGTAAAGCTGGGGAAACCCAATCATTGGCTTTGGAATGGTGCATCATTCTTACTGGAAAAGGAGATCTGTCTTGTGAGTAGTGATGGGTAGACCTCTGAAGGACAGGTAGCCCCTGAATTCTTACCTGAACTAGAGCTTTGCAGATGAGTTTCCATCTGCCAGATTCTTCCATCTAAAGCCTTCCTTTTTCACCACAGAGAATTCTCCTCTTTATCCACAGCCTCTCAGCTTTCACATTTGAAAGGGCTCCAAAGGGACAAAGCAACCCTTTGCAGTTCAACCTTGATTTAATGAACTGGCAGGGTGAGCTTCCCTCAGACTGAAGTGGTAGAAGCACCTGCAATATAGATTTCAGAATGGACTCATTTGAGGTATTGGGACCAAAAACATCCAAGGACCATGAAATTCGTGTTGACTGAAATATGGAGTGAGGTCTCCAGAATAATCAAATCTTGTGCCATATAATACTTGGAGTTTTATTTTGGAAGGTACTGAGATGCAAAAATTTTATCTCTTCCTATAAAAAACAGTCATTTATCAATCTTCCTGGAACTATTTAACTGTGTTTCTTCTTTACTAGATAGAATCCTTCAAACACTATGATAAAAAAAAAAAAAAATGTACCAAGTCAGTCATGACACCCTGTTTTCTATTGAGCCATGTGCACAAATCCTGGAAATAAATAGGAAAGAAATCCCAAGTGGGCACCTGTAGGGCCAGTTACATTTAGAGTTTCCTGGAGCACATATAATTGTGAGATTTGCCCTTCTTACAGTCCTTTGTTTGCCATTTTCCTTGTCTTTGAACCAAAACACAGTTCTTGCCAGGCTTTGAATGTTGAGGAGGCCCTCTCCTCCAGTTGGTGAAGGTCACAGGTTCACCGCCAATCCACTCCCAGTGGCCAGCACGCACTTGGTCATTCAAACCTAATGTGAACCAAAGAAGTGTGCCATAGGATTTTATTACATTTACAGTTGGATATCACATCAACCTGTTATTCAAAGTTAAGTAATCACATACAAATGTAGACCTACGTTCTAAAACAAGGACTAGGACCCGGGAATCCTATAAGACACAAGTGAGAACATAAGGCTTTGGGGTCAGGCAGATTGGAATACAAATCCTAGCTCCACCACTTGCTAGTTGAACATCTTTGGACAGGTTATTTAACCTCTCTGAGTTCTCTGAGTTTTAGTTTTCTCATCTCAGAAGTGTATATCTAAATATATCTAAGTCTGTTTTGAGGATTAAAACAGATAACGCATATAAAGCTCATGACATATAAGTGTTTAATAAATGGCAATTATTATTCATAGTATCCTACAGGCAGAACTCCTATCACACTCTTGTCTATTCTTCTTCCTCACGATTTAAATGTCTCGGTTTTCATATTTGAAAGTAGCTTACTAAGTATTATTTTTAGTCTGGAGCTTAAGGTTTTTTCAATCTGCTACAGTTCTAATAAAAAGCAGCTTTTCTCAACTTGTCTCTCTACTCCCACTGGCAGTTTTTTGAAAATTACACTTCAATGTTGTAAAGCTCTTGTAATTTTTCTTAAAGAAGCATTCCTCCTCCTGTCTTTCAGAATAGAAGTAAAACTAATAGAATGAGAAAAGAATCCTCTGCAATAGGATGGCCTGGCAGCTCCCAAACCAAATTTGACTATGAAAACAGTCTTTGTTACATAGCATGTAACCCTCTCCCCACTGGTTCTCATTCTATATTTTGGGGTAGAATAAAATGAAGTATTTTTGGTTGGGAATGACTGTCTCCTCTGGACTGTTTCTTTGAATTATTGATCAGGTGATGCTATGCCCAAGAACTTTTTGGGGATAGAGCTTTGACATCAGTCATTGTGGACATAGAGAAAATTTATCTTCTAGCCTTAATTTAATACTCTCAGATGATTTCAGAATTAGACACTCACTGAGTATTACAGAGATTTTGAGAAGCCAAGAGTACATTTATTATAATTCCCTGAAATACAATACCTTTAAGGAGAGATGGTGAGAATAGTGACTTTAGTGCACCCTGAGAATTCTATTTCTAAACTGGCTTGAAAAGATTTGTATTACTGTTAAAATTGTAGAAAATATTAAAACTTCAGAAAACAAAGGATAAAATTAAGATCATCTATAATTCTTAACTGGAGATACAAAAATAATTTCTAACTTTTTGGCTTATTTCTTTTTATGTCTATACATATAAGTATATATGTATGTATATCACACATATATACACTTCTTTTTTATTCTAAATTATTTCATGCTTCATATGGCTGTAGACAGTGCTTTTTCACTTAGCACCTTGCCACAAGTGCAGTGCATTACATATTTTATATTCAATATGCATCCAACATTGAATGAATTCATAAACATAAGGCATTTTGTCATGTCTTTAATATTTGATGCCTTACAAAAGCATTAAATATTAAATATTCTTTCATATGGCTATACTATAATTTATTTCACCATCCCCTATTTACAACTGTTTCTAATTTTTTACTTTTAGAAATAACATTTTAAAAATTCTCTTACTTATAAATTGAATCACATTCCACATTATTTCTTGGAGACAGATGCCTATAAATGGAAGTATTATGTAATTAAGATGAGTTTTAAAAGACAGACTGTCTAACTGTCTAACCATTGCTTATTATTGTAAACCACAATTATTTGGCCTATGGAAGGGAGACGTTCTCTTCGCGTTCTTGCCTTCCCCCTCAGGGCAGCGCGGATACTTGCCTATCCAAAAGGGCTTTCTTCCACTGATGTCCCAAAGCCATTGCATATGCTGCCTGGAGAGGACAGTTACAAGGCTGCCCAGGTGACTAGGTGCAAACACACAAAAATGAGAGTGTCAGTGACAAGGAGTTCAACATTTCTGCTGATGTGAAATGCATAATGGAAACCAAAGATAGTTTACAATAGAAAAAAAGCTATATATTTGTAGAAAGAACTTGCCAAGATTTTAATACTCTATTTTTTTATATTAATGAGTGTCTGCAGGGTGGGGTACGTGACAGCAAAGAAAGTAATATTGTATTATAATATCTGGGCTTTAAAGCACAAATTCAATGGGTTTTAAACATCTTTTGAGAAAATCAGCAACTGCTTACTTATATAGATTAATTACTTAATGCCCAAAAATGACTCCTCTCATGGGAAGTTTATCTCTAAATGGCATAAATTTGGCAATTTCCCAGTTAATTTGACCAGTAAGGTAACCCAAACTATTCGGATAAAATTACTTGAAGCCGACATTTTGAGCTTTGCGTGTTTAGTCAAATACCCCAATATTTGTGACTCTTTCATCCCACCCAGAGAAACAGGCTCAACCTCACTGTCGAACCTTCGTATGTTGTGCAGAAGTTAAAGCACCTGTTCTTACAAATATATATATAAACATTTTCCCCAAAATATAATTCTATTTTTAATAAGTTTAAGGTATACAGCGTAATGACTTGACTTACATATATAGTGAACTTTGATTACCACGATACGTTTAGTTAACACCCATCATTTCATACAGTTACAAAAAAAAAAAAGAAAAAAAATGTTTTTCTCCTTGTGATGAGGACTCTTGGAATTTACTCTCTAAACAACTTTCAAATCTACCACACAGCAGTGTTAACAATAGTCATCATGTTATACATTACATCCCCTGTATTTATTTATAACTGGAAGTTTATGTCTTTTGATTACCTTCATCTAACTCTCCCACCCCACATCCCTCACCTCTGGTAACCACAAATCTGATCTCTTTTTCTATGACTTTTTGTTTTTAGATTCCACATGTAAGTGAGATCATATAGTATTTGTCTTTCTCTGTCTGACTTATTTCACTTAGCATAATGCCCTCAAGGTCCACTTGTGTTGTCCCAATTGGCAGGATTTCCTTATTTTTATGGCTGAATAATATTCCTGTGTGTGTGTGTGTGTGTGCAAGCGCGTGTGTACCACAACTTCTTTATCTGTTCATCTGTTGATGGGCACCTGGGTCATTTCCATGTCTTGGCTATTGTAAAAACTTCTGTTATAAACATGGGGGTGCAGATACATCTTCGACATAGTATTTTCATTCCCTTCAGACATATTCCCAGAAGAGGAATTGCTGGGTCATATGGTAGTTCAATTTTTAACTTTTGAGGGGCCTCAATACTGTTTTCCATAGTGGCTGCACCATTTTACAATCCTACCAACAGTTTACAAGGGTTTCCTTTTCTCCACATCCTTGTCAGCATTTGTTATCTCTTGTCTTTTTGATGACAGACACTCAACAGGCATAAGAATTCCTTATGAATTACTTTCGCAGCTAGCTGAATTATTCCTATAAGCAATATTTGATTCTATCTAATTCCCCAACAGTGTTCATTAAAAGCTCTTTAAAATGCTTTAAGTAGAAAGCCAATAAATAATTTTTTTTTCTTTTCTTCCTTTTCTAATACAGAAAGTCGCAAAAAAAAAAACCAAACAAACAAACAAAATCACCTTGATCTTCTTGCCTGGTTAATATCTACTGATATTTTAAAAAGCAGGAAACATAATTAGTAATACATACTTGTCACAAGTTTAGACTGTTGAATTTTTTTTCATTTTGCCTATATCTTTCCAAACTTTAGATTCATTTCTCTGCTTTTCCAGATCATGTACAGTGAACAAAATCTAACCTGTCTCTTAATGATTTTTTTCCTACTAATACAGTAGTTTAGTTTTGTATGATGCAGTGGTGACTTCTGGGCCTTCTGAGATATGTAGGCTCTTTCCCACTTCTCTGAATGTCCTCGGGCTGCCGGATTCGGGTTGTGTGACTTGGTTCTGACTTTACTACTTACTGTCAGCTCCTGTCTGACAGTTACAGCAGATATGATAGCCAATTTTTCTCCCCTCTCTCTCACATCCAATATGGTAATTCTGGTGTGCCGTGGGTTTAGAACATGGAATATGAAATGTGTATAAAATATAGACTGAGGGAGGGCTTGAGGGGCTGCTTCAGTCAATGTGGTGTATTAGACAGAGCATGGGACACCTGGGTTCTACTTCCTGCTCTGTCCCCAATTTCCTTATGGATGTAACTTCTGCCTCAATGTCTTTATCAGGAAGGAGCAGGTTTTATTCAAGGATATTTAACATCTCCTCCTGCTTTAAGATCCTTGAAACTATCTTTAAAAGATACTTTGTAAAATCCATTTTAGCTGGTCAAGTACAAGTTTGATTTCCTTTTTGATGCTATGAGAAGCAAAAAGTCCCAAAAGAGCAAGAGGGGAAAACAGCTGTGTTTAGGATAGGTAAAATGTTAGACCATAGTTATTTACAAAAAAATATTTAGGCATTTGTATGTTGATTATTTTATAAAAATTCCACTCATTTTCTTTTATACCTATATACAAATAAAATAGAGACTATTAACTATATAGATATGTATATATTATAGAGATATAAAAATAAAATATAGAGACACACACAAATAAAAATCTTTTGACAGCTCTGAAATTTGAAGGCATTCAAAGTGTAGTATTAAAAACAGAAACCTTAATTTTTTTAGTTACAGAAATAAACATCTACTTCTTTGAAACTTTTTGATTAAATATAGATGTATTTTAGACTAAATCTATAAGGATAGGTCAGCAGGGGTTCCAGACACTCCTGTGGGAAAGCAAAATGGTTTCATAGATAATGATCTATAATAATAGAATTACCAAATGTACAATGACTGCCTAAGGAAATGAGCAGATGAGATTACAGTATGTAAATTCAAGAAATACCTAATCCAGGAGTCTGGCTCCTCTGGGCTAGAAAAATAATAAAACACCAATGGGGAGGAAAGGAGACTGGAGATAAAGATTGGGTTCAGTTAGCAATCTGATTAAGGACAAAGGATAGAGTAAAATTTGCTGTTCTTCTTGAAACACAGGTGCTGTAAATGACCATATGTAAAGGACCATCAGGTAGCAAGGGAGCCTGAGGAAACATAACCTAGAATTGAAAAATGGTCCCTGAGACCAAACAAAGACACTCTAGATGCATATTAATTCTAATTATAGAATCTAAAACCATCTCCTAAAAATATTCATGAGAAGGTAAATAGCCAGGTTATAAAATGTTGAAACTATTAATTTTACATCACAGAAGGAATCGATAATTCCCAGAGGAATATTTATTTTTCAAGGGAAAGAGGTTGGAGAACTAAATGAACCTGAAAAGTAATGGGCGAAGGGAAGCAGAGAGGCCCATAGAATGAATGAAAACATGTTGAATGAAGGGTAGGTCTTGGTGTTCAGAGAAAAATTATACTGAGGAGGTGGCCTTGTCATCCAAAAATGTTCCTCTTAGAATGACTGATCCAAAAGAATGTGCAGATCTTTTATTTTTGTTTTAGTTTGCTTTTAATCTGCTGCTAGGCATTTGCTGGAATGCCTGTAACTTGTATTAACTGTTCTTGGGATAATCGTTCTTGTTGTCCTTTTGAAATAAAATGCGTATTGAAGTATACAAAAGCCATCAGGTCAAATATTCATACTCATTTTTCACTTAAAATTTGAAAATTAGAAACTTTTTATGATATTTTTAAAATCTCACACCAAATATATTTTACCTCTTACACACCCTGGAATACCGTCAGAAATGGTATTTGATAAATGCTTTAATTTCTGGACCAATATGGTAAATACATAACATGTAATTCAAAATAGTTTATATTACTGATAGATACATAATGTCACTCTCTCAAATATGATGGAAAAACTCCAGTTGCCCCCTGAAAACTTTCTCTTGCTCTGAAAGCTTTCTCAGTTTTACATCTAAAAAAAGGTCTCAGTACTACAGTTAAAACAATTCCCTGAAACCAGAGGTTTATAAAATTAACTTCACAATGATATGAAAAAATTAGTTCTGAAACTGCTTATAACATAATGTTTGATCTGCTGTATAGGATCATTAATCCTCTTGAATTAATAAGGGAGATAGAAAATTTCCATCACTATTATACTGGATTTTATAATAGTTTATTGCAGAACAAAATACCTATTTATGTATTTCTTAATGCCATCATTCTGAGATTATGATCTTCTAGGTTTTTGGTGTCAAAAAACATTTCTTATGAAATAATGGCAATTTAAGGAATAATGTTGATGTCTTCATTTTGACAACCCTGTATTAGTCGCCCAATATCTTTTTAATTTTATTGATCCATCTAATTACCCAAATCTGTTGTATTTCTGTACACTAACAACAAAATATCAGAAAGAGAAACTAAGGCAATAATCCCATTTATTATTGCATCAAAAAGAATAAAATACCTAGGAATACCTAATGAGGCAAAAGACCTGTACTTAGAGAACTATAAGATGGTGATGAAAGAAACTGAAGATGACAAACAGATGGAAACTTATACTGTGTCCTTGGATTGGAAGAATCAATATTGTTAAAATGACCATACTACCCAGACAATCTACAGATTCAATACAATCCCTATCAAATTACCAATGGTATCTTTCACAGAACTGGAACAAAAACAAAAACAAAATTAATATTTATGGAAACAAAAAACACTCTGAATAGCCAAAACAATCTTGAGAAAGAAGAATGGAGCTCGAGGAATCACGCTCCCTAACTTCAGACTATATTGCAAAGCTATAGTAATCAAAAGACTATGGTACTGGCACAAAAACAGACACATAGATCAATGCAACAGGATAGAAAGCACAGAAATAAACCCACGCACTTATGGTCAGTTAATCTACGACAAATGAGACAAGAATATACAGTGGAGAAAAGACAGTCTCTTCAATAAGTGGTGCTGGGAAAATCAGATAGCTACCTGTAAAAGAATGAAATTAGAACATCCTTTAACACCATATACAAAAATAAACTCAAAATGGATTAAATATCTAAATGTAAGACCAGATACTATAAAACTCCTAGAGAAAAACATAGGCAGAACACTCTTTCACATAAATCGCAGCAATAGTTTTTTGGATCTGTCTCCTAGAATAATGGAAACAAAAGCAAAAATAAACAAATGGGACCTAATTAAACTTAAAAGCTTTTGCATGGCAAAGGAAACCATAAACAAAATGAAAAAACAACCTACAGAATGGGAGAAAATATTTGCAAATGATGCTACTGACAGGGATTAATTTCCAAAATATACAAAGAGCTTATACAGCTCAGTATCAAAAAAAGCCAAACAACCCAATTGAAAAATGGGCAGAAACCTAAATAGACATTTCTCCAAAGAAGACATACAGATGGCCAACAGGGACATGAAAAGATGCTCAAGATTGCTAATTATTAGAGAAATGCAAATCAAAACTACAATAAGGTATCACCTCGCACTGGTTAGAATGACCATCACCAAAAAGCTCACAAATAATAAATGCTGGAGAGGGTGGGGAAAGAAGGAACCCTCTTATACTGTTAGTGGAAATGTAAATTGGTGCAGCCACTATGGAGAACAGTATGGAGGTTCCTTAAAAAACTAAAAATAGAGTTACCATATAACCCAGCAATCCCACTCCTGGGCATATATCTGGAAAAGATGAAAACTCTAATGTGAAAAGAGTCATGCACCACAGTGTTCATAGCAGCACTATTTATAATAGCAAAGACATGGAAGCATGTCTAAATGTGCATCAACAGATGAATGGATAAAGAAAAAATGGTATATATATATATATATATATATATATATATACATATATATATATATATATATAATGGAATATTACTCAGCCATAAAAAGGAATGAAATAGTGCCATTTGTAGCCACATGGATGCAACTAGAGATTATCATACTAAGTAAGACAGAGAAAGACAAATATCATATGATATCACTTATATACGGAATCTGAAAAAAAATGATACAAATGAACTTATTTACAAAACAGAAATAGACTCACAGACATAGAAAACAAACTCATGGTTACCAAAGGGGAAAAGAGGGGGGGAGGGATAAATCAGGAATTTGGGATTAACAGTTACACACTACTATATATAAAATTGATAAACAATAAGAACCTACTGTATAGCATAGGGAACTATATTCAATATTTTGTAATAACCTATAATGGACAAGAATCTGAAAAAAAGAATATAAATATATATACATATATATATATGTAACTTGCTGTACACCTGAAACATTGTAAATCAACTATACTTCCATAAAAAATAAATAAATTTTTAAAATAATATTTCTATATTCTAAAGAAAAAAATTTATCAAAAAAAGAAAATTTGTCCATTTGCTTTTTGATGGAGAAAATACACAGAATTCCTATAAATCAATAACAAGAAGACAAATGACCCAAACTACTGTTATTAAAAAGGTTACTAATGAAATTCTTGTAAGTGCTTTCTTTTAAACATATATTATTATTCCTCTTGGGTAAATACCTAGGAGTAGAATTGCTAGGTCACAGGGCAGATGCACGTAACTTTGTAAGAAACTGCAAGACAGTTCTACAAAGAGGTTGTACCATTTTACAATTCCACCAACAATAAATGAGAATTCCATTTGCTCTACAACATAGTCTTTGTGATTTTAACTATTCTAGTGGGTGTGAAGTGGTATTTTATTGTGGTTTTAATTTGCATTTCTCTGACATCTAATGGTGGTGGGCACCTTTTCATGTCCTTATTGACCAACTGTCTCTCTTTACTTGTGAAATCTCTAAGTCAATTGCTATTTTTTTTTAACATCTTTATTGGAGTATAATTGCCTTACCATGGTGTGTTAGTTTCTGCTTTAAAACAAAGTGAATCAGTTATACATATACATATGTTCCCATATCTCTTCCCTCTTGCATCTCCCTCCCTCCCACCCTCCCTATCCCACCCCTCTAGGTGGTCACAAAGCACCGAGCTGATCTCCCTGTGCTATGCGGCTGCTTCCCACTAGCTATTGGTTTTACATTTGGCAGTGTATATGCTATTTTTTAAAAATCTGGTTGTCTTTTTGTCATTGATTTGTAGGAGATGTTTATATTTTCTGGATTTGAGACCTTTATCAGATACATGATTTGAGATGAGCTTTTCCCAAATGTGGTCTGCCCTTTCATTTTCTTAATAGTGTCTTTAGATGAACATAACTTTTAAAATTTGATGAAGTGCAAATTCTGACTGATATCCACCAGCGATTTATCTAGTCTCAATTTCTAGCCATGGAACATATTAGTCTAATTGCATTGCTTTGGATAATGTCCAGGGAGGCAAAATGGAGGGTCAGGGATAGTTACATACGCATTTTTTTTTAAAAAATAAATTTATTTATTTATTTATTTATTTTTGGCTGTGTTGGGTCTTCGTTTCTGTGTGAGGGCTTTCTCTAGTTGCGGCAAGCGGGGGCCACTCTTCATCGCGGTGCGCGGGCCTTTCACTGTCGTGGCCTCTCCTGTTGCAGAGCGCAGGCTCCAGACGCGCAGGCTCAGTAGTTGTGGCTCACGGGCCTAGCTGCTCCGCAGCATGTGGGATCTTCCCAGACCAGGGCTCAAACCGGTGTCCCCTACATTGGCAGGCAGATTCTCAACCACTGCGCCACCAGGGAAGCCCTACATATGCATTTTTAAAGTCCGCCTCAGCTAGATAAATTTTGTTGTCATTATCTGACCACGAGTCACCTTTCATCGAGTGTTCTGTTATCCAATCACCCTTTGTCCAACTCGTCTGGTTTCATAATCATCAATGCCTCTTACATTGTTATAGGCCTGATGCTGTAAGACTTTTCATTGCTATATATTTTCAAATCAGTGGGCAGGAATTACTACTTAATAAATATAGAATCTGCAACACTGCTGACTCAGAGAATCTCCTTCTGACTTTCTCCAAAAGTTTAAGATAGAGAGGCTAAAAAATAGAACTGTGATATGGGGATATATGTATACGTACAGCTGATTCATTTTGTTATACAGCAGAAACTAACACAACATTGTAAAGCAATTATACTCCGATAAAGATGTTAAAAAAAAAAATAGAACTGTGGCAATGGCACAGTTTTATCATAAAAGAGCTAAGTCAAAATACATTATTAAGGTCAGCCCAAATCCATTCTGAACTACCGAACTCCCTCCAAGCTCCTAAAACAAAGCCAGGTAGATATCAGACAGTCAACGCTTGAATGAATGAAGCAACATTACAGTTCCATGAGAAAACAGAGAAACATCAATCAAATGTGAAACAGGGTTTCTTACTGTTCCCTGCAAGCTTGGGCGGCTTTGATCCAGGTGCCCTTCTGCTCTGTGATCAAGGAGTGGCAGTAGCCTAAGTGATGGTGCCACCCAGCTGGGCATGATTTATCTTCCACCTGAAAAACAGTTGTCCATGTTCACATTATAATGGTCTTTACAATCTAGAGTCTGTTCTCAGCATAGAGAGTCCTATGAGTCCCCTAAAGTGAGTAATTTTGTCACCAGAAAGGAGGTCAGCCCTAATCCCAATTCTCCACTTTGAGAAATGCAATGGCTTTTTGTGGAACACACTGGTAAAGTCAGCAGTGTTTTAATTTTACACTTTGACATTATGATAATTGAATAAAATAAGTAAACATCTTTTCAAACTGTATTGCTTAACTAACGTGTTTTGTGATTTTTAAAACACCAACTGGCCATCTTTTCCTCTTCACCTTCAAAGTGTAACAGAGCAGGCCGAGGTAGCAGGAGTGGACAGGGAACTCCCTCTCTCTCAGCTTATCATGGGACATGCTGCAAGTAAAGGTACTTGGCTGCTCGGCCTGTGTCCCACCTTGGTGTGAGGGCTCCAAGATTTCCAGGCAATTCCATTGCACTTATACAGCTTTTGGAGGCTTTCTTCAAAGTGGAAGAGTCCCTTTAATTCCAGTGTGCAGTTCTTTGGAAATGAGGGCAACCGGTCCTATGGCAAAGAAAGGTGATTTAGACTTGACTTGATGTAAGTTGATCACACTTGTACCTCTTTTAGGTCATCATTTGTTGAGTAGCATTTGTGTTGAGTCAACTATCCCCAAGCTTGAAGGCTGTTTTATGACCCAGAGCACAGCTTGTTGTAAAGTGAATAGGAAGTGAAGAGATTTTCATACCTGTTGGGGGAAGTGTGAGCCGGTTGTGGATTCCTTCTTATCTGCTTGAGGCAGTTCTGCCACTTTGATTGTCTTTTGCGGCTGACTAACAATGGATACTTTGGCCTTCCTTTTGTGAGTTGAGGAACTGTCCTCCTCCAGTTTCAGGGAAATCATTCCATGATACTTGAGGAAATCAACAAACAACAATAAAGAAAAAATAAACACCAAGAGAGCAAACAAAAACATTTGTTGCAAAAATGAGCAATCCAAAAATTGGATCAAAACAAAAAGATAAAAGGTGTATTTTTTTTCTGACCACCCAAGCCTCTAAAACAAATTTCAAAACATGTTTTTAAGAGAAATACATAAATATAACAGTTATGAAAGGTAGTTTCACTAAATATTTTGTATCCATAAATACAAGAAATTCAGCAATTCTCTCAGACTATGCTTACATTGTAGATGATGTCTGTTCCATTTCTATAAACAGAGGATGGATGGACCTGAAATCAAGAGAGAACAAAACATGAAAAAAATTGACTTGAATAATAATTAGCAGTAGGGTAAAACCCTTCCAATAAGATATTTTTAATGACTGAAAATTTTTAAAACATATGTTTTTCTTAAGATTTTCCATGCCTAAATCATTGGAATTTTTATAAAATCACTGGACCTAATGGCACTTTATCAATGTTGACTCATCTATTCTTAGTCCCAGTTAGAGAGAAAAAACATCCTTATTTTCTTGATACATCTATAGTACACAGAGGTCCAAGAAAACACACACACACACACACACACACCCATGAGTGTGTGCCTGGTTAGAATACTATGCTGATAAGGTCAAAGCCATTGTTTCCACACCCAAGTAGATCATTTAATCTCATTCTATTTCAGCATCACTGGTCATTCCCTATCCGTCTTGATCACAAAAGGAACCAAAGCAGAAATCATATGGATGAGTCAGAATATCTATCACCTCAGTCAGTACAATAAATGAAGTAGGGCAGCATTATGATATTTGTATACAAAAGGCACTTCATGATGGTATAAGGAACCGTGAAAATCACCATGGCCCTCAGTCACTGTGAGAACCAGAACAGCTTCCACAGCGTTTCAGAATACTTATTAAGATCTTTTGATCCTTTCAGTATGCACTCCACACATCAAAACCAAAGAGGCCCCCATCCTTACTCTTTTGCCATTCCCTTGGGTCCTAAGCTTCATTCGAGAAAGATCTTCAGAATCAAAGTCCCGCAGGGTGTCTCCCCTGGCGACTGCTAGCTGCTTGGAAGATGGAAGGGGTCTTCTTTCCGGATGAAAGGAACCAGGAGTGGTGCGTGAGGAAGTCCCTGGGGAGAGCAGGCTCCAAATGCCCTTCTCCCATGCGTTGGGCATGTTTGCATCGAAGGCATATGAAGGATGGCACTGTCCTGGAGGCACACGAAATGGCAGGTCAGTTCATTTTACACAAACAGATAAGTGATCACATGGAGAAAGTCCCTGGAGCAGCTTGTCATTAAACTCAGACGGATGACTTTCCCACCAGATGTTGCTTTTCTGCCATTTGCCAGAAACCCCTTTACTCTTCATCAGTGTCCGTGCAGAAAAGCTGTGCCCTTCTGCACATCTACAGGGTGACTGTAAGTTATGAAATTGATTTCACGAACCACAGATGAAAATCACTGTCGTGATTTTATAATCATCCCCTCTACTTGGGCAATAGCCTCCCTTCATATTATAGAACTCCTCCATATTATCGGGTTTACTCCCTGACCAAGTATCATTCCACAAACACTTTAAAGTGTTCATCCTTTCCCCAATCTCCTAGAGGTAGAAACTGGAATTGTTTGAAGATGTCCGGGAAATCAAGTAACAGTTATAAAAATGAGCATTTAACTGTTACAGCACAAAGATCCAGTAAATCTTAATGGAGCTCCTTTGATTAGAAATATTGCCAATTAGTATGAAAAAATTCTAAACCTAGCAGCCTCGTCTGGATACTTTGCACTTCATGCGTAAAGTGTGTATTTTATGTATTTATGTACTTAATGTGACCGGAAAATTCTACCGAAAAAGAAATGAATTTAGTGAGGTAAGGTGGTGTGGGAGAGATGCTATGGGAAAGGAAAGAGGATAGTGTCTATTTTTATTATAGGATGAGAAAGAAGAGATAATAAATTTCAGGTAAGAAAAGCATACAGCCTGTAGGGCATGACAGGTGTAAAAATAGGAGGGTGAGACCAAGCATAGTAACTGGACACTTGTCAACTGCTAAATAGACAAATAAGTAGGAGGTATTTGGCAGGAAACACATCAGAGCACTGAAACTTTGGGCCGCTCTTTATTTTATTTAATTCACACGTTGTTCTTTAGCATATACTATCCAGGACCTATTTGGCTCTGCAATCCAAGGTTATTAATTAATATTCTCCAGCTGCTCCTGAATCCCCAAGCCAGCTGCCTCTTTCACATCTATTTTTCTCCAATTCCTTCCTCTCAGAATTTTCGGGGTCACACTACAGTGGGGACTCAGATTTTAGGCATCAAGAGCTCTCTTTAACAGAGGAAGATAATTACAGCCCTATAAACTCTGGGGGAAAATAATTGTCCATAGATTCTCACCAACATTGTTTCCCCCTTGGCGAGAACAACAAATGGGTGAGGAAAATAACAACGAAGCCCTGACTTGTTGCTTTTCTCAAACGGTCGTTCTTAGCAGGAGGAAAAACCACATGAAGCAGAAACCAGAATAAAGGGCCTACATCACGACTGAGGTTGCTTTCTTGACAAGGAATTAAGCATTTTGATTTGAAGGTGTTATCAAGCACACTGGCTGTTGAAAGCAAGCAGCTACAATGCCAGGACTGCTCCTGATTTCAAGATGAGGATCAAAAGAATACCTCCTTTTGAGTCCAAAATTTTCACTGCAGTTTTTGTCTTTGTGCCAAGAACCGCATTCACGGGGGAGTTCAGAATTACTTCAAAGACCTCATCAACTTCCTCTAATCCGTCATAGGTAATTGCTATATTCCACATCTTAGTTGACATTCCTACAAGAAGTAAACATTTTAATTACTCTTTAATTGCTATTTCAATCACCTAGGTGTCAGAGAAATATATTAATTAACATGTCTACAGCTAGACTGCAGTAGCCTGATTGAGCTATTGTACTGCTACCAACTCGCTGAAGTCGTGCTGTTCTCCTAAATAATATTAAAAGACCACATTTGTTCCTGGACAATGACGATTCCCTTTAAATGCAAACACTGTAACAAAAAAAAGCACGCTGCATTAGGCAAGGGATGAACAAAAAATGGTGAGCAGTTGAGATCTAAGACAATTTTCTCCTGACCTGCCCCTTCTCTCCTTAAGAATAAACAAGTACTGCAGTCTTTAAATCTTAATAGTTTGAAAAACCTTAAGATGTTGATGCAGACAGTCAGAAGTGATTATTGGATGGTACTTCATGCTATTCACAGAAATGACTGATTTCTAACGACAGCTGCTTCCATCGGCTGCCCTACTTCCTGAGATCCTTCTAGCCCACAAATGCTTTTTCTGATGATGTAATACTCAGGAGTTTGATATCCTCCTACAGAGAATTTATAGGCTGGGGGGTTCTTGAAATAGACGGAGGCAATTTTTTTTTCTCTTTCTGTCTGCCTCTGTTCATGGAGTTACAATCAAGTTTGGTTCACAGTAACTTTGCGAACTTAATGCAAAACAGTTTTGATGTTACAAACATATCCCCAGCTATCCAGTCACCACTAAGATGGGACGCAAAGCAACCCCAGAAACACAAAATATTAAAGTTGGAAGAAACTTCTGAGATTGTCGAATCTTGACCAGTTTCCATGACGTGGATAGCAGGACATCCCCCATGGGTTTATTTAGAAGAAAAAGAGTTGGCAGGAAGGAAAGAAAGTACTGTTTAGTGAAGAAAGATGGCTCAGTTTTAAGGGGAAAAAGATAAACGTACGGTTTAACCTTTGAGGACTAAGTTTTGAAACTTTATTCTGTGTCATTTACTCATAGGCTATTTGAGAGCTTTTATTCCCATAAACCCATCTATATAAGCAGTTAAACATTTTTTTCTAGTCTTCTCATCTGAAAATCGGATTCCTTTCTCCTTGCAGGTTGTTTTCTACAGATTTATGCCTCTCAGTTGTGCTAGCTAGATGATGGCCTCCTTCTTGAAGGTATGTTGCTTATAGAGTTCATCATGGAATCAAAGTCTCATCAATCCCCAACAGAATCCAATGGAAAGAGGAAACCGTTCACTTATCCTACTCTTGCCTGCACTTAGAAAAATTAAGGGTCTTTGAAATAATTTTATTAAAAAAAAATAGGCTGACAGGTAATTTGTTAAGCTTTCAGTATCCACTGAGTTTTTTTTTTTGAACTTTTTTTTTTTAATGTTTTCAAGTCTCATCCATGTTGTAACATGTATTAGTCCTTCATTGATTTTTTTTTTTTTTTTTGGGCTGCATTGGGTCTTTGTTGCTGCGCGCGGGCTTTCTCTGGTTGCCGTGAGCAGGGGCTGCTCTTCGTTGCGGTGCGTAGGCTTCTCATTGCGGTGGCTTCTCTTGTTGCAGAGCACAGGCTCTAGGCACTTGGGCTTCAGTAGTTGTGGCTCACAGGCTCTGCAGCGCAGGCTCAGTAGTTGTGGTGCACGGGCTTAGTTGCTCCATGGCATGTGGGATCTTCCCAGACCAGGGATTGAACCCGTGTCCCCTGCATTGGCAGGCAGATTCTTAACCACTGCGCCACCAGGGAAGTCCCTCCACTGAGTTCTTAAATCAATTACTTTCATAGTCTTTACAAAGACAAAATTTGAAGCATTTAATGTAAACTACGTAACTCCCACCTCATGGCTGGATGAATCAGTCCATCAGAATATGTATTTTGTATTGATTATGTGCTTGCCTTTGGTGGATGCTAGGGTGAATACTAGAGGTGTCACATAAGGAAGCCCTGACATAAAGGAATTTAAAACCTTCTTGAAGAGACAAGATGTAAATACCAGAAAAGTCAATTATTCCAGGTTGTGTATAATTAGCTGCCAAAAGATACAGAATAGATGGTAAATACTACATGTATGTGGGCTCCAGAGTTGGAAGGACCTGGGAGGAAATGGGAAAACAACAGACGCAAAGTCAGTTAGATAGCAAAGCAGGGACCTTGATCAGGAGGGCTGAGCAGATTACCTGGCTGGAGTAGAGAGGTCATGCCAGGGAAGAGAGGTGGTAGGTAGTGCTGGCATTTTGTAGCCAGACTGCAGAGAGCCCTGGACACTAGGTGGTCAGACTCAGACTTTAAACTACAGGCAACAGGGAAGGCTCTTGAAAATGGATGTCTTAAAAACGTGAACCTGAAAGTGTTATGTGGGAAGATTTAGGGGCCCAGGCAGACAAGCAGAGAGGCTAGAAGTTGGGAATCCACGTAGGCAGCTGTTGTAATAAATTGGCATGAAGAGAAAAGAGACTTGACAATGAAGAAGGCATATGAATACCACTAAGGTTTTAATATTCAGAGAGCTGTTTTGACTCTCGAAGCCCATACAGTTAAGTGTTATTCAAATAAAAATCCAATACAAAAAAATTTTTTTCCCAAGCCCCAACCATTTGCCTTCTTATTTTAAGAACTGTTTGATAAATTATAGTACCCCTTCCCCCCACTGCCCCACACCCCCCCCAAAAAAACCTTAAAGTTTCTGTAAAACCTTATGGAGTAGAAACAGATGGTTAGAGAAGATCTATTCCAAGTTTCATTTAAGTACTTTTGATTTGTTTGCCTGCATTTCAACTTTGTTTATATGTCTACCAGGTATGCACATAGGACCTCCTTTTTTAGGTTAATGAGATTAGAAATCAGAACTTTCTTAGTTTTTCTTTTTCCTTCCTCTCCAACCTTCAAGGTGCAAAGTATTTGTGAAATCACAGTGATTATAAACAATTTCAGAAGGCATGAACTGGCCCCCTGTTCCCATGAAACAAAAGGTGCTGAAGAGGAGAGAGAGGTGTCAGGTTATGCAGACATAGCCCACTTTACAGAGTGAGTTAATTCCTGGATATTTTCCTGCAAAACAGATTTCACTATTGAAAGACATATTCTCAATGTTTTTTAGCAAATGCCACGTGAGAGAGCTGTTCTTTGGAAAGCATTTTGACTCAGGCACAATGAAGTCTCAATTAAGAATGCAGCAAACCTTTGAAGAACACTTATTTTAAAGGAAAACAATCATTTTCTTAAGAATATTTGCACTTTGACTCAAGATTAGTCACAATAGCAGGAGGCAAAGTAGTCAGGGTTAGCTTTTGGTTTGGTACAAAGCTGCAAGGCAAGCTTACTTGAGTGTAGCTCACTAGACGGAAAAGTCCCTCAGTTTCTCTTCAGCTCTCTCCAAGAGCTCTCAAACCTATGATATTCCACTGTCTTTGATTTCTCACTCTCTGTTTCCTCACCAATCATGGAAGCTGCTGTTTTTAAAGAAATGAACAGATTGCTTTGGGTGAAAGGGGTGCGAATGGGGATGAAGACACCAGATCTGAAAGAGGCAAGGATGAACAAGATGGGAGTAAATGAGTATTTACAGGACCTGTGGACACGGGGAATGCTAACATTCTCTAAAGGAAGACATCAGCTTATGAAACAGTTTCTGGCTAATAAGTTCCAAAGCAATGAACAGCCAAGTGTTGTTTCTTTTTCATTTATAAGCTATATTTATTTATTTTCTTAAAATGTCTAAATAGGGACTTCCCTGGTGGTCCAGTGGTTAAGACTTTGTGCTTCCATTGCAGGGGGCACAGGTTCGATCCTTGGTCGGGGAATTAAGATCCCACATGCTGCACGGCATGGCCAAAAAAAAGTCTAAATAATCTCTAAAATTATGACTATTTAGACCCCCAGAAGTCTTTAGTATCTACTGCTGGAAGCAGCATGTAAACTCTTCAAAGCAAATGGGCATTCCCTCACCCAGTGGGACTTGCAAGAGTTAGCTTCCAGTAGCTCCTCCAGTGTGATATCTTCTAGTTCCTATCAATCCAAACAGAGAACCTGGTGGGCTGCTCAAAATCCACCAAAAGCCAAAATCACTCCTGATCTTGTGACAAACAGACCTCAGATAATGAAGATGATATATGACAAGGACTCTTGCCTCTTGAAAAGAGGAAAGGCTGGACCTGCCTTAACATGAAGTACATAAAGAGCACAGAGCCAATGCATCAAATCCTTTCATCTTAGGGTTGATCAGAACCAGAGCCTGCAGCAACCCGAGGGTAAACTTCAAATACATAACAGGAATAGCTCTTCTCAGCAAGGGTGGTCAGTCTGAGGAACAAGATTATGCAAGTCAGAAACTTAAATATCACAGGAAGGAGGCCAATAACAATATCGGGATTGTTGCATGTCAAATGTAAGGCTCTCTGTTATAGGCTGAGTTGTGTCACTCAAAAATCCCTGTGTTTAAGTCCTAACTCTCAGTACCTCAGAATGTGACCTTATTTGGAAATAAGGGCATTACAGATGTAATTCAGATGGAGTCATACTAGAGTAGAGTGGACCCCTAGTCTATTATGACTGGTGTCAGTATACAAAGGGGAAATTTGGACACAGACACACACAAGGAGAACATCCTATGGAGATAAAGGCAGAGATCGAGTGATGCGGCAGAAGCCAAGGAAGGCCAGAGATTCCAGCAAAGCACCAGAGCATGGAAGAGAGGCATGGAACAGATTCCCTCTCAGCCCTTAGAAGGAATCAACCCTGCCCACATCATGATCTTGAACTTCTAGCGTCCAGAACTATTAGACAAATAATTCTTGTTTTTAAGCTACCAGGTTTGTGATACTTTATTAGGGTAGCCCCAGCAAACTAATACAGTCACTAAACATCGTACAACTTGTGGTGAACTGCAGAAAGGCATTTCTTTTCTACGTTTAATTTTTTTTTTTTTTTTTTGGTTGCGCTGGGTCTTAGTTGCAGCAGGCGGGCTCCTTAGTTGCGGCTCACCGGCTCCTTAGTTGTGGCATGCAGGCTCCTTAGTTGTGGCATGTGAACTCTTTAGTCGCGGCATGCATGTAGGATCTAGTTCCCCAACGAGGGATTGAATCCAGGCCCCCCACATTGGGAGCGTGGAGTGCTAACCACTGCACCACCAGGGAAGTCTCCTCTATGTTTAATATTAAGGTTGTCAGTTTTGGAGTGGTAATGGTATTCAGGCCATTTTGTTTTGCCTTTGCCCAAAACTTCATGTGTCGGTGGCAGACAATGGCTAAAGTCTTGATTGGATGGCCTGTTCTCAGAATGCAGAACACCCCCTCTGCAGGGGAGCAGAAAGCCACACGCCCTGGCAGCTTCTCAAGGCCTTTTCCTTTTGTCCCTGGACAGGTGATCGAGGTCCATTCCATACCAGAGGGAAAGAGAGACAATCATGCAGTGCAGTGAGGGAGAGCTACTGGTCCCCATCTACAGAAACCAGGCAAAGGGGCATGGCTCCCGCCTTGGTGCTTTAGGCACAGTTGGCCAAATGTATGTCTGTCCTGCAGTTTAAGTCCCCTTCTTCAGCTACCAACTCCCCTAGGAAGTCTTCCAGGATTTTCCTTAGCCAGAACAATGGCACATCCTTGGGGTCACAATGTACTCTATTAGTGAGTTGTTTTCATGTCTGTATTTCTCACGGGATAGAACATCCTTGAGAACAGCCCCCATGCTTTTGTACTCCCTTTTGCACCTAGCAAAATTTTTCCAAACGCTTAAAACAAAACAGGTGTTATCTAATTAAATAATAATTTCCCCTGGAATCTGTTCATGTCAGCCTATTCCAAGAGAGATAGTTTAGAAATGACCCTTTAGGAATCCATATGACTATAACATTCAAAAAATTTCCATCAAAATATGAGGCTAATTACATTATTTCAGCTTTGTGTCAGACCTCCGAATAATTTTTTTTAATGGCATTTTTTCTGGATTTTTGGATGTTTGCTTTAATATTCTATATATTTTATTTGTTATGATCTCTCTTCTCATTTTAAATAAATACTCACTAGTAATAACATAAAATATGAGGGGCAAAGCCTCAAGTCCAAACTCATCTCTCTGGGAGTGGGGTGATCTTGTCCCTGAGGAGTTTCTAGTTGGCTGAAGTTGCATAATAGTCTGTCTTTTGCACAATCTCCAGACTTTCTTACAAAAACATGAAACAAAGTGTAGACACAAAACGTACCTGGGTCAAACTGAATCAGCTTAGATGGAGTCGTAGTGAAATCCTTTCCAACTGCAGCTGACACTTGGTTGACCTTAAGAGGGAAAAAAAAAATCTTTTTTTTTAATAAAAATAAATATTCTGTAATAGAAAAACATCTAGTCTAATCTCATACTAGACTAAACTCATGTTCTCCAATCTGTTTTTAACATTAAGTGTTTTTTTTATTATAATACATCATTTTTGACCCATCTTCCTTAAAGTTAACTTTTTCCTAGACTAATATCAATGGAAGTAAACATAAAACTTTATTTTTATTTTTTTCTTCTCCTTTATAAATGATTCAGTTATTGGAGAAAGTAATGTGAATTTTAAACAGTACATTTCTCTTTGTTACAAATATCATTTTATTTCATGGGCTTCCCTCTACCCCAACCAGGTCCTAAAATAATGCCTTGGAGGAAAGGGAGAAGGGCAGTGAAGAGAAGGAAAAGCGGGTACTCCTGACAACCGGGGTGCTGATCTGTCAGCCAGCTTGGAGGTATCCTGCGAGCTCAGGGCACTGAAAGCCTTTAGACCAGATGAACTAAAACAAGTCTGGTCCATTTTCGCATCCGGATGAAACCATTCCTCTTCACAGACATGAATGAGGGCTCTGTGGGGATGACAGTCCTGGGGAACAGCCACACAAAGGCCATCCACACCCAGAACCAAGGGCTTCAGAAGCTCCTTCAAGTAAGTTGTAAAAAAAAAAAAAAAAAAATTGGTCCAGTCTAAAGAGACAATTGGCTGACCCCTTTATCCCATCCCTCAGGGCTGAAGAACAGAGGTGATTTAAGGGCTCTGACATCTCGTGCCCTTAACTTCCCCCAGAGGAGCCTAAATATGTGTGAAGAACACATATTTAGTTTGAAATATGGTTGAAAAGGAGTTTGAAAAAGAAGCTTCAGCTGGTTTGAAAAAGAGGTCCTTGAATGAGATGTTCGGGAAAGTGAGTTACTCTATTCCTTCACTTTCTTACAAAGGGATGAAGGGCACAAGTAAAAACTTACAAATTCCTATTTCTTTGGCCTCAGACATTATCTGCATTTCTAACCAAAGGCCCTAACACCTGCCAGTGGTCTGCAGTGGAAACGTTTTGCTCAAGAAGAGTATTGCCTCCTAAGCTCCCATTTGTTCTTTCTCCACAATGCCAAGGCTCCTCCCGAACAACCTTTCACAGTGGAAAGGCAGCCCATTGCACACCTGTACCTATCATATGCTGGGAGTTACATTTCCCCATGTGGCTCTTGCATGTGCAATTACCTAGTATTTACCACCACTGAGCTTACAGAATCCTACATGGGAAGAGGAATGGGCTGAGTCAAGGTGGCTGCAGAAATCAGTCCGGTGCAGGTGTGTGATTCAAACCAGGGCAGACAACGTAGGGTAAAAGTGCTTTCTTCTCCTTCCTCCCAGCCAAGCAGCCAATAAGCTCCAGTCTAAAGCAGCAGGCTGTGCTGTAAGCAGAGTGGTCCCTGAAGGACTCGGGCTGTTTGCGAAAGGCCTGCAGACTCAGCTGGCAGCTTCACTGTGTGCACTCAGCTTAAGCAGACAAAAGGTTCCGTCACACTACGTCTGTTGTTTCTACCTGGCAAGATCAATGGTTCTGTGGCCCAAAACTCCAGACTACAGCATATGGTGCTTTTTATGGAGGACCAGAAGAATATTAGAAAACCATCCAGGCGGGTTCTTTCTTTTTCCATAAACAATCTACTGGGAAAGTAGAGGGGATACCCAGTTATCTGATGATTTAACAATAATAAAACACCCCAGATCAGGGGAAAAGACCCTATGCCCACTAGAAAGATAAATACTGAGTCTGGATATAGTAGAATTTATGTGCACAAGGTTGTGAGGGTGATTTGAACTTATTATTGTAATTGAGACTTAACTGAGATGGCATTTTTTCCCAGAAGCTAGTATCACTGCTTTTTTCCTTAGATTGAGGAGGGGAGTCTTTCAGGCTCATTCACCAGCATTCGTAGGTACAGGATTTTCATGCTCTCATCCACTTCAAGTGCAATTTTTATAGTGACTCCTAAAAAAACTTTCAATTCTAGAAGCCATAGGGTGTGCTCCACGGCCCATGGCAGTGTAAAGAAATAGCAGGTGACTAGTCCAAAAATAATTATTGAAAATTCCTTATATTTCAGGGTGCCTGTATTGATACATGGTCTCAATTTTGCATGACCTGGGTGAAGCTTAAGATAGGTGTGTTCCCTGATTTTTTCACCCACTGAGACCACAGGAAATGGTCCTGGTGCATACTAAGAGAAAGCCATTTGGGGACTTACATTTGCCTACAACTTTCCTTTCCAAAGCAGAGTTTGGCCCAAGTTCACTAGGTTGGATAGATCTCCCTTGTGAAATCAAACTTCAAGAGTTAAAGACCAGATTTAAAAACTAAAAATGGGTTAGAAATATCCTATCTAGGAGCTAATGCACCTGGATAAATGATGGAAGGACAAGGAGGTTTTGTACTTAGACTCTCGGGAATAGGGCAACACTCGTGCAGTTTGAAATTTCCTTAGTTACTCTGAATTTTTCGAAGGAAATAATCAGACGCCCCAACCAGCAACCGAGGTTTTAGCTTGAAAGTTGACAGAGTTGTTACCTTTACACTCACAAAGGCCGAGTCCATGGAATATCCCTTTCTGGTAATTTCCAAGGGCAATACGCCCACATTCTCACAGACCTCATATTCAGTCTGTGACCACTCGATACGAGACCACTTCAGTTCCAAGCTATACATGTAAGGAAAAGAAGAAAGAAAGTCATGAGAAATGCATAATGGATGCCTGAGGGGCTCCTCTGCTGGGTAGGAGGCTGAACCACTGGTTCACACTGGGAGACAGAAGTGGTTCATCAACCTACACCAATGCTACAAGCTCCTTACACATGTTTGGGACATTTTAGCTCACAAAGAACTTTTACTATCACTATCTCATTTATTGCTCTCAACAATGCTGTGATGTAGAGCACGGATTAGAATTCCATTTTACAAACGCAGAAATAAGGTTAAAAGTCTATCAGAGGTCCTACAATTATTAGTGATAGAAAAGGGACTCCTACTTGCATGTTCAGAAGGGAAAGGAGCAGGTGTTAAGTTCAAGGAGAAGTTCATTCTTGGAAAGGACATTGATATGAAATCTTCTCTCCTGTCTTTTGGCCTCCTTCATCGATACAACAAGATCATTTCCAGGCACAGGTCCTCTCTGAACTTGGGTTCAGTTTAATAACGAGATATCTTAGAGGATGTGCCTAGGAGTTAGAATATGCATGTGTTTTAAAGCACTATCTGTCCCTTCCTCTGTGCGTATAAAAGGGCTACGCTAATATGTACCTTGGATACAGCTATACAACTGAATAAACTTGCTAAATAGAGGGTGGTCTTTTTTTCTGCACTATATTTAGTAAGCCCGACATTTGATGGAAACTGACTTCTTTAATCCCCATGGCATGGAGAGGGACTTTTTTTTTTCCTTTCTTCAGAAAAGAACACCAAGCTTAGAGAGGTTAAATAACTACCTCGAAGGCCAAAAGCTATGACAAAGCTAACAGACAGCAGAGATGGAATCCCCAGTATAAATCTGAAACCAAATGTCCTATTCCTTCTCTACCATTCTTCTTCCCAACTGAAGTTCTTCATGACTCTTGCAGTCTAAGCTCAAGCAGGGGACTACAATTTTATCTTTACCCTGAAGTGTTTCCCTTTCTGAGGTGAGAAAACTTGAAATGTTTCACCTGAATATTTCTCTTCATATATGTTCTTACATTCTTTACCCCCTGTAACCTTTCAGCAATAAAGACATGAGCAATCTTCACTATGATCATTTAACCCACTTCCGTTGCTTGTGTCTTATTCATTTCCCTTTCATTCTCCATTCACAAAACCCAGTGGTTGCCTTACTGTATTCCCAAACTTTCACTGTATTCCCAAACTTTCGCTTAGATTCGGGCTCTTTCCTCTAGACTTTCAAAGTTACTTTACAATTTTCTTTTCCTTTCAGAGCTAGAAATTCTGGGTGCTGCTATGTAGAGCACAGAATTCACAAATTTCACAGGGCTCTCCAGACTTTCCTGTAGATCATTCATATTAGAGAGTAAGTTTATCCTCTAATAATCACTGTATGTCCTTGTACCAGTCATGTGTCACAGTCACATCCTATAGATAAAGTTCACGAGCGAAACAAACTCAATAGCACTGTCTCCTACTCCACCAACCCTGGGCCAGTGGGACAAGCGTAGCGTGGGAGTGTGGAATGAATCTGTATGAATGTTTATTCAATCAATACATATGAAATTTATTATTATTGGCATGCTGGGCTTCACAAAATTTTGACATGAAAATAGGATCCTTATATTCAATAGTATTCAAAGACCCCTCACGGGTCTTTGATGCAACTGATTTCAAATCTGGCATGAAACAGATCAAGAAATAAAGAAATAAGTGATTATGCTTAAAGAATCACAAGATAACAAGCAACAAGGATGTTATAAATGCTAATAAAAATAACACATTGCAAAGAATTCCTAAAGGATCCAGATAAATGAGAAAGGAAAACAAAATCAGCAAGAGGGATTGGGGGAAAAGACAGAAAGATAAAAGAGGAAAGGGGAACAATGGGAAGGAGTGAAATAGATACACGGTATGGATTTCAGCTAAGTCTCAGTAAGGTTCAAATGAGTTTCAATGTTCAACCTTTTAAGAATCCATTCATTGCTAACGCTAACCATGACCAGCAAAAATTCATCAGTGTCACTCTGCAGGTCCAGGTGACCCCAAGGCCTAAAGTGAAATGTGATTTGATTGCTGATCTAGATCCATAAGGGGACCATGCAGAGTGTTGTTCAGCTTCAAAGCATTAAGGGTCTTGGTGTTTGGGAAAGTGCATGCGTAACCCTGATACACCATTAGAATGCTTCATAATGCTTAGAGGTTAAGATTGTCATTACACAATGTTCTACTTTATTTTCTTAAAACTACTCCCTACAAATAATAAAGATCTATTGAAAAGCCATGAAATTTAAGCCGGGCTATATATTTTCCAGAAAAATACTTAAGTCACGAAGCACTTGCATACCTAGAGGATATGTGTGACACATGTTTTGAATATGTTTTTTGTTTTCTGCAGTATTGTATTTAAGAAGAGCTTTCTACACTGAGACTGTGGTTGCTAAAACTCTACACAAACACCTGAAAGAAAAGTAAGAGATGTAGTGAGTCACTTGGGAATTCTCCCTGAAAGAAGCCACACAGACGTATGCTTGGTATCATGTGGGTAACCAGGTGCAGGACCCCATGAGAGAAACGTGGGAAGCTCTGGATTGGGAGGTGTCATGCAGACAAGAGTTGGTTCAAATCTTCACATTTTAATGATCCCTCCCTTCTATGATCACAAAGTAAAGCTCACTCTAAAGTCAGAAATTAAGTTTACAGATACACTTTCTGTGAAGCCCACAAGGCAATCATTTCAAGTCATTTAGCAGGACATGAGAACTCCTTAAGGCCCTAGGTCACGGCTTCTCAACCTTGACACTATCGACATCTGGGACCAGAAGATTCTTTGTGGTGGGAGGCTGTCCTGTGCATTGCAAGAAGTTTAGCAGCATCCCTGGCCTCGACTCATGAGATCCACCAGATT
Organism: Eschrichtius robustus; assembly: GCF_028021215.1. Lineage (NCBI taxonomy): Eukaryota > Metazoa > Chordata > Mammalia > Artiodactyla > Eschrichtiidae > Eschrichtius > Eschrichtius robustus. The sequence continues at coordinate 64,583,199 of NC_090833.1, forward strand.
TAGCCACACCACTCCCCTCTGGTTACAACAATCAAAACTGTTTCCAGACCTTTCCAAATGTCCCTCATGGGGAAAGTCATCCCCAGGGGAGAAACCTTCCCTAAGTGATTGCGGGGACTCAAAACAATAGAACATTTTATTTAATGTATAAGCCAAATTTTGGTTCCCAACATCTATCATGAATGAAAGACACAGGATGGAGGAGTAGAAATTAAACGGGATGGGACTTCTGGTCCCTCTCTAACTCTAAGTCAAGCACGAGAAAATCTGTTTAATCACTCAATTTAAAATCGCAATCCGTCCCCAAAATCCAGTGTCTGTGATCCCCCTTAATCTGACCAACTTTCATTTTCCAAAGTACGTATGGTGTATACCATACTATTTAATTTACTTAGGTACCAAGGAACTTAGCTAAGTACTTAGGTACTTAGCTCCAAGTAAACAGGGGTCTTTGGTTCACTGATGTATCACCAAGTCCCTTCTAGAGTGACTGAGACATAGTAAGAGCTCAATAAGTATTTGTTAAAGGAAATAATGAACCTTGTTTAGCTTCCTGTTTGAAAAGCTAAGTTGACCACTGAAACTTTTCTTCTCCCCAGCCCTATTAACGTATTTCACACAGTCTGAAAAAAAACGCTAGACTAGATGATCCTCACATGTTTTTTCTAGCCCTGACTTACTCTGGATTCTTTAGCTCCTATTGGATTAGAGAGAAAGGTGGCATTGGTAAAAGAGCATTCTATCATAAAGCATGATTTCTTGTTTTCTAAGGCCTGTGCATGCTTCTCAACATTAGACAATGTCTAGAGACGGCTTTGTTTTTCACAATGGGAGGAGGGTGATACTGGTTATTTAGTGGGTAGAGGCCAGGGACACTGCTAAGCACCCTTCAATGTACAGGACACCCAACTCCCCCTCCACCACTGCCCCACAGCAAAGAACTGTCTGGACCAAGTAGTCAATAGTGTTGAAGTAGAGTCAAAAATATATACTTTCTGATATTTCATTTTGTGGCTACTTGGTTCATTTATATGAAGGAACAATGGACCAAAAGAACCAGTTGGGATTAAAACTCTAGTTTGGGATATGGGACATTAATCCAGGTTAACAAGAGTGTGTAAAAAAGGTACTTGGCTTCTCTATGCCTCAGTTTCTTCATTTCCCAAAGTGCAATAATAATGAGTCTGTACTTCAAAGAGGTTAAATGAACCTTAATGAATACTCATTAAGTACTCTGAGCTTCTCAGTGAAAGGTTTCATAGTAGCTAAAATTGTGATTAAATTATTCTTATAACTAGGTCTTCACTTACAATCAAGTGGCACATGACTTAAGAAAATCGAAATGGTAAAAAATATTTTTCCAAGTGTTCAATCTAAGACATCAATTCAAAGAGGATGCTATTAAGCTCAATAAAAATGCTATGAACACCTGCGTTTTCATTTTTGTCTTTCTCTCATGATAATGGGGAAACAGTGTTTAGACAGGAAGCAGCACAGCTAGTACCCCAAACAAGTGCTTTGGAGTCAGACACATCTCACAACCACTTATTAGTGTGTGATTATGGTCAGTTAGTCTCTCTGGACCTCAGTTTTCATTATCTTTAAAATGAGGGGAATTATATTCACGTCAAATGATGGAAATTAAAATTTGTTAATATGTATAAAGCACCTGTACACAGTGGGTGCTTAATAAGGGCTATTTCCCTTCCCTTCCTCTGTGGTTTCTTAGATCTAGTCTGGAGATAAATACTTCAACTTCTGGCTTGCTGGTAACATGAAAGCCGAACCTAACTAAGAGTTTCAAACTCTTCCCCTACAGTGTGTTTCATAAAAGCTGCTAAAGCATTGCCAAGTTCGCCTGGTAGAAATTCCTTTTCTTTTTTGATTTCTTTGGCTCTTCTCTTTTAAGGCCAAGGATGAATAACAGAACAGCTAGAATGAGGGTAGCCAAAGGGAGGAGAAGAATCAAAGTGCTTAGAATCATGAAGCAGCTGGAGAAGCAGCCACTGAGTTATGCAGAACTTCAGCAAGGGTCAACTTTTCTTTTGAAGTTCACCTTTTTGCAGTGGGCACAAGAAAGAGGTCAACCCTGAATGCATGTTAAGAAACTGGCTTGGTCAGAAGTCAGCTATATTCTGTGGTCTGCAGAGGTGTTTTTGATGAATGATGTGGTCCTGTGTAACTGAGTTTGGGTGGTATGCAGACCATCTTGAGATTCACATCCGACTAGAGAACAGTCGTGAGCGTATGAGTGAATCACGCCAAGGTGTGAGCCGATAAGATGAGCACTCACATTGAGGTCAGGGTGCACTGTGGCCTCTGCCATTCATTCACTTAGTGACTTCTGGCCAATTACTTAAATGCCTTGAGCCTGATTTTCTTATCACCCTCAGAGGATTGTGTTTTGTAGATTAAATTGGACAACATACGTAAAAGCGCCTAGCACAGTGCCTGAAATTTTGGCACTTAACCAAATCTAAATCTTGATGCAAATTTCCATGGATTTCAGTGTTCTAAAATAACTTCTATTTACAATAAAATGTCTCCCAAATGTATCCCATGAAAAACTTGTTTCATGAGCTATTCTGGGGCAGGGTGGTCTTGGTTCTACAGTCAAATCAGGTTGAGATATGTTGCATACTATACCCCTCTCTCGAAGATTCCCAGTGCACACAAGCAACTTCGTGACTCTGGCATTTGATGCATTAAGCAGCACGCAAGCTAGCTAGCAATAACTTGATTACATTAAGATTTGCAAACACCATTTCTAATGGAATATCTATTGACCCTTCAGGAATGATATTCTATAGAAATGCTGCCATAGCAAAAACTTACTAGCGATCAAGATTCTGGGACAATTCCCACTGAACATGGGTCCTTCTTTTCTTTAAAGAGCCTCCATTTTGCTCCAGATTGCACCCACCTGTCTCTTCAGCTGTGTTATAGAAGGTCCCACCTCTTTAAACATGCAGAATATTAATCTATTAATCCCGTCTAAGCCAGAAAAGAACACAAAGTTCTACAGCATTTAGCTGATTGATTAACAAGCATATGGATTATTCACTTTGTGAATCAACGCAGAGTCAATTTCTAACTAGAGATGGGCTTGAGCTGGCCACCAAATGTCTCTGGGATCCTTCTTCAGTCAATTGTTGCCCCCATGTGAATGAACAACAATAGTAATCACCACCACAGGTCACATTTGTTAATGACTTTAAGTATAGAAGATGCTTACATATGTTTTACCTCATTTGTTCCACTAAAGAAATTGTAGTACTGTCCCCACTTTACAGATGAGATAACTAAGATAAGTAAGCCTTGACCCAGGTCAGTGGGAGAGCCAAAGCTCAAACCCTGTTCTTTGGCTCTCAGTCCAGTGGTTTATTGTGTATTATCTATCCCATAACCCCCAGTGCCTCAGCCATGGAGTACACACTCATATTGAAATGTAAATGTAATTTACATTTAAGGTCTTGAGGAGTAAGTATTTCCCCTTTCTTGCTGCTTTGGTGGCCAAAGACTGGAGAGAAAGAAGGGAGCTGAGTCTATTGCTTCTTTTCCTATAGGCTGTTTCCGCACACTCCTTAAAAGTGGGCAAAAATTCCTTTAGTGCAGTGAGGAAAACCATGGACCATGGTTTTCAAGAACCATACTTTCTGGGCCTACATCTTAGCTCCTTCACTAACTAGGTGTATGAGCTTGGAAAAGTCACTTCCTATCTCCTTGCCTCAGACTCCTCACCTGTAAATTCTGGATTATGATAGTACCTAACTTAAAGGTGGTTTTGACGATTAAACGAAGAGCAATGAACTAGAGCAGAAACCTATATTGTAAATGCCTGTGGTTTATAATGTACGTGTAAGTAGCTTCCTGCTGGCTGTCATGGGAAGACAGACCACTATTCATAACATTTGTTTCCTGCTGGGAAAAAAAAGTTCTTCTTGTTGCAAAAAACATCTACTTACAAATGAGGTTAGGGCCAACTATATCCTTCAAAATTTATAAAGATAAGCACTGAGTAGTTTCCACCTCCCCCCACCCACTCTAGAGGAGACAACTTAATATATGTCAGATCAAATCAAAGTTATTTGGGATTAACCATCAGTAGGCATATTTTACATTATAGTCCACTGGTTCCAATCATTACAAGCTGAATTAGAAACAACTTCAGCGTAAGTACCTGAAAAAAGGTATCCAGTACAAGTAGGAGCCTATTTTAAAAGCCTCAAGTAAGGTCATAAATTCTGTGATTCTGCAATAAATTTGAGGATTATTTAAAATCATAAATCATCTTCAAAAACAATGCCCTTGGTAATAATGAGGACTGAAAAGGGTATGTAGGTGAAGCAGTATCAATCTAGCTCTATTTTGGGAAAAAAAATTCTCTGGCACCTATGCTGTGTTCTAATGTGGAAGACCAGCAGTCAGCATTTGATGAGTAGCAAGTCTGATCAATATTCTTAGGTTTTTTAGTTGAACTATTAAAAAGCAAGTGAAATCAATTTATTAATATTTTTGGAGCAGGATTAAAAAAAAAAAAACATTTCCTTGAAAATTGGAAGATGTTTGTCTGAACTGCAAATAGGTAATATATTTTCTATAAAGATTGTAATCCCGAGGCAAGAGCATTTTAATGGTAGGTGGGCAGCTGTTTTACTTTTATAGCGCCATGATTGTATTTTAATGTCAGGGGACAGGACTTCCTTGCTCATACCTATTTCCCAGCTTCTTGTACTGCGCACCTGGCCTATAGTAGCCACTCGGTTAAAATCTGGACCAGGTATTGCAGGCAATAGAGGTGGGACCCTGGGAACATGTTTTGTTAGAGACGTGTTTTTCTAACAATGACTACAGAGACCTCTGCTGGCAGATATTGGGACTACAATTCAGGATTAGAAAGAAAAAGCAAGAATGAAGGGAGCAGAGGTGAATTTCTCAATTTTTCTTTTCTTCCTTTGTCCATATTCTGTCATAAAAGCCCCCTCACTTATGGTACGTAGTTTGACTAGGATAAGGTAAATACTAAAACTAGGATAAATGAACAACTTTCCTTTGAGGTGACTGGGAAGGGTATCAAACTTAAAGAGAAAGTAAAAACACTGCTCGTGGAGAACTGGGCTATGTTTAATCTTTCTGTGATCATCTGACAGCTGGTAAGTTATTGAAGGTATACCTTCCAAAAAAGTTTAGAATAGGGACCTGGTGAGTGAAATTACTATGGTCTGTTAATGTTGTTAATTTTGAGGGTTTGTTAATCTGTTTATTCTGAAAGTCATACACTTTATACAAATTCTAAGCATCACTTAATATCTCCCCCAGTCTGTTTTCCTCTTTGTACTGTCTTCACCTTACCTACGATAGGTTTACTGACTTACAAAAGCAGTCACTAGTTATTGCTTGGGTTTTGGGGAAGAGAAGATGTTTTGCTAGCACTTCCTGACTTCCTCATTCTTCCCAGTTCTAGATATTTTAGAGATTTAGATTTAGGAGACTGTGGTTACTAACACGGTCCTAGAGTGACCTCTTGCTGCATGGTTTGTACATGAGCCTACAAGCTCAGTCCTGGATGCCAGTGAATTGTCAAGACAGAAACCTCTGTGGGTGTGAAAGGATATGCATTTGTAAATGCATGCATAAAATGAATGACCCAGTTAAGTTAATGAACTTAACTTTTTAACGTTTCCATATTCTGTGAAGCTATTGGCTTTCCCATTATCAAGCAGTAATAGAAGTTTCCCTCTCCAAAATCAATTCTATGAGCTTGTGAAATAATCTATCAATTTGTCCTCTTAGATTCTGTTTAAAAAATAACATTTCGCTTTCCTAATCAGATACATTCTGGACATTATATGCAGGACTATTGAATAAGCAAAAGAATTTACATTTGAGGAGTGGCAGAGTTCCCTGTGGGGTCCATGACTTGAAATTCCATGGTATCTGAATTTACTTCCAAAGATGGGTTTATGATGTAAAGAACGGTCTTACTGTTTAAGTCCTTTTGGCTAAATTTCTCATGGATAAATTCACCTACAAAAAAGAAGTAAATGAGTTTCACTGGTAATCAAACAAAATATCAGGTAAGAGCTGATACAATTTTATGGCTATTTTATTTCAAACTCCTCTTTAAAAACAGCCAAAGTATATTTTTTAAAGAAATTAATAAAATGTAACTATCTTAAAATTCAAATTCAATGCACTTAAATTAGGCTTCCAAATTACTTTGTCTCAGAAATATTGTACCTTAAATATGAAAATAGAGAGGGAGTAGGAAGATATAGTAATAAAATCTAAAATTCTGTGCCATCCTGTTTAGTGACATATTGTAATCATTGTCTTCATAAAGCAGAAATAAGATACTATCCAGAGAAAACTTACACCAAAAAAATTGTTTTTAATGAACTTACATCACCTTGGAATTCACGATACAAAAAAAATGAGTCACAAATATGAATTTGGTCCTGACAATGTGTGTTCCTGTCAATATATTACAATCTGGTTATTGAAAAAAAAATTGTAAACAATAAACAACAATGTATCAGTATTTAGTTCTCCCACTCAAGATGAGTTTAGGAAAACACAGCTTCAAACGCTCTTTAGCACCGATATTGATTTATAAACTGCATCTATCAGGAAGCCCTGGGGAGTGTTTACCAAATGGGCCTGCACTTAATTAAATTACTGTCTAGCATTGCCAGCCACTGGGTATTTTAAAATGAGCAATTACAAGGAGTAAGGAAGGCAGTACCTGTTGTTGTATTCTCCAGATGTCCATGTTGGGGGTCTCGTAAAATCTTAAAGATGATCTGATCGTCATCAGTGTCCGGGTCCGACGCCTTCAACACGTGGGAAGTGATGTAAATCCCATAACAACCATTTTTCAGGAGCCCCACTTGAGAAGGGGAATGCAAATGTGTGATGTGGGGGGCTGCTTTGTCCACCTGGTCCACCTGCATGATCAATAATTACACACAGTGTTATACAAAGGCTTCTCATCCCCAAGCAACACAGGGCTTTAATGGTTCAACAAAGACAAACTCTCCTGAATTTCAGATTCCTTATCCTCCTCATTGCTTAATTTCTGCTGAAAACGATCTCATTCACAATATTCTCAGCAAACATCATAGTGCCTGGAAGAGAGGCCAACTTTCTACTGTAAACTTTGACCCAGCTTTATTTATTTGTCCACCGTCAGACTACCCCATTAGGACCTAAGCTCCCTGAGGGCAGACACATGTCTTTTTCTCCCCAACTATGTATTCCCTGCACCTGGCACAATGCCCAGCTATAACAGAAGCTCAAGAAATACTTGTTGAATGAATACATTAAAACTGACCCAAGAACTGTATTGCAAACTTAATATTAGTCCTACAGAAGGATTTCCCCTTTTTCCCAGTGTTCGGTGACTTACAGAAAAACACATGTAAGGTTTTACAAATGCATTGAACATTTTTTTTTCTCGTGTCTTTGTTAAGATAGCAAAAACGTTGAGTAGAAATAAAAATACCTCAGTAAAAAAAAAGTGAAAAGTGCTTATCTATAGGCATTTGCATATTTGTTTTATTGACAGTGAGAACCGGGTAACTAAACAGGTAGACTCAATCTGTGAAGATTGTGATGGGCAATTACTCATGAGTGAAAGAGATGTATAGGTTCAAACACTACAAAGGGCCTCATTCAGGTATCGTATGGAGCTCAGTCCCTCTTCAAAATGACTCTTATAGGTTAGGGAGGGAACATTTTAGGATGAATTAGCACAATTCATCACTGATACCACAAAAGAGGTACAAGAACACTTGTACTTCCCTTCACTCCTAATCATTCAAATTTTAACTTTATCTACCCCAGATGATCCTGTTGTAATTCTACCAAAGAGTGTCAATAAGACTATATATATTTTTGTGTATGATCATGTGATAAACTGTTATTCAGCTCTTAATAAGAAAAGGAGGTAGGATAAACTAGTAACTAGTAAAATTCCCACAATTCAATGTTAACTGGTAAAAAACAAAAAACAAAACCCAGCAAGTTGCAGAATAGGAGACAACTACACTACCATTTTTGATCAAACCAAATATGTATATATGTTCATACAGACATAGACAAAATTCTGGGAGTATTTGCACAAACCTGTTCATTTGTCTTGGGATGAGGAAAAATTACCGCTTCTCCTTTGAGTATTTCTGTATGGAATTTTGTAACAACCAAATATTTCTTTTCCTTTTAAGTTGGC